>NC_087063.1:65793152-66344454 GCF_963678635.1 Symsagittifera roscoffensis | reverse complement strand
TCCAAATCTTTTAAAAACCAATTTAAAGAAAAAATAAGTGTCTTTATATTTACATCATAACCTCAATCGCGTATTTTCTTGACCAGTTGCCGTTTATTTTTCCAAATTTTTCCCACGAGCCTCGCTCCAGTAGACTGATTAGTGATTAATTGTACTACACTTGTGCGAATTGCGGATCATTTTGACGTTAAGTTGATGGAAAATCCTAGAAGGCAGATATTTGCTAGTATCAATTAGCCTTCAAAAAAGGGAGTTGTGGGGCTCTATTTGAGGTATAAAGTCCGTTTTATCTATATGATTTGCGATTTCCAATTAATCGATTTTTTTTTACTCATTTTGGTCAGTTTATTTTTTACTGACGTTTTACTGACGCTTTCCGTTTGCTGTTGGGCTTTATCATTTATAGAAAAAAACTTTCCATCCATTTCTAGATGTAACTATAGCCTCTATGCAGAACTTATTTTAATAATTTATTCAATTTAAAAATCTGTCGTCTAAAAGTCTCTTGCTTTTGAATGGAAACACAATTAACGATAGTCTTTTTTAATTATTAAAACTAAACACAAGCAGTAAAAGTTAACAAAAGTGTCGTTTTTTGAGATATTTTTCATGTTATTGATTTGCATTTTCCTCTCTCCCGTTGCCTTTGGTTACCGACCTCATAAACTTCATATCCCCCTTGATTATGAGAGATCGATCCTGCCCCCCTCTGAGCATGAAGGAGAAAGAAAGGGGGTGCGGGTGCAGCTGAGTCTAAATGTGGTCTCGTTTGGACCAGTAGACACAGTAAACGAACTGATTTCGGCAGAGATCTATTTGAGAAGTTTCTGGAACGACTCCAGGCTCAAAGGTATTTCCGATACATCAACATTTTGTGGCTCTTTTTCCTTGACCCCCCCCCCCCCCCCTGAAAAAATTTTATTTTTTATTGTTCGATTGTTATAAAAATTGACACAGGGACTAATAAGGTTATGACAAACATATTTGGTCTTCATAATTAACCTTGGGGGGGGGGGGGGGAGGGGTTGAAGAGAAGAACCTATTTTTTTACCAAGTCAAAAAAAATTAGCTAGCAAGTGTAATTACACGAACAAGCTGGCAAACGTAGTGTTAAATGGTCTCTGGCCACTTTTTTCAGCCTTACTCAAGAATGACAGAGAATTTTTCCCCTGTTAAAATGTTTTCACTACAAGAACTCGATTCAATTGGGCTCTTTTTCCTTTTCCTCCCACCTCATATAAACATAAACTTCATTCAGTAACGAGGAGTTTTAAAAGATTAGGTATGAAGACCAAAAATGTTTGCCATGACTTAGTTAGTTGGTATGTCAGTTTTCATAACATTCGAACGATGTGAAAAAAATCCCCCCACCTCATACGAGCATCAATTTTTTCGGTTTATTAAGTGATTTTACGAGGTTGGTTATGGAGACCAAATTAGTTTTTCGTGGCCTAATCAGCCTCCATGCCAATTTTTTTGTAACAATCGGATACTGCGATTAACAAATTTACCAGTAAAGTTTTCAGGTGGGGAAGGAAAAAGAGCCGACTACGCATGTCATTTAACAATTGGATTGTTTTGAAATGAAATCATTATAAAGGAAAAAAACTTATACATGCAACGTTTTTTTGGTTACAAACTTTCCATTACAAAAAAGTGAGTCAATTGTTGAAATCACTTTCAGTCTCAGAATTAAAATTTTCTCGGATTTAAAAAATTTGTCTAATTTTTGGTGTGAATTTGTAGAAGTCAAATAGGCAAAATTTTCCAGAGCTGATAAAAAGCACGTTGTTAGAAGCAAAAAAATACCCAGTAATGATGAGCATCTTCTACGCATATTTTACAGTAAAATTTTTTGAAAAACTAATAGCTTTCAGCGAGACTTTCCTTCATGAAAATATGCTGAAACCTGAACCTGCTATCATTTTTTTCAAGTTTTGGAGGTTTGACAGATGGCAGTTTGTCAACTGAGATTTGTGCTATCTTATGCTACGATCATCTATGACTCTCATCGCTCTGGCGAAACTTATTTTAATCCGTCCAAAATTTCCATCAGTCGAAAATCATTCCGAATTGACTTAAGTCATTCTACAGGTTCCAAATAACAGACTTTATTTTTGATTGATTCTCAAAGAATGTTTATTGTTCCGACTTTCGATACGAAAGTAACGAAATATTTGTGCTCGGGGTGGGTTTTTTTTCTTCAGACAAATTTCGGCTACTTAACTAGCCATTTTTGACGGAATTTTTTATATCATTCAAAAGGTATTGTTGTTCTGAGCTCAAATTTGAAAAGATATTTCACCTGTGATCATTTTTCGTAAGGTTATGGGGGTTTAAAGATGGCCATTCTGGCCAATTTGGGACAATTAACGCGCGATATATTTCGCGCTATTAACGCGTAAGCGGAGCGTTAATTCGTCTTAAAATCGTTCCAAATTGGTTGAAAGAAGCTTATTTGCCATAATTGATTTGTTACAAGGAGCGAAATCTATCATGTTGTACTTTATATGGCGTGTGGGGTGATAATTTTTATTAAAAAAACTCAAATCTTAGAAGAAGAAAAAATTTTCATTCTGTTTTATTTCATTTAATTTTTTAATGTAATTACTGCTCCATAAACCTTAAAAGGCAGTCGGAACATTCAGGGCTTCGCCCTGATACCAACAGTCTTGTTGTATTTCCTGGAAGTTTTTATAATTTCAGAGCTATTTTTTTTGCTCGTAGCTGGGGTTTATGAAGTGCGGTGTTATATTCAAAATAAAATTTTTATAGGAAGTTTCTTACCCCTCTGTTAACCTCCCTCAAATTCGGTTACCATAGTTTTTAAAATATACCCGTTCGTTTCTATTTCACGACATCCATTTTTCGATTGATCGGACCATTTTTTTTCACAGCGGCTTCTGGATTTTTTTTCCATAAGTGCTAAAAAGCGCACTCCAGTCTTCTTGAAGCTTCCTTCTTAATTGATCCAGTCTTCCGTCACTCCAGTCTTCCGTCAAAACTTGAATTTGGCCGTATTTTCGGCAACAATTTGAATAGGTTGTTCAGCTTTAACTTGACTGTGATGCGTTAAAAACACTTTTTTTGCTTAGCTATTGTAATATTTTTCAATTCAAGACATTCATTTAGAATCAAACAAGACTGCTTGCATCAAGACGAAGCCCTGAATGTTCCAACTGCCCTTTAATTGGTCTCGGACAATTTTTTAAAATTAAACTTTGGTAAAACTATGATATTTAGGCCGATAATATCAAAAACAAAGTGTTGCATTTTGAGTCGTATATGGTTTGAGCCAAAAACCTGCCTCAGTTCAATTTGGATTGATTTTGAAGTTCGGTTTCCGACATTCTCATGTCAGGTTTCAAAAGTGGCGTGCACACTCGTCTGGTGTCATGCAGATCAGGAGATTAATTCCCTGAGACACCAGAGTTTTGTACAAATGGTCCCAATAGAAAAACTTGAGCGTATAGATTCCTTACTTTCTTCGAAAGTTGGAACATAAAAGAGTTTGCGAGCTTTTGACTGAAATAGAGCGTATAACACTGTAACAAGCGCAACAAAAACGGGTAAATGATTAAAAACCATGTTAGAAACTTTTATTATGCCTCTCAAAGGATGTCTCGCTTAGCGCATAAACTCTGCAGGGTGCATAACTGGCAGAATTACTTGCATAAACTCATCCTTCATTTAGAAGCGCAATCAAACTTAATGTTTTAGATTTATATGTTTTAATTTGAGCTAACAAAGTCTCGAGTTTTTTGTATTCCGCTTTTGATACGAGGCTTAAAAAACATCATATACATCAAATGCTAGAAAAAAGATTGCTTGTATCAGAGCACAGCCCTGAAGTTTCCGACTGCCCTTAAGGAAGCCAAACTTAAAATTTTAATTTACTTTTTTTACATTTTGAACAGTACAAGCTCGGTTTTTGCACTAGGGTTGTTTTGTTTATACAGAAATGCGTAAACTTAATTTGTCATTCCCGGTTATCGGAAATTTCGTCTATATTCATTTGTTTTTGCACAACTAATCATTTGTTCAAAAGTTTTGAAGAAAAAAGGATGCTCGAAAAAATCAACCTTTCTTTGTGAGGCAGTAATTGATAATCTTTACCAAACAATGACGTTAATAAAAAGTGTGTAATATAAAGTGTGAAAAATTAGAGCGTAGAACATACGGGTTTAAATTCTAACCATACTGTAATTCAACGTACTCAATGTACTCCGTACATCAACGCACGTGTAGTTGCATGAAATGAGATAATTAAATAAATTGGTTTCATCAATTTTTTTTGGTTATTGAAGCACATTTCAAAAAAAATTTTGACTTTCGAAGAAACCAGGGCAAAGTATGTTTTTTGTAATTAGGTGTGAATGAATAGAAACAAAGTGACGAAATATATTGAGGTCTCGTGCCTTTTTTGTTTGTTTTTTGTTCACGGAAAATCTTAAAGTTTAATCAAACTCAAATGCAATTTTTTGCAGTGAGGTTTTTGATTTTAACGGTTAGTTCATATTAATTTGCTAAATGAAAGGTAAACTAAGTTGTTTAAATTTGGTTTTTGACGGTTAATTCATATTAATTTGCTAAATGGAAGGTAAACTAAGTTGTTTAAATTTGGTTTTAACGGTCAATTCAAATTAATTTGCTAAATGGAAGGTAAACTAAGTTGTTTAAATTTGGTTTTAATGGTTAATTCATAATAATTTGCTAAATGGAAGGTAAACTAAGTTGTTTAAATTTTGTTTTAACGGTTAATTCATATTAATTTGCTAAATGGAAGGTAAAGTAAGTTGTTTAAATTAGGTTTTAACGGTTATTTCATATTAATTTGCTAAATGGAAGGTAAACTAAGTTGTTTAAATTTGGTTTTAACGGTTAATTCATATTAATTTGCTAAATGGAAGGTAAACTAAGTTGTTTAAATTTGGTTTTAACGGTTATTTCATATTAATTTGCTAAATGGAAGGTAAACTAAGTTGTTTAAACTTAGTTTTAACGGTTAATTCATATTAATTTGCTAAATGGAAGGTAAACTAAGTTGTTTAAATTTGGTTGTAACGGTTACTTCATATTAATTTGCTAAATGGAAGGTAAAATAAGTTGTTTAAATTTGGTTTTAACGGTTAATTCATATCAATTTGCTAAATGGAAGGTAAACTAATTTGTTTAAATTTAGTTTTAACGGTTAATTCATGTTAATTTGCTAAATGGAAGGTAAACTAAGTTGTTTACTTTTGGTTTTAACGGTTAGTTCATATTAATTTGCTAAATGGAAGGTAAACTAAGTTGTTTAAATTTGGTTTTAACGGTTAATTCATATTAATTTGCTACATGGAAGGTAAAATAAGTTGTTTAAATTTGGTTTTAACGGTTAATTCATATTAATTTGCTAAATGGAAAGTAAACTAAGTTGTTTAAATTTGGTTTTAACGGTTATTTCATATTAATTTGCTAAATGAAAGGTAAACTAAGTTGTTTAAAATTGGTTTTAACGGTTAATTCATATTATTTTGCTAAATGGAAGGTAAACTAAGTGGTTTACTTTTGGTTTTAACGGTTAATTCATATTAATTTGCTAAATGGAAGGTAAAATAAGTTGTTTAAATTTGGTTTTAACGGTTAATTCATATCAATTTGCTAAATGGAAGGTAAACTAATTTGTTTAAATTTAATTTTAACGGTTAATTCGTGTTAATTTGCTAAATGGAAGGTAAACTAAGTTGTTTACTTTTGGTTTTAACGGTTAGTTCATATTAATTTGCTAAATGGAAGGTAAACTAAGTTGTTTAAATTTGGTTTTAACGGTTAATTCATATTAATTTGCTACATGGAAGGTAAAATAAGTTGTTTAAATTTGGTTTTAACGGTTAATTCATATTAATTTGCTAAATGGAAAGTAAACTAAGTTGTTTAAATTTGGTTTTAACGGTTATTTCATATTAATTTGCTAAATGAAAGGTAAACTAAGTTGTTTAAATTTGGTTTTAACGGTTAATTCATATTATTTTGCTAAATGGAAGTAAACTAAGTTGTTTACTTTTGGTTTTAACGGTTAATTCATATTAATTTGCTAAATGGAAGGTAAAATAAGTTGTTTAAATTTGGTTTTAACGGTTAATTCATATTAATTTGCTAAATGGAAAGTAAACTATGTTGTTTAAATTTGGTTTCAACGGTTAATTCATGTTAATTTGCTAAATGGAAGTTAAACTAAGTTGTTTAATTTTGGTTTTAACGGTTAATTCAAATTAATTTGCTAAATGGAAAGTAAACTAAGTTGTTTAAATTTGGTTTTAACGGTTAATTCATATTAATTTGCTAAGTGGAAGGTTAACTACGTTGTTTAAATTTGGTTTTAACGGTTAATTCATATTACTTTGCTAAATGGAAGGTAAACTAAGTTGTTTAAATTTTGTTTTAACGGTCAATTCATATTAATTTGCTAAATGGAAGGTAAACCAAGTTGTTTAAATTTGGTTTTAATGGTTAATTCATATTAATTTGCTAAATGGAAGGTAAAATAATTTGTTAAATTTTTGTTTTAACGGTTAATTCATATTAATTTGCTAAAAGGAAGGTAAACTAAGTTGTTTAAATTTGGTTTTAATGGTTATTTCATATTAATTTGCTAAATGGAAGGTAAACTAAGTTGTTTAAATTTGGTTTTAACGGTTAGTTCATATTAGTTTGATAAATGGAAGTTAAACTAAATTGTTTAAATTTGGTTTCAACGGTTAATTCATGTTAAGTTGCTAAATGGAAGGTAAACTAAGTTGTTTAATTTTGGTTTTAACGGTTAATTCATATTAATTTGCTAAATGGAAAGTAAACTAAGTTGTTTAAATTTGGTTTTAACGGTTAGTTCATATTAGTTTGATAAATGGAAGTTAAACTAAGTTGTTTAAATTTGGTTTTAATGGTTATTTCATATTAATTTGCTAAATGGAAGGTAAACTAAGTTGTTTAAATTTGGTTTTAACGGTTAGTTCATATTAGTTTGATAAATGGAAGTTAAACTAAATTGTTTAAATTTGGTTTCAACGGTTAATTCATGTTAAGTTGCTAAATGGAAGGTAAACTAAGTTGTTTAATTTTGGTTTTAACGGTTAATTCATATTAATTTGCTAAATGGAAAGTAAACTAAGTTGTTTAAATTTGGTTTTAACGGTTAATTCATATTAATTTGCTAAATGGAAGGTAAACTAAGTTGTTTAAATTTGGTTTTATTGGTTAATTCATATTAATTTGCTAAATGGAAGGTAAACTAAGTTGTTTAAATTTGGTTTTAACGGTTATTTCATATTAATTTGCTAAATGAAAGGTAAACTAAGTTGTTTAAATTTGGTTTTAACGGTTAATTCATATTATTTTGCTAAATGGAAGGTAAACTAAGTTGTTTACTTTTGGTTTTAACGGTTAATTCATATTAATTTGCTAAATGGAAGGTAAAATAAGTTGTTTAAATTTGGTTTTAACGGTTAATTCATATCAATTTGCTAAATGGAAGGTAAACGAATTTGTTTAAATTTAGTTTTAACGGTTAATTCATGTTAATTTGCTAAATGGAAGGTAAACTAAGTTGTTTACTTTTGGTTTTAACGGTTAGTTCATATTAATTTGCTAAATGGAAGGTAAACTAAGTTGTTTAAATTTGGTTTTAACGGTTAATTCATATTAATTTGCTACATGGAAGGTAAAATAAGTTGTTTAAATTTGGTTTTAACGGTTAATTCATATTAATTTGCTAAATGGAAAGTAAACTAAGTTGTTTAAATTTGGTTTTAACGGTTATTTCATATTAATTTGCTAAATGAAAGGTAAACTAAGTTGTTTAAATTTGGTTTTAACGGTTAATTCATATTATTTTGCTAAATGGAAGGTAAACTAAGTTGTTTACTTTTGGTTTTAACGGTTAATTCATATTAATTTGCTAAATGGAAGGTAAAATAAGTTGTTTAAATTTGGTTTTAACGGTTAATTCATATTAATTTGCTAAATGGAAAGTAAACTAAGTTGTTTAAATTTGGTTTCAACGGTTAATTCATGTTAATTTGCTAAATGGAAGTTAAACTAAGTTGTTTAATTTTGGTTTTAACGGTTAATTCAAATTAATTTGCTAAATGGAAAGTAAACTAAGTTGTTTAAATTTGGTTTTAACGGTTAATTCATATTAATTTGCTAAGTGGAAGGTTAACTACGTTGTTTAAATTTGGTTTTAACGGTTAATTCATATTAATTTGCTAAATGGAAGGTAAACTAAGTTGTTTAAATTTTGTTTTAACGGTCAATTCATATTAATTTGCTAAATGGAAGGTAAACCAAGTTGTTTAAATTTGGTTTTAATGGTTAATTCATATTAATTTGCTAAATGGAAGGTAAAATAATTTGTTAAATTTTTGTTTTAACGGTTAATTCAGATTAATTTGCTAAATGGAAGGTAAACTAAGTTGTTTAAATTTAGTTTTAACGGTTAATTCATATTAATTTGCTAAATGGAAGGTAAACTAAGTTGTTTAAATTTGGTTTTAATGGTTATTTCATATTAATTTGCTAAATGGAAGGTAAACTAAGTTGTTTAAATTTGGTTTTAACGGATAATTCATATTAATTTGCTAAATGGAAGGTAAACTAAGTTGTTTAAATTTGGTTGTAACGGTTAATTCATATTAATTTGATAAATGGAAGTTAAACAAAATTGTTTAAATTTGGTTTCAACGGTTAATTCATGTTAAGTTGCTAAATGGAAGGTAAACTAAGTTGTTTAATTTTGGTTTTAACGGTTAATTCATATTAATTTGCTAAATGGAAAGTAAACTAAGTTGTTTAAATTTGGTTTTAACGGTTAATTCATATTAATTTGCTAAATGGAAGGTAAACTAAGTTGTTTAAATTTGGTTTTATTGGTTAATTCATATTAATTTGCTAAATGGAAGGTAAACTAAGTTGTTTAAATTTGATTTTAACGGTCAATTCATATTAATTTGCTAAATGGAAGGTAAACTAAGTTGTTTAAATTTGGTTTTAATGGTTAATTCATATTAATTTGCTAAATGGAAGGTAAACTAAGTTGTTTAAATTTTGTTTTAACGGTTAATTCATATTAATTTGCTAAATGGAAGGTAAACTAAGTTGTTTAAATTTGGTTTTAACGGTTACTTCATATTAATTTGCTAAATGGAAGGTAAACTAAGTTGTTTAAATTTGGTTTTAACGGTTATTTCATATTAATTTGCTAAATGGAAGGTAAACTAAGTTGTTTAAATTTGGTTGTAACGGTTACTTCATATTAATTTGCTAAATGGAAGGTAAACTAAGTTGTTTAAATTTGGTTTTAACGGTTAATTCATATCAATTTGCTAAATGGAAGGTAAACTTATTTGTTTAAATTTGGTTTTAACGGTTAATTCATGTTAATTTGCTAAATGGAAGGTAAACTAAGTTGTTTAATTTTGATTTTAACGGTTAATTCATAATAATTTGCTAAATGGAAGGTAAACTAAGTTGTTTAAATTTGGTTTTAAAGGTTAATTCATATTAATTTGCTAAATGAAAGGTAAACTAAGTTCTTTAAATTTGGTTTTAACGGTTAATTCATATCAATTTGCTAAATGGAAGGTAAACTATGTTGTTTAATTTGGTTTTAACGGTTAATTCATTTTAATTTGCTAAATGAAAGGTAAACTAAGTTGTTTAAATTTGGTTTTAATGGTTAATTCATATTAATTTGCTAAATGGAAGGTAAACTAAGTTGTTTAAATTTGGTTTTAACGGTTACTTCATATTAATTTGCTAAATGGAAGGTAAACTAAGTTGTTTAAATTTGGTTTTAACGGTTATTTCATATTAATTTGCTAAATAGAAGGTAAACTAAGTTGTTTAAATTTGGTTGTAACGGTTACTTCATATTAGTTTGCTAAATGGAAGGTAAACTAAGTTGTTTAAATTTGGTTTTAACGGTTAATTCATATCAATTTGCTAAATGGAAGGTAAACTAATTTGTTTAAATTTGGTTTTAACGGTTAATTCATGTTAATTTGCTAAATGGAAGGTAAACTAAGTTGTTTAATTTTGGTTTTAACGGTTAATTCATAATAATTTGCTAAATGGAAGGTAAACTAAGTTGTTTAAATTTGGTTTAAACGGTTAATTCATATTAATTTGCTAAATGGAAGGTAAACTAAGTTGTTTAAATTTGTTTTTAACGGTTTTTTCATATTAATTTGCTAAATGGAAGGTAATCTAAGTTGTTTAAATTTGGTTTAACGGTTAATTCATATTAGTTTGCTAAATGGAAGGTAAATTAAGTTGTTTAAATTTAGTTTTAATGGTTAATTCATATTAATTTGCTAAATGGAAGTTAAACTAAATTGTTTAAATTTGGTTTCAACGGTTAATTCATGTTAATTTGCTAAATGGAAGGTAAACTAAGTTGTTTAATTTTGGTTTGAACGGTTAATTCATATTAATTTGCTAAATGGAAAGTAAACTAAGTTGTTTAAATTTGGTTTTAACGGTTAATTCAAATTAATTTGCTAAATGAAAGGTAAACTAAGTTGTTTAAATTTGGTTTTAATGGTTAATTCATATCAATTTGCTAAATGGAAGGTAAACTAATTCGTTTAAATTTGGTTTTAACGGTTAATTCATGTTAATTTGCTAAATGGAAGGTAAACTAAGTTGTTTAAATTTGGTTTTAACGGTTAATTCATATCAATTTGCTAAATGGAAGGTAAACTAATTTGTTTAAATTTGGTTTTAACGGTTAATTCATGTTAATTTGCTAAATGGAAGGTAAACTAAGTTGTTTAATTTTGGTTTTAACGGTTAATTCATAATAATTTGCTAAATGGAAGGTAAACTAAGTTGTTTAAATTTGGTTTAAACGGTTAATTCATATTAATTTGCTAAATGGAAGGTAAACTAAGTTGTTTAAATTTGTTTTTAACGGTTTTTTCATATTAATTTGCTAAATGGAAGGTAATCTAAGTTGTTTAAATTTGGTTTAACGGTTAATTCATATTAGTTTGCTAAATGGAAGGTAAATTAAGTTGTTTAAATTTAGTTTTAATGGTTAATTCATATTAATTTGCTAAATGGAAGTTAAACTAAATTGTTTAAATTTGGTTTCAACGGTTAATTCATGTTAATTTGCTAAATGGAAGGTAAACTAAGTTGTTTAATTTTGGTTTGAACGGTTAATTCATATTAATTTGCTAAATGGAAAGTAAACTAAGTTGTTTAAATTTGGTTTTAACGGTTAATTCAAATTAATTTGCTAAATGAAAGGTAAACTAAGTTGTTTAAATTTGGTTTTAATGGTTAATTCATATCAATTTGCTAAATGGAAGGTAAACTAATTCGTTTAAATTTGGTTTTAAAGGTTAATTCATGTTAATTTGCTAAATGGAAGGTAAACTAAGTTGTTTAATTTTGGTTTTAACGGTTAATTCATAATAATTTGCTAAATGGAAGGTAAACTAAGTTGTTTAAATTTGGTTTAAACGGTTAATTCATATTAATTTGCTAAATGGAAGGTAAACTAAGTTGTTTAAATTTGTTTTTAACGGTTTTTTCATAATAATTTGCTAAATGGAAGGTAATCTAAGTTGTTTAAATTTGGTTTAACGGTTAATTCATATTAGTTTGCTAAATGGAAGGTAAATTAAGTTGTTTAAATTTAGTTTTAATGGTTAATTCATATTAATTTGCTAAATGGAAGTTAAACTAAATTGTTTAAATTTGGTTTCAACGGTTAATTCATGTTAATTTGCTAAATGGAAGGTAAACTAAGTTGTTTAATTTTGGTTTGAACGGTTAATTCATATTAATTTGCTAAATGGAAAGTAAACTAAGTTGTTTAAATTTGGTTTTAACGGTTAATTCATATTAATTTGCTAAATGAAAGGTAAACTAAGTTGTTTAAATTTGGTTTTAATGGTTAATTCATATCAATTTGCTAAATGGAAGGTAAACTAATTTGTTTAAATTTGGTTTTAACGGTTAATTCATGGTTTTTTGCTAAATGGAAGGTGAACTAAGTTGTTTAATTTTGGTTTTAACGGTTAATTCAAACTAATTTGCTAAATGGAAGGTAAACTAAGTTGTTTAAATTTGGTTTTGACGGTTAAATCATATTAATTTGCTAAATGGAAGGTAAACTAAGTTGTTTAAATTTGGTTTTAACGGTTAATTCATATTAGTTTGCTAAATGGAAAGTAAACTAAGTTGTTTAAATTTGGTTTTAACGGTTAATTCATATTAATTTGCCAAATGAAAGGTAAACTAAGTTGTTTAAATTTGGTTTTAACGGTTAATTCATATTAATTTTCTAAATGGAAGGTAATCTAAGTTGTTTAAATTTGGTTTTAACGGTTAATTCATATTAATTTGCTAAATAGAAGGTAAATTAAGTTGTTTAAATTTAGTTTTAACGGCGAATTCATATTAATTTGCTAAATGGAAGGTAAACTAAATTGTTTAAATTTGTTTTCAACGGTCAATTCATATTATTAACTGTATGGAAGGTAAACTAAGTTGTTTAAATTTGGTTTTAACGGTTAATTCATATTAATTTGCTAAATGGAAGGTAAACTAAGTTGTTTAAATTTGGTTTTAACGGTTAATTCATATTAATTTGCTAAATGGAAGGTAAACTAAGTTGTTTAAATTTGGTTTCAACGGTTAATTCATATTAATTTGCTAAATGGAAGGTAAACTAAGTTGTTTAAATTTGGTTTTAAAGGTTAATTCATATTACTTTGCTAAATGAAAGGTAAACTAAGTTCTTTAAATTTGGTTTTAACGGTTAATTCATATCAATTTGCTAAATGGAAGGTAAACTATGTTGTTTAAATTTGGTTTTAACGGTTAATTCTTATTAATTTGCTAAATGGAAGGTAAACTAAGTTGTTTAAATTTGGTTTTAACGGTTAATTCATATTAATTTGCTAAATGGAAGGTAAACTAAGTTGTTTAAATTTGGTTTTAACGGTTAATTCATATTAATTTGCTAAATGAAAGGTAAACTAAGTTGTTTAAATTTGGTTTTAACGGTTAATTCATATTAATTTGCTAAATGGAAGGTAAACTAAGTGGTAAATAGATTTAGTTTTATGAAACAGTTGTCAACCATTAAAGGTTTTTGAAATTGAAAAAGCTGTAGCCTTAAAACAATGAATTTTAGTCAGAATTCCATAAATGAAAAATTTATGACTTCCAAGGAAAGCAACGCATTCAAAAAACCAAAAAAATAACGATATTCTTCTGGCTCCTTCGTGTTCATTAACACTTTTCCTACGTTTTGTTGAACATTTTGGTTTTTTGTTTCCTAGACAAAGATCGACTCTCTTAATGACTTTTTTTTTGAATGACAGTTAATGAAGGGAAATTTTTTTTATTAATTGAGTGAGTCAATGCCTGTTTATTGAAATGGAAATAATTTTTAGCTGCAGCCATTTGATGTGAGGTAGATATTTGAAATAATTTCAAAAAGTTGAAATGAAAAAAAAACATTTTATTGGTATGTAGAATCATTAAACTTATTCAAACCCTGCCCAATTGAAGCAGAATGGGGCATGTTAGTTGATCAGAGTTGCCCTGATCTAAACAGTCTAGTTCCGCTTCGCTGGAGTGATGAATTCTATTTTTATAGTATAAGCTCGATGTAATTTGATTGAGACAGATTAGGGTAAGTGGTTTTTCTTTTTTTTTTATATGCTCAAGGGTCTGAAAGATGTTCTATTATGTTCTATTATTCTAGTGGCGCTCAATAAAAAGATATTAATCTCCTTATCTTGATACTTAGAATACATTACCATTTTAAGTAGCAGTAAGCCCGTTTAAATCTGTTTTTAAAGAAAAACTATTTATGCATAATTCAATAATTCAGCCCACTTTGCTGCGTTTTTTGTTCTCGATTCGAATCTGTATTTAATTCATTCTTAATCTTTTCGATTCGATCTCTTGACACGCTTGAATTTGACAGGTTTCCTAGACGCCTCTCTGAATTGATAGATTGCATGTCGCGTAATTTCCCGTCGGCTTTTTAAAAATCAATTCTATTTCCTGATTGTTCAGAGCTCGCTCGATTCTTTGCAAATAAAAAATTAGGTCGGAATATGACCAACTCCACCTGAGTAATTTGAAGCACAATCAGTGTGATATATAATCTCGTAAAACTGTTCAACCTTTAAAGCAGCTGCCCTTCCGGATAATTTGTGGATAAATTTGAGTTATATTTATCATAACTACGATCAAACTACCATAAACTTGACTCTAATTTTGGGACGTATGGGCTACATTAGCAAAATAAAGCTCTCATGCGTCCGTTATTTGGTCTATTTCCATAATTCGAATGTAAAGCCCTAAGGTTATTTAGCATTTTGGTGAAACAAACAGTTTTACAGTTTTTCTAGGTCACAAATGTGGTAACAAAAATAAAAATAGCACCAAATTTTGATTCTTTTACTTACAATACCAGCCGAAGTTTGCAGTCAACTACCCTATTTACTTTGCCATTCAACAGAAGAGTCGACATTTGACAAATAATTACAAAGCAGGTCAACTCTCAAATGGGTCTAAACTGCCTGATATAAAATAAACAGGGTTTAGGAAATTAGACGAAAAGCAAATTAGACGATCAAAAATAACGGAGTTTAGACCATAACTGCGTGCAAATTGCGTGAAATCTGTAAACATACTAAATTAAATTTATGCATTTCAAAGTTTAGTTTACTTTTCCGATTAAGTGTTTTAAAATTAATTTAAAATCATAATTCAGTTCTTTCATCATATACTCTTTTTATTTTCGTCTAACTTCATTCAAAACAAAAAACTTGTTAATCCAGTTCTTTTTGTCTAAGTTTACAACAAGTTATCGTCTAATTTCAGTTTTTACGGTCGTCCAATTAGCTTGTCTATTTTCCTAGGCTCCAAAACAAACTTACATATCTAATTTTTGGATCTAAAAGAAGTTTCCCTATTTTTACACTTGCCAGCTTCCGAGCGTAAAGTTTTAGTACCAACCTTTTTTTATTTCATTTTCCAGCCTAACTCGCAAATAAAAGTATCCATTAAAAATGTTCACTTATTTGGTGGCTTTTTGCTTTGATCACGATCTGTAGCATTGGAAATTTCGTAGCATCTGTTATCTGTTTTATTTGTGGCTAGTGTTTATGGTTGATTAAGCGTTTGTGGCTGAGTGCGTGAGACTCATAATTTCTTGGTCGAAGATCGGATGCGAGGTCCGAGACGCAGCTGAATTTTTTCGGGGCTTATAGTAATTCGGGGCTTTTTTCTACTTTTTCTTGTCGCACTTTAAAGAGCTGTTTTTCTCTGTTGTCGCTAGTGTTTCCGAAGCACTGCTTCGCCTCTATGTAAAAATTGTTAATAGGGACCATTTGGATTTTGCTCATTCTCTTTAATTTGCTCTATTTTACCATACTCAGATTCTTTCAACATGAGCTTTTTACCTTTTCGCTTTGCCGAAAGATCATTTTCTCTCCTCGGAACTTTCAAACGAGTCTCGTTTCTTCCGATTATTATTTGTCTTCTCGCTCTCGATTTTCCCTTGTCTCTTCCCGAATCTGCCGCCCCTTTTATGCCGGCGGCCTATGAGAAGAGCATTCGTCCCGGATTTTTCCAGGATGTGCCAACGGAGGTTAAGCTGGAGTTGGTTTTGGTGTCCTTTGGCCCCGTAGACAATAAGCGCATGACTGTTTCAAGTGAACTATATGGTCGTTGTCGATGGAAAGACGAGAGACTCACAGGTGAGAATATTGTTTGGATTTTAATGATTCGAAAAATATTAAATATATAATCAGGGGCGGATTTAGAAGGAGGGGGCGGACACCTCTCCCCCCCCCCCCCTCCCCCCTCAAAATTAGTATATATTGGCGCCCAAGGCGCCCTTAGAAAATGTTTAGAAGTCCGTCACCAAATACCAAACATGGATATCTCAAAAAAGTACATAAGGGGGAGCCTTTTGGCCGGCAGGGGGTTGAATCCCTGAGAAGAAGGCGTCCACTCACCCCCCCCCCCCCCCCCCTAAATCCGCCCCTGTTTCCAAGAGTTATCAAAAAGGCATTTTTTGGTATTAAAAGGGTGGAATTGATGCGTAGAGATTCGAGAAATTGCCCTTACTACCCGATATTCACACCTCTGCAAATCCACTGTCACTAGAAGAGAGAGAAAGAGGGGAAGGTGTCCCCAGAGGTGGAACCGGGCCTGAATTTGAGGCCCGGGTCCAGTCGGCCCGGTGCGAAACAAAAATTTTTAGACCGGGCCCGTCCCGGGCCCATTTTTAACAAAAACGCGAATTTCTAACAAAAAGGGTGAAGTGAAGTGTGAAAAGTGTTAGCGGAAGTGTGAAAGATGTAAACTCTTTTGAAAGTCAGGTCCGGGCCCGGCACAGCCCGGTTGCTGATCCTAAAACTGCGGCCTGAGCACGGCCCGGGCCCGGTTCCAACTCTGGGTGTCCCCGTTAACAGACATGGCCAAAATTATGTGCTATAAACCAATAGATGCTCTTTTTCAAGAACAATGTCAAGAACACTTCCACACACTTGTAACATCCCAGAATATCTTATTTAGTCCTGTCTTTTCAAGAGTCAGCTATAATCAGATAGATTTTTTCTATCTGCTTTGTTCAGTTTCTTAGTTCGCCAGTCGCTTACAATATTTTAATGAAAGTTCATTCAAGTTTTCTCATGCAGTCCTATTCTAAAGGTAAAAAAAACCAACAAAAGCTATAACTATCGGGGAAAGTCTTGATAATAACTGCTGAGGTGCTTGACTTTGTTGTCCTCCCGAAACCATTAGCCGACCGGTCTGGTAAAGCAACGAAGGCACGAAAGCGTCAAACATCCTTGCTTCCTCAAATTGATCAAAAAACTCTTCTTCACTCCGTGAGTAGTCTACGCCGTTAAAGTAGTTAAGTAAATCTTCAGGTAAGTTATCACAAACAGTTATTCCCTCGTTTTTAGGCTGATAAATAGTGAAGTTTTCCACAATTGTCAGGTTTTCTGGTTGGGTCCAATAACATTTTTGCATGGGTTTTGAAGTTGGACTTCGTGAAAAACAAAGTCCCGGTACGTTATCTTTTACCCGGTGCAAGCCATATTCATGCATAAAGCATAATTCACAAATATTCTCATCTGAAATCAGCTCACATT
Source organism: Symsagittifera roscoffensis (assembly GCF_963678635.1). NCBI lineage: Eukaryota > Metazoa > Xenacoelomorpha > Acoela > Convolutidae > Symsagittifera > Symsagittifera roscoffensis. Next base: position 66,327,277 of record NC_087063.1, on the reverse strand, counting down.
CTCCTAGCAAGAAAAAATCGGCATCCTGCTTTTGTAATTTAAACTTACTTTGAATAAATTCTGCTTTGAAAACACCTTCACTGTGCAATGTTCCGTATTCTAGTCTGCTAAAAGAGCGTCCCAGTTTGATTGATGTAATTTTTCTCGCATTGAAAAAAGTCTCCTTTGGTAGGTATAATGGTCCACTTCGAAAATCAACATAATTTGAATGATTCTGTGACGGAGCATTTTTTGGCTGAATTATTCTCGGGTAATAATAGTCGACGCCCCATGAAAATGAAGTATTGCTGCTACCCGTAGAAACAATATGGGTCAAATTGTCCCCAATAATCTTGGTGTTTTGAATCAGAAAATTAGAAGCGTTAATGTTTCCGGTATAGTGGATGGGGTTGGCTAAAATAACCGAAACATCGTGAAGATCATTCAAGGTTAGACTCGATACCTCTTTGAACCCTCGCAAGTCCAGAACTGCTTGACCGGCTTTGGAAAATGAGTTGCGCACAATAAGTCCTTGTAAGCGAGGAAAGAACCTGCTTCTAGTCAAAGTTTCGACATCTGCGGGAAGAAGGAATGGCATTCGACTGATGACAATCCTGTGGGGCTGACAGTTTCCAATTTGGTCAAAAGCCCGAAAAAGGTTTTGCAATCCATCAAACTTTAGATTATATAACAGCACAGTTACGTAATCGGGTTGTATTCCTTCCAGCGTGAAAGTGCAGCTGATTTCAAACGCGGGCGAAATTTTTGTAGCGAGTAAACTTTTCATCGATATAAATACTACATTTTTCATCCCCGTGTACGAATGGCACCGTAAAACAGTGTTTCCATCGCACTCACATCTTGATTTCACGCCCAAATTTGTCTTACATAAATTGTCGGAGAAATTCAAGGTTGTTTTGAGTAGAATTGAGCATAGTGATAAATGAAGAAAAACTTCTCTTTGTTCCATTCAATATGTACAATTCTTTGTTTTTTTTTGCAGTTTCAAATTCAGTTCGAAAATATTTGACTTATAGATAACGGTCAAAGTAGAAAAAAAGTTGCAGTGCAAATACGATTACGATAAATTAAACTTATCTGTGCTTTGTTTTCATCAGCTCTTATGCTTTTCAACTAATCTGTTTGCTGTGATGCATTAAAAAAAATGAGCGCATAATTTTTCTCGACTGCGAACTGCAATTTATTTCCTCGGATAAAACGAGCACTTCTAAAAACTACTTGCTATCATAAGGCAATCTTGCGACCATCCATTATAAAACAATTATCAATAAAATGAAAAACAAATCAGCTCTTTTCCAGTGAACAGCCACCTCAAAAAATTCTGATACTTGACTGCATCCCTCGGTGCAAAGCCTCATCAGTTGTAAGCTCATCATTTGTAGTAGAAGGACAACAGCTATATATTGCATCGAGAACTTTTGTTTAAAAAAATGAGACACGCTGTGTCGAGATGTAATTAAGTTTCGAAATGAAATATGAGCTGTAATGCTTAGCTGGTATAAAACACATTTGAAAAAACTTTCACGCCAACACATGATTTTTATTTAATAAGTAGCTTTCTTCGGTGGCGTCCCTCGTGATGAAGAGACCGAATGTTGGAAATTTATTTTCACAGCCTATCAGAGTTGAGTTTTCAAAATTGTTAGAGAAGTCGCAGAAACCTCTAAGAAAACGAATAAATCCAGGCCATTAAACCTAATTTTGACCAATAAAAAAATAAGCAGAGACAAGCAGTTTTCAAATATTGCGAAAGCGTAAATTAGAAAAAAAACGATTCGAAAAAACATGAAAAATTTAACAAAATTTTTTGCTTAGCGCACAATTTGTACAGCAAAACCTTGCTGTACCGTTTTATTTAAGTTTCTGTTATTAAAGACTTCGGTTATGTGCAAAAGTCGGTTAGCCAATTGGAATGTCTACTGCTTCTGATTGCTTGAAAACTTTCAATGATACGGTCTTTCCATCTTGAGTTTTGTTTGATTGTTCTAGAAGAGATAATGCACTACTGTTTTAAATTTTGCACTAGTGCTTCAAATAATGCTCCAGTTTTTTGTGTGTTTCTTTAGTTTTTCAAATATTATGCACGCGTGGGTTTTATCATATCTTAGGTCAATCTTACGACCATTCGATACAACCCAGTTTTTAGTAAAATGAAATCGAAGCACATCAGCTTTCCAAGTGGCTCTTTTCCAGGGATCTTGTTAACAATGCCCCCTATTGCAACAGGAGGGAGATGCGTCGCAGGGTACCAAATTCGTATATGCTTAACTGTTCTTTCTTTAGAGGGGGGGATTCGTTACAAGAAATTTGAAGTGGTGAACAAATTGACAACTCTGAACAGATTTGTTCTTCATACTTTACAGCGTAACATCACACATTTAGCCGTTATAACAAGTAAACAAACAGAAAACTCGGTATTTTGAAAGTGGGCTGGAAAAGAGCCCGCCCCCTTTATAAATATGGTACAAGACTCGTCGAAACAGTGTAAAACCCTGATTCTTTCGAAGTTCCATTAAAAGGTGGCAAGTATTGTTTTGTTGAAAATTCAAATCAAACTTTTACCTAACATCTTTTTTCCCACACTTGTTTTCCCCTGCACCTATAAAGTACAAAATTATAAATTTCGAGGCCAATAGACGGTTTGAGGTTCGGGTTCTCGTTCGGGCTTGCGGTTTTTCTTGAAAAAGTAATACATTTTTGCGCTGAAGCGTTATTATAAGTCATCAAGTTAACAGCATCAACAATATCGCTCTGCAACGAGAAAATTGAAACTGCTGATTGTTAATTGAACAAAACTTTTTATTTTTCAGTTTTTCAAATTGAAAAGATTTTTTGAATGAAAGTTCCGAGCTTCATGAAAAATTTCGTGGCCGGCCTCACGTAAAAACAAAAATTGGTTGAAAACGGGATTACCCATTAAGCCCGGGTTGTGGTACACGCGGCAAGTTGACATTTAACTGAATTCGACAACTGGCAGTATTTAGAGAAAACGACTGTTCGTAGAGTTCGAGTTTTTGCACCGGTCGAAAATTAGTGGCTTAACCTCTCGGCCAAAAATTCATAAAGATGTGCAGAAGTTTCATTGAGCGTTTTCGAGCCCCCTCATATAGGTCGTCATGATTTTTTGTTCTTCTTTGGGAAACGGCGGTCTTAAAGTTTGTTCAACATCAAACCTGATTTTTCGATGTTTGGTTCTTGACTGGAATGAGTTCATTTCAATTGTTAAAAGGAAGGTTGAAAGTTTTTCTAAATGAAAAAACATGCAAAATGGGCCATCGTGTTTTGGAAGCTGTTTCATGTTTATTTTTAGTTTTGAAAATTATCAATTGGTCTAAGTGGATCTAACTGACAATTAACTCTCTCCCATGTCAAGAAAAGTGAGTTTACTCTTCAGCTGATTAAATATAATTGAGAAAATTTTCAACCCCAATCAGAATGAAGTAAAACTCTCAAACGCTTAAAAATTTAAGGATACAGCTGTTACGTTTAGCAAATAAAAATGAGCTTCAAGCTAAAAAAAAAACTGCCTGCTAACAAAAAATTTTCAATTACAAGGAATGATTTTTTTAGTTTTTAGTGGAAGGCGGTCAAAAAGTAGACAGGTCATAAATTGGTTACGCCATAAACCAATCAGAATCAATGCAATAAAAAAAACGTACGAAAAAAAGTTTATTTATTATTCTTGCGTACGCTCGTTCTTTTATCTCGATTCTGAATAATTTAGGACGTGTCTACTTTATGACTTGTCAAATTTTTGCTTCTTAACCTTCTTTAGTAGGTACCCTGGGGTTAAATGTTAAGTGCACGCGTCAGAACAATACTAGTGCTAAAATATTTTTTGTAGTGTTCAACATGTAACAATAACTCAGTTTTATAATTTGGACATGTTAGGAACCAGAAAACGCCTTTCGAAAAAAAATACGGGTTGCCTAAAAAAATGGATTAAAATTATTCATCCTAAGTGACTTTTTACATTTTTTTAGATATCTTTTTAAATTTTAAACAGAAAATGAAACGATTTGCCTGTTAAATGTTGCTCTAATCTGAGTGTTCAGTCTTTCAAAGTTTCACAAGCGACATTCAGCTATCCGTTTTTTAATTAGTTTGGGCACAATTTTGTTGCCGCAGCGTTGAAGCAAAATGGTTTGAAAATTAGTCGAAGCTCTGATTTTCCCTATTCTTTAATTAGAAAAAATTGAAGATTAAAAAAATTTATTTTGAAATTTTTTGAACCCCCAGATTAGTTAACCCCCCCAAAAAATTATGAGCATTAATTATCCAAAATCAGGAAAACAAAAGTTTTTAAAGAATATAAATATACAAAACTCGTCAAAATGGCCAATTTGAAATTCCAATTTTTTTTCGACGAAATCCCACTAGCGACACAAGAACAACAATGAAATGCGGCAGTCTGGAAATGTGACCTAGAACTGTGGAACTTTGTTACTTGAAGCGATTTGTGCTATTTGTAGCGATCTCGCAATAGTGCGCAATTACCACACACACTCATGGTAGTCATGGATATAAATCACGTATGTCTGTGGAAGGAATTAGCTACTTTGATTTAATACAATTTAAATCCGAAAAGCGAAATAGAAATTCAATTAAAATTGATTTATGATAGAAAGGAGCTAGTTGACTATAGTAGTCCTTGCAGTTCGGAAAAATCTACTGAAAGAGTATCGCTTGACTGCTTTGTTAATCTTGAAACATGCTATATTAGGATTAGAGAAAATATCTTGGCATACGAGTGTGTTTGGGCAAAAAAAATGGTTCCATGACAATCTGCACGATTCCAATTTACCCTATGCCAATCTAACCTATACTACTCTACCCTATATTCCGGCGATAACCGGCTCTAGTTTTCGTATAGAGTCCTACCCTCTGTAGGCAAGCTCGCAACACGCTAGCGCAACTGCGGCGATCACTATTTTGCTGTCATCATTCCGTCTTATTTTAGGCTTAAGGTAAATTGGCGTGGGGTAGATTGACATAGGGTAAAATGGCATAGGGTAAAATGGAATAGGGTAAATTGGCATAGGGTAAGTTGTCCTGCTACCAAAAGTCAAGCCTGCGCATAAAAAAGGGATAGGGCCTACATTCCATTTTCAAGATCAACATTTCTAGCACTCATTTTCCAATTCTCGGGTCCGCTTGTCTACCATTTCTATTTGTTGGAGAGCTTCGCCGACATATTTCAATCAATCGCAAAAACTGGGTCGCATTTATGGCCGCAAAACTAACTCTGGACACAAACACTTGTTCGCAAAAATCTGCAATTTGTCAGTTTTAGATGCGATAGTTTGAAACTGCCAACATTTGTTGGAAATTCCCAGGACATAAGCCAACTCCCAGACCCGAAAAAAATAGTTCAATTTAATATGATCGACTGAAGCATCACAGTCCACAACAGTTTTAACCGACTTGAAAAGGGCTTGGTTTTCAATTTCAATGATCAATATGTTTGCTTAAAAAATGTTTCCCACTGTAGCATAGCTTATCGATGTTCAGGCGAGCGTGAATAAACCAGCCTAGGTATACACCAGTGTGGTGGAGGTCAATTGACCACCAATATTGATAACGTATGTTGATAAAAAGGTCGCTATTACGTTGTTACTTTATGTGAAGACAGAGACCTGTCAATTAAGTCGAGAGACACGTTTAAATTAATAATGCTAAAACCAAACTCTCTCGACAGCTAGTGAAAGATATAATTGCTCATACATTTGACACTCATTTGACCCTCCTATATATTTATTTACTTTACTAATACAGTGCTGATTTAAATTATCCGGACAAAACAAACAAAACTTGAGTTTTCAAACGCGTTTTTCTTAACTTGCGCTAAAATTAGACAAAAAATGAAGAGAACAAAAGTTGCTTAGAATTTTACCAGAATTAATATGGTGCAACCTTTTCTCCGAAATTCTCAACCAAAATTTTACCCCAAAAATGGGTCTTTTTGGCTTTTTTCATTTAATCAAGAGTTACGCTGAAAATACTTTGTTAATTGATAACGAATGTATATCACAAGAAGCACTGTATCATTGAACATTATTATAGTCTAGTTTTAGATGGTGGAATCCCTGATGCGCGAAGGACTGAATGCGCGAAAATAAAAATCAGCCAATCAGATTTCAGTATTATAAAATTTGGAAAGAAAGTAAACATTTCCAGGGACTGGAGTCTTGATATTGGCCGATTATAAAAACGGCAAAAATATGCAAAACTTTCAAATTGTGACTGACCGCCGCAAAATTGGGACAAATTTATATTTCAAGGGTTTCGTTATGAAAGAAGCAAAATAATTTTTCATTTAATTCTTTTTAATTGAATGGCAATTGCTTCTTTTTAGAAAAAATTGACGTTCAGCTAATTTTGTTGTCTGTTTTTCGCACACGAATTTTTTTGCGCATTCGGTCCTTCGCGCATGAGAATAGCCCCCGTTTCAGATAGGTTTCAAGGGGGAGGGTTCTCATGCTTGGAGGACCGAATGCTTGAAAAATTTCAAGCAATCAAAACTGCTAAGCGTTTTTATTGGCTAAATGCCTCTCCCTCAAAATTGAAGTCAATATTAACAGAAAATGTATTAAATCAGAAAAAACATAATCAAAAAAATTACAAATTGCGGGTTACAACCGCAATATTATTCAGATAAACATCGAGATTTATCAGTTCAAGTTCATAAAAGTTTCTCAGTCTTCGAATTTTGGCGTTCAACTGACGCCATTTAAATTTTTAGGACGGAGGTTTTTTCGCCCTTTTCGATCCGGCCAAAAACTAAGCGGATCCTGGCTATATCGGTCCGGCAATATGTGAAAACTCATCTGCTTATTATCTTATCGGCCAATATTAACACTCAATTCTGATTGGCTGAAAATAAGCTAAAATTAATTTCAAGCATTCGGTCCTTCAAGCATGAGGGACGCCACCGTTTCAAGGGATATCACAAACAGCCAAAAAGGCACACCGTATATAAGCCAGTCAAAAATTTACGCCATTTTAATGAAACTCTACAACTTTCGTAACTGTTATGAAATGGTTGCATTAAGATCATTTATTAGTTACGTTTTTTTGGCTAATTTATACTTCGACTGGCTTATATACCTGTTCAGGCATTGTGTAAATTTTAAAGACGAATGTTTTATAACACAAACTTTTGAAAAGCGCGTGCTCCCGCCTCAAGTTTAGTATGCATTGACGGCAAAATGACCTTAGAAAATTTTTTGGGTCCGTGATCAATTATAGATATCTCAAAATAGTACAAAAGGGGTACCATTTGGGTCCGAAGGTGGGTCAAATCCCTGAGGGGAAGCGTCCGCCATACCCCCCCTAAATCCGCCCCTGATACCACTTCTTGTGGGGGATTTTATTCTACATAATTTGTAACTGATTGTCTGACTGCAGTCCGCGTCTAGAAGGATGGTTGAACCACTAGTTGATTAAACAAACAACCTAACCCCTGTCTGGTTCTTGAGTCGTCGGTACTTCTTTTACTCTCTTTTTGAGGAAATAGCTATTGACGCAGTTGACTAATAGGGTAATTCTTTTCCTCTTCCGAGCTTTCATTTCATTATAAAAACACCTCAACGGCTTTTTTGTAAATGATTTTGTTCTGTCGGCTCACTTGATTAGATAGTATAACTTTGTATATCAAATTTTAGAATCAAATAAAAAAATACTAAAAAAGACTGAATATTTTGCGAAGACTTTTCAGGCTAAGAGCATTTTTTTAGAGAATTTTGCAGCTATTTTGCAACTCTTCCGCTTTCTCAAGTTGTTTCCAGCCGATCACTATAGTCTTGAGTTAGTAACAACAAAGCGTTCCAAAAGTTATCATTTAACAATGGGTTCTGTTCGACGGACTCTTTTCAGGGGCGGCTTTACGGGGCACCAGGGATAGCAAAATTGAAGCAATATAACAGTAGGTGGTAACATTGAGAAGTATTTAAATTTTGCATGTATTCAACTTGAGAACTATCGCGCATAATATCTTCTTTTCATTTTCAGTCAGTTGCACGTGATAGTAAAATAGATTTCGCAAATAAAATTTTCTGCCTGATTTATACTTTTTTGCTACTAATTTTGCTCTGAAATTTATGTTTCTATTGCCATTAAAATTTTACTTTTTTTTTCCAGTAACTTTGCTTTGAAATAAAATCATAATTACTGTTCGAAAAATAAAAAGAGCTAACCAGCTATTCAATTGAAACTGTCATCTATTGTAATATATCACTGGGGTATCTCCCCCATTCAGAATTTTTGTTCCGACTTTCAATACGAAAGTAACGAAAAATATTTGTGCTCGGGTTGGGTTTTTCTTCAGACAAATTTCGACTTTTTAACTAGCCATTCTTGACGAAATTTTTTATATCATTCAAAAGGTATTGTTGTCCTGAGCATAACTTTGAAAAGATATTTCACCTGTTATGGGGTTTAAAGATTGCTATTTTGGCCAATTTGGGACAATAAACGCGCGATATATTTCGCGCTAGTAACGCGTAAGCGGAGATTTAATCCGTCTAAGAAATCGTTTCAAATTGGTTGAAAGAAGCTTATTTGCCATAATTGATTTGTTACAAGGAGCGAAATCTATTCTTTTGTTTTTTATATGGCGTGTGGGAAGATGATTTTCATAAAACATTTCAAATTTTAGAAAAAAAACTTTCATTTTATTTTATTACATTTAATTTTTCTTTGTTATTACTGCTCCATAAACCTAACAAGACTGCTCGTATCAGGGCGAAGCCATGAATGTTCCGACTGCCTTTTAAGGTTTACGGAGCCGCAGTAATAACATAAAAAATTAAAAGAAATAAAATGAAATGAAAATTTTTTTTTCTAATATTTGAAATTTTTTATGAAAATCATCCCCCACACGCCATATAAAGTACAAAAAGAGAGATTTCGTTCCTTGTAACAAATCAATTATGGCAAATAAGCTTCTTTCAACCAATTTGGAACGATTTATAAGACGGATTAAATCTCCGCTTACGCGTTAATAGTGCAAATTATATCGCGCGTTAATTGTCCCAAATTGCTCAAAATGACCAAAATGGCTATCTTTAAACCCTCATAACTCTACGAAAAATGAGCACAGGTGAAATATCTTTTCAAAAACTCAGAACAACAATATTTTTTGAATGATATAGAGTCAAAAATGGCTAGTTAAAAAGTCGAAATTTGTCTGAAGAAGAAAAAAACCCACCCCGAGCACAAATATTCCGTTACTTTCGTACCAAAATTCGGAACAAAAACGACAGATGGACCTGATGCTCAACAACAAATCTTTATCTGCGATTGCTGCAAGAACCTTGACCTTAAAATGAGGAGCGTTTTTAGCGTAATTTTAAGTGTCAAGGAGAACAGAGATGCAACTAAGATTTTCACGAGGGGGCGGATTTTCAAAAAATGTTCGTAAAATTTGTCGACCTTTTTCTCCGAGAAATTTTAGAGTTCGTCAGCCAAAAATGGATATCTCAAAATAGTACAAAGTGGAGAGACTTTGGGTCGGCAGGAGGTCGAATCCCCAAGGAGGGGGAACCCCCCTTCCCTAAATCTGCTGGTGAGGGAGATCCTTCTAAAATTTTGAAATGTAAAGGTTCTCACTGTAAAACAAAGTTGAAAATAAACTATCAATACCTAATATTCAAATTTCCGCTTTACAGATAATTGAATTTATTGTGAATTAGAAAAATTAGTCTAAATTATCTGAAAAGCTTACTTTTTTTTGAAATGTTATTTTATTTTTAAAATGTTATTTTATGAAGTAAGATAAAGCTAGATGAAAGACGACACATACGCAATTCGAAAGAAATCTGGTTACTATCGACGCCTGCTCGTTGGAAACCGGTCATAAAAAAAACCTTATACACCGGCAAAAATTAGGTTTAAGGAGCAGTAACAACATCAAAAATTTCAATGAAATAAAACAAAATGAAAAAGAAAAATTTTTTATGAAAATCATCCCCCCCACATGCCATATAAAGTTTTAAAGGATAGATTTCGCTCCTTGTAACATACCAATTATGGCAAACAAGCTTCTTTCAACCAAGTTTGGAACGATTTCTAAGACGGATTAAATCTCCGCTTACGCGTTTATAGCGCGAATTATATCGCGCGTTAATTGTCCCAAATTGGTCAAAATGGCCAAAATGGCAATCTTTAAACCCCCACAACTTTACAAAAAATGATCACAGGTAAAATATTTTTTCAAACTTAAGCTCAGGATAACAATACGTTTGAATGGTATAAAAATGTTTGAAGGAAAACTTTGTCTGAAGAAAAAAACCCACCCGAGCACAAATATTCCCTTACTTTCCTATCGAAAGTCGGAACAAAAACAATTTAAAAAGGTCTATAATACACATGTCAGAACTGCTTCCAAAAGGCAGGCTTATCACAAGCGATATAAAAGCATTCGTTTTACCTTGTTCCCTGGGATGTAGAGGTTTGTTTTGTCTTTCAAATGAGAAAATTGTATGCGAAGTTTTACTTCGCTTACAAGCCAAGACAAACTACTATCAGACGTTTCGGGCTGTTAAAGCTTTGATAAATGAAAACTCAGCATCATCAGCTGTACATATTCTAGGCAAAAAAAGGTAGATTGGAAAATGCTACTTTTAATTTTTCAAAAAATGAAAACAAGTCTTAACAATAAAAACAACCTTAAAAGGTCTATAATACAAATTTCAAAGAACTGCTTGCAAGTGACAGGCTTGTCACAAGCGATATAAAAGCAATCCTTTTACCTTGTTCCCTGGGATGTAGAGGTTTGTTTTGTCTAGGGTTTCTCTGTTGTTTTCCTGGGGGAGGCTGGTAGGATCTATTGTAGTGTCCTCCTCCTCTTCTCGGTCAAGTGTAATTGTTGCATTTGTTTTATTGTACGAGGAAAACTGTTGTCAAATGTTCCTAAATTATTATTAATATCGGAGTTCAAGGCCTTCATATATTTTTATCGCACCAAGGCTAAAAAGCAGGCTATTTGAAAAATAAAAACAGTTTTTTTAACTTTCCTAATTTTTCCGATGATGTATTTTCCATATGATTTGACATACCAATCGGCGACTTTGCAGTGGCTGCCATGTTGCAAAATGGAAGTAAATGTCAAGCAAAAGCCCCGTTACATATACATATTTTGGAAGTCTATTAGTTTAAGTACTACATTGTTTTGCTTTTTTCAGAAACTTTTGTCTATCCACTAATCAGGTTGATTAAAAAAGTTTGAAACAATTATATTTTACCGGATTAATAGGACAAGTCACGCGTGTGCTCAAACTTCCTTTCTTCTCATGAAATTGTATTTATTTTTCTCTTTATTTGGAATTAAGCGGCATTGATCTGGGATAACCAAAAATCCTATTCGTACCATTTCCATATATGGAAAAATAATTGTCACACAATTCCTTTGCAAATACATCAAAACAGAAAACTGCATAAACGGTATATAAATAGGGGTTTTCAATATCCGGATTTGATACAACAAAAATTATTCCTTTAACCGAAAACTAATTTTTTTCTGCTCTCCGTTTGGTCATTATTTATTTGTGTTCATATACAAACACAAGTGATCAAGTATCTGTTGTTCAAAAACCATAAGTGGCTGAAACATTGAAAATCTCGCACGTAATATGCATTGAGACCAACCTAGAACATATTATTTATTTCATGCATAGGACATGCAAAGAAAAAGTTTGCATCTTTTCAAAAAACTGTCGTGAAAAACAAAAAATACAAATTTTGGGTTCTCAGGACTACGTTGTGCACACAAAAAAATATATTTGCATGCAATAAAAAACAAATTTGAGATAAAGTTAGCGAAAAATTCCCATACATTTATTTTCTATTTAAACAATGAAAAAAAAAACTTTTTTCCTTTTTTTTCCATGCCAGAATAACAGAAAAAAATGTAAACTTTTTGCCCTGATTTTGAAAAATTGCATAGAATTTGAATTGATTAGCACTTCCGAAGTGCAATACATAGACTTAAGTGCAAGGAATTGTATGATTGACATTTTTGGTCTCTGGTGCTCAACCCGAGTAAGAGACTTCTAGCACGGCTTAATGTCAACTCAAAGCGTTTTTGAGCCTAAATGGCTTTCAAATTTTCTATGCAACATCATTTTTAGAACTTCTTTATCAATAGTATTGCTAATTTGCAGATAGTCTTAAAATATTCCGCAACCTTCGATATTATTTTTCTTCCAATGGTTACAAACTTTGGCATTTGAAACTATTGCACCGTCTTTTGAAGAAAGTGAAGAATTATTTATGCTGGGGATGGTTTTTGTTCAGACCAAGTTCTTACAGAAAGTTTTGAAAATTTGCTCATCGATCCTAGAGTTCTTTGATTCCCCAGCAATTATGATTGCACTTGCCTTTCTGCTGTTTCAATCAGTTTTTCAAAAAAAGTTTTGACATTTTGGGGAGAGTAACTGGAATTTTAAGATTCCCAGGCGGATAGAACTTGCACTTTCCTACCTGCGTTCAGAATCTAGTTAAATTCGCGAATTATTTATGCGAGCGAATCATCCCGCTTTCTTAATCGTGCCAAATTGAACTAAGGCAAATAAAATTGGCTGTTTAAATTCCGTATCAAGTTTTGAATTTATTTGAAAATATTTGATACAAGAAGTCTAAACTTTATAGCTTATTAAAAATTGTTAACCAAAAATTTTACCAAAAACTTTTCGATAGAAGCTAAGGGGCAACCGGAAAGTTCAGGACTTTGCCCTTATATAGGAGCATTTTTTAATGGGATGTTCAAAATTCAATAGCTTGTCTAAATGTAGGTTTAAATTGGAGAGACTGGACTTAAAAGTTTTCAAGGCTTGACATAAATTGGAGTGTGGAGAGTAACTATAACGTAGAGTTGAGTTTTTTACGCAATTTTAGGTACCATAGAGAAAACTCAGTCGGTTAAAGTCTCGCAGCATATCAAAACTGTCATTCATGACTCGATATCAACTACAGTAGCTCGAAGAAATTGAGAGTAAAAAAAAACAGGTCTCAATTTTTTGCTCACTTTAACAATTTACCATTAGGGTAAGGAAAAGAGTGCTCTACTAGTCTGAGTTTTTTTTTTACTTTTTTGAATGTATTGAGGGGGGGGGGGGTCTTGACAAAATTGAATTTTTTCAAAATCTTTTTCATGTCAGACAATTGATTATGAAAAACGGCTCTATTTTGATACCCTTAGTATATATTGGCGCCGAAATTAATTATAATCTCTTAATTAAGGCCGCTCTTCTTTCTAGCCAAAAAATTACAAAAATTCATGAGAAACAAATTTATTTTTTTTACTTTTGTGCAATGGCTTATTCCATAGCCTTGTTTCTATTGGGCCCGTTCAATGATATAAAACTAAAATTAACCTCTGTTATAGAGTTTAACTTTTTCTACCTCTGTTTCAAGCAGTTCCCTCAAAGCCGGAATTTTTCCTTTTTCTCGCTAGCTGATGGCTCGTTATAATTGTTAACACCTGCACCGGATTAAGGAGGTCGCTCATTACTTTGCAAACAAACCACCCAAATGGAACCAAACTAATCCTGCTATTTACTTTCATTTGGTCGCCAAATTGAGCTTCATCTTATCCGTTGTTTTGTTCATAATGGGATCAATATTTTTAATATCAACCACAAACACCTAGTTTAGTATTTGCCGACTCCGTCATGTTGTCGCTTCATAGTTACAGCCCCTCTGAGACTGAGAACCATTAAATTGATCCTCAATTTTGAAAAATTTTATGGTTTTCTTTGTCTGGTACTTTCAGAGCAAATTTGTTTTGATTTCTTCTAAATAACGTAAGGTGTACCGGATTTTTCATCAAGCAAAAAACAGGTCTGAAAACCTTGCGTAACTCCATTGTTAGGGTCCAGCCAATAAAAATCAGTCAGCTGAGCAAAAAACAACCCAATTTGTTTAATCTCTTCGAATTACTTTTTCTCGTCCCCATGCCTGGAAGTTTGCAGAAATCAACAGGAATCGTTCCCCATCTGCTGTTTTTAAATGTGTTTTTACTCCTCCCTGATGTTTCAACTATTTACAGTGGTCCGCACTCTTCTTCAACTTCCACTCCATTTCTGCCATTATTGCCCACGGATTACCAGAAGTCGATTCGACCCAACCACTTTTTTGGACCCACCCTAGTGGGAGCGGGTTTTCACATTGTGTCTTTCGGCCCTGTGAGCAGTAAAGGCATGTCTATCACTAATGAAATTTACGTGCGATGCAAGTGGAATGACAGTCGACTTAAAAGTGGGTACTAAACAAATACACTTCAGAAGCACTAGGAAAATTCAGAAGCCTAAAATTTCAATCCTCCTTGCACGGGAATATTTGGAGGCGGAGTGGGAGGGGTGAACGCATTTTTTCTTTATGACTTCGACCTCTTCAGCACCCATAGGAACCTCCTTTTTGGTATTTTCCAAATAGTGCCCGAAAACAGCTTTTTGGCCTATTTTAAGAAATTTACCTGCCACAAAGAAAGTGATTATCACAATTTTGAAATACTGTATGAGGCGGCCCTATGGGCGATGAAGAGGCGGCTCCCTGTAGGTTTCCACCTTAATTTTCAGTTGGGTTCTCCGTTAATTATACTTCTTCACATTCTCACTTTTTTACTCGGACTTCTCCGAAAAAATTATTTCAATACAAATGAAACTGCAGGTAAGGTGGCTCAAAATAAAGACATAGGAAGCAAAGAATAAGTTTCAAAAACACTTTTTTCAAGTTCTACAGACAGTGGGGAATCTATTATACTCAATACCAGAAAAAATTAAAAATTATTTCTTGTTTGGCATGTATTTCCTCAAAGCTACCTTACCTGTTGTTCCTGCTACTATCAAATCGTATCATTTGAAAGCTTTCCGTCCACTAAAGCTAAATTTTATCGCTAATTTAGCGCAGTTTTTTAATATAAAAAAGCCAAATCAATGATAAATTATCGCTAATTTATCAAAGTTCTTCGATAAATACTCGCTAATTAACTCAGCAATGAAATAGCACGGAGTTGTCCAAAATCTGAAAAAATATAAGATTGGGTGAGCAGTTTTTCATCGCTTATTATTACGGGAAACTCGAAAAACGAATCAAGTCATTCCGAAGAGCTTCAACTTTTCATTTTGCTAAGAAGCTCGATAAACAATAAACACACTGAAACATTTTTTTTGTTGATCTGAGTTCATTAATTTTTCCCAGTTGTTTAAAGGTTTTGTTTCCAAACAAAGGAACGCCGACAAAACCAAACAATTATTAACGAATCATCAAATTGATTACCTACAAAAAAATTGAAAGCAAACTAGGAGTTTCATTAACTAGAGTACTATTTTGAACCGTAATTACGAAATGACTCAAGCCTAGATTTCGAACCGCGTTTTTATTCCAACCATTGAAAATGGGAGGAACTTTGTATTCGGGTATATTCTAATTTTCTTTTCATGCAAAATCAGGTAACACAAATTGTTCTCGAAACGATTTGAATGATATGTCATATAAAAAAAACCTTTCAGTCCTGATTTGAACGTCATTTCAACAAATCCGAAAATTTTTTTCAGTGTCAAGAAAAACCAGTTTGAAGTGTTTGACGTTTAGCTAATTGCGAGCCAAAACGGAGTATGCAGGTTTATAAGAGGCTTAATTTTTTAGCGCCATTTTGGAAAGCAAAAATTTTTGAAATTTGTTTTTTTTTTGCAAAAGAAATACTCAAAATTTTTCATAACTTAGATCAGCTGCACATAACTAAAACAAAAAAATAGTTCTAGTTTACCTAACAAATATTCTTTAATAAAGAAGGGGAGATCTTCTATTTGGGTAGATAATTCATAGCACCCAAAAAAACAGTAGCATATGTCCCAAAATTTAACTTCTTGAATTTTGATTGGTTGAACCAACGAATTTATGGATTGATTGCTTACTGTTCAAGCAGCATAAACTCAAGCTGCAGAATATTGACCCAACGAAGCTGCAGAATTTGAGCCAACGACTTTATGGATTGATTGTTTACTCTTCAAGCAGCATTAACTCAAGCTGCAGAATATTGAACGCCGCAGTGGCGAGCCTGCAAACAAATGAACAAAGGGAAGCACTCTGAACGAAATTTATCGCCACCGAGGTTCAGCTAAACTACTCTTGAACCAATTGAAAAAATTTGGGACTTATGCAACTGTTTTGGATAAAAAAAATAGCTGAGCCAAAAGCAAAACCATACGCTTGACTATAGAAAGATAATGAACTCATATGATGTTCATTGGTTGAAAAATAAGCCAATGAAGCAGTCGGGGTGGTTCGTGTTTTGAGCTTGCCAAAGCCGAAGCACGAAGGACTGATGAAAATATTCAGCAAGTAAAGCCGTGGAGCGCAAATATACGCAAATGACACTCACCGCTAGTGCACATCGAGCTGATCTATATAACATACTGTTTATTTTGTTTTTGGTTGGTTTTTTGAACAAAGCGTTGAGCGAAAAGGATTTTTTTACGGTTTCCTCATTTCTAATTGTTTCCTCGTTTTGAGGCAGCCCATTAGTGGCGAAGTACAACAGTGCGGGAATTGAATAAGTGTTCAACAGTGCCAAAAAATGATGATTTTTGGCACTGTTGAACACTGTTTTACATTTTCTTGTACTTCGGTACTTTTAAACGTCTCCCCACGTTTTCCATCAATCAGTACCTTTACGATGAGAATTATACACACTAGGAAGCTCCAAATTGCAACATTGTTTCATTCATCAAATATGAATGAGGTTCTATGAACAAAAACTGACTTGTTCCAAATTTACGAAGAAAAATACTGATTTAATTTAACGGCTGGAGATTCTTTAATAAACAAGTAGTGGAAAGAGATTGTTAATTAGATCGACTTGTATTTTTTTTGAACAAATTAAATTTAATTAAACTTTTTGCGTTCCAAAAATGAAGGTGAGTTTAAATTCTAAAAGCTTTGTATCAATAAGTATTTAGCTGTTTGGTACAAATGCTTATATAAGACAAAAGATTTGTTCCAATTTTATAAGAAGATTAAAAAAAGTGAGATAATTAGGATTTTACTACCTTTTTCTCGAAACTGGAAAACAGTTCAAGACAATTAACAGCTTTATTGAATTTCAATATAAAATAAACCTCGAGATCATCAATGTCTTTTTATGTTCCTCATTTAAGCCCGCTGCGTGGTTGAAACATTAACTTCTCTTGGACATTAACAAGTTGTGTTCGGGCAGGTGTTAGTTTTTGTATAGATTTTCCCCACACAAAATCAGGTACGTCAAACAGTCATCGCAATGGGTCAAGTATTATATTATATTAAAGCCATCTTTAGTTAGTCATGATTCCAATCATACTTGAACAAGTTTCAAAACAATTTCTCATTGTCGAGAAACACTGGCTTGAAATTTTTGGGTCTTCGACTGAGTTTAAAGTAAAATTTCTACACATTTTAATCTGAACTAAGCTAGTCCAGATATATGTCTAACTCTCTATCTTAACTAGTTCGACCAAGATCCGCCCCTCTTGATTTGATTTTAAATTCACTGATGATGATGATGATTGGCTTTACCACTCTTTCTTGAACACAAGAGTGGTAGAAGGCTCACAAAGCCTCACAGAATAAAACAGTTTTCAGGGTTCGTTTAAACAGCGTAAAATCAATAATATCTGTTAAGAGAACAGGCAGTGAGTTCCAAATAACAGCTCCTTGGTAGGCAATGCTCTTTTTGGTAAATTCTTTTCTGCAATTCGGAAGGATAAACTTTTGTCTGCGGGAAGGGTTGACAGAAGCAGAATTCTTTTTGAAAAGATTGTATAAATAATCGGCACAGTTCCAATTGTGAAACACGCGAAACATAAAGCAGCATATTTTGAACCTAATTCTTTGGTAAAGTGGAAGCCAGTGCAATTTCTTCAGTAACTCGTTTGTTGATGCTGTTCTCCTCGTAGCACCTAAAACAAACCTGGCGGCAGCGTTTCGAAATTTCTGTAGTTTAATAAGTAAAATTTTATTCACTTTCATATATAACGCATTGCAATAGTCAAGCCTTGACAGAATAAAGCTAATAACAAACATTTTTCTTTGGTCTAAAGTCAGAAAACGTCGAATGGAATATAATTTACGCAATTCTAGATAACATAACTTGCAACAATGGTTTATTTGCTTCTCAAATGACATGTTGTAATCAAGGTAGAACCCCAAAAGTTTGGTAAAGCATTTAAGAAACTCTTCTTTATTAAAAATTTTCACTGGCTTTAAATAATCGTGATGCAGTTGTCTACCGAAAAACACTACTTCTGTTTTTCCATCGTTTTTATTAAGACTTAAGTGCAATTGGGAGCATAATTTTTCAATGTTTTCTAGTTTGTGGTTATTTTGCATGAGATTAATCTCCAAAAACAGTTGAGAATCATCGGCATAAAAGTGGTACGCAATGTTGCTATCAATAAGGTAATCAAGAATAGGTTGTAAATAAAGGATGAATAAAATCGGCCCCAAAACAGAGCCTTGTGGGACTCCAGTTTCGACCTGAATTTTGTCTGACAGACTACTATTTACCAAAACTTGTACAAAGCGGTTACTAAGATAAGTTTCAAAGAATTGTTTAACTGTGTGCGCAATACCAATTTTGTTTTCAAGAATCTTTAATAACAATGAATGGTCAATTGTATCAAACGCAGCAGAAAAATCCATTTGAACATCGTAAAAACACTTTTCCGAATCAATTTTACAATATATATAATGAGAACAGAGCAAGAGACCACTCTCTGTTGAATAACCTTTACGGTAAGCCGACTGAAATTGAGGCCAAAGCCGATTTGAGGTTAAATGTTCACTCATCTGTGAAAGTACAAGCTTTTCAGTAATTTTTGACAACGCTGACAAATTAGTAATCGGGCGATAACTTGACATAGTTTCTTGGTTTAAGCCATGTTTTAGAAGTGGTCTGATGACTCCTTGTTTAAAAACATCAGGAAAAACGCCAGATAACAGAATGCAATTAAAAAGATCTGATGTTTCTCATTTAGTTCTCCATGCTAACCTTACAAACACCTCGCGACGTGCTAAGCGAGACAAAAGCCATCAGTTCAAACGAGTCCTACAAGACAGCGTGTTCTTAGCTGGTGACTACTACAACCAAATATGGAAGCCAGATCTCTACTTTCCAGACGCCGTTGAGCTGAAGAGGCCAATCATAGAGGCCGATGACTCATTGCAACTGCAGGTGGACAAGGATGGGAACTTTCTCTACTCTATGCGACTGATTGTGCAGACCAGGTGTAGTCTAAGGATGACATACTTCCCTCTGGACCAGCAGGAGTGTCCAATCTGCATTAGTCACGTGAGTTTAATCTGGATGTCAAAATTTGGACACGCTAGCGGAGGCCCGGCTCCCTCGCTATCCAGTGGGTCTATATGGTACTTATTTACGACATCGAAAAAGGACGACCGAATCCAAAATATTTTGTAATGCGCAATTGAAGCCGATCTTACATAATTTTGAGGGGGGGAAATTGCCAGGGGGAAATGGAAATATTTTTGTCCGGTTTTCTACAAACTGTCTAAACTTTGAAAGACTACACTCTTTTTGAGGAAACTCACAAGTTCCCATATCTTAACCTTGGAAAATATCGCTGAATCCTTGTGAAAATCCAAGATCCACGAATCCTGAAAAGAGGGCTCAAAGAGTTCAACGGCTTTTTGTAAAACTAATCGAACTTAACACTCTTTTTAATCGTAATTCTGTTAAAAGTGAGCGCATTTTTAAACTTTGGGCTCACTTCAAGTCTTTTTGAGGTTGTTTTTATTTGTTTGTTGTGACTGCACGTGTGTAGTACAAGTACCCGGTGGAAGAGCAGAGTCTGTCATGGTTCTGGGATCCGATCAACATGTCCTCGGAACTGTCCACTCCCCACTTCTACGTGGAGAACAACGTGGAAGCAAAGACCTCCTACTACCAGTCACTTGGACACACATACATAAACCTATGCGCACACATCAAGTGAGTCACGAGTCTTTACCTAAAACTTCAAGAAAATAAAAATTTTATCTGAACCATTTGATATTAATTTGCACTTTTAACTGATAACATAATTGCGATCTGTTTCAAAAAAAAACATACAAAAGTTTGTGACTATCTGGCCTTGTAGTTGATGAAAACTGTTTTGGGCGGTCAAGAATGAGATTATTGACTTCTATCCTCATAAATAACTATATTTACAATAAACCGAGCTCAATGTCTGCAACCAAAGCCAACAAAAATCCAAGAACAGTTTCTGAATTCATAAGCTGTGTTCTGTTTTTTATAAAAACTTTCCCAAGCCATCTAATTCTTGAACATTGTCCATCTGTGCGTATCTGAAATTTTCTCCGCTTTCCTGATTGGTTCACATCTGCATGAGGTAACTGATTGGTGTTTAGTGATGTCATTTGTTGTTCTGTTTGCGGAGTGTAGGTTCAAGCGGAAGTTGACCGAGTACTTCATAGTGATGTACTGTCCCTCCTTCATCCTCACCGGTCTATCCTTCCTCAACTTCTGGCTGGACAAGAGGGCAGTCCCCGCCAGGGCCAGTCTCTCCATCACATCCATACTAGGTTAGGTCCATTTAAGGTTGGCTATTCCTGTTTAAGCTCTACCTAAATTTCAATCGAAATTGGCTACTGTGAAGAAAATTTAAGACGATTGAATTCGCGTGATATGTGTGAGCAGGGAGGGATTTAGGGGGAGCGTGGGGGAGGGGGGGTGCATTTCTACCTCCAAACTCAGGGATCCCACTCCTCTTCTTGATGCATACGTTCCCCTTTTGGTTTTACTTTACAACATCCATTTTCGGCCAACCTGCCCTAAGGTTTTTCTAAGCGACCAATTTCTAGTAATTTTGAGGAGGGGGTCTTGAAAAACGACAACTTTTTGGTCAAAGCTTTGAGAAATTACATTTTTGGTCTGCTTTTTTTCAGAAGTTTTTTAGAGTAGGGTTTCTACAGTATTTCGGGAAAACTCGGAAAATCAATTGATTCGACCTTAGAATAAAGGTCGACAACATTTTCGTGTTTTTTTTAAATCCTCCTCCTCTTGATAATTGTCGATTGTTTTTTAGATTGCCGTATTTGGGTTACCAAGCCCTTCTAAACACTTTCCAAAATACCTTATAAAATACTTTTTGCCAACAAATTTTGCGCTGCAGCATTTAAGAGATTTTGAATAGGATTCGACATGCGGACGCCCCCCCCCCCCCCTCAGGGATTCGACCCCCTGCCGACCCAAAGGGTCCCCCCTTTGATCCCTGAGGGGGGGGGGGGCGTCAGGGATTCGACCCCCTACCGACCCAAAGGGTCCCCCCTTTGATACTTTTTCAGAAATCCATTTTTGGCCGACCGACCCTAAAAATTTTCTAAAGGCGCCTTCGGCGCCAATATATACTAACTTTGAGGGGGACCGCGCGCCAAAAAAAACGCGATTTTTTTGTCAAAATTTTTCAAAAAGTGCCCAAAAACGGCTTTTTTGACCGTTTTTTTTCAAAAATTTGCCTGCGGCGCAGAAAATTTTGCCAAAATAGGGGCAAAACAGTGCTTTGGGAGAGCTCGAAAGTCAATTTGGTCGACCTAAAAAAAAAAAAAGGTCGTCAAAATTTTGGAAAATTTTTTGAAAATCCGCCCCCCCCCCTCGAGAAAATCCTAGATCCGCCCCTGGCTCAAATTGTGGTTTTTTCGTTATATTCTCGAGGGAGGGGGGGGGGCGGATTTTCAAACAATTTCGAAAATATTGTCGACCGTTTTTCAGGTCGCCCAGATTGATTTTCTGAGCTCTCCCAAATCACTATAAAAACACCCTACAGGCAAACTTTTGATAAAACAGACCAAAAAAAGGCGTTCGCCACCCCCTCAAAATTAGTATATTTTGGCGCCGAAGGCGCCATTAGAACAATTTTAGGGTCCGTTCGCCAAAAATGGATATCTCAAAATGTATATCAACGCATTTCATCAATATAATTTTGTTGTTCTAGCTCAAATAACCCTGATGACAGGAGTCTCCTATTCGTTCCCTTCTGGAAGTGACCTCAAAATCATAGACGTCTACTTAATCGTCAATTTCTTCTTCACTGTCTGTACTATCATCGAATTCACCATCGTCTCATACAAGGGAGCCGAACCACAACTACTCAAACAGAGAACCCGCATGCACATTAAACTCAGTAATGCCGACCCCGAAGAAGCCACAGGCACTGCATTAAATAGTAATAGACGTCAAAGTCAGAAGAAAGGTATAGCTGCCAGAAGTCTGGAAGCTTTTACAGCCCAAGGACGAGACATTGACGTCGTTTCTCGCTATATCTTCACGGCCTTGTTTATTATATGGAACATCGGCTATTTTATAACAGTCTTTGCTTTATCCATGACAGAACAGAAGAAAAATCATCGCTTTTGAGCCCTACATTGGTCTTGAAACTTAGCCCGAATTCCTGAAAATTCGATATTCGATGAAAACGAGTCGATCGGTTAAAATAATCTGAAATGGGATTCAGCAATAAAAACTGAATTTGCTCAGAAAGCTAGACAGTTTAACTTTCATCTTAATATTATCACAATCTGTTCCCAATTGAACTGCAGCTGTTTTAGATTAATATGAATGTCATTGCTTCAACGATATTTTTTGTATCGCTTTCTTTATTATTCGAATACTTTTACTTAGGCGCGGGCTTAGAGGGAGCTGATTTGGTAAGCTTCAATCGAGATGCGAATCGACGTTAGCTTTATGGGGGAACTAGAAACACAAAAAAATCCGATTTTTTGCCTGGTGCAAGTTGTCGCTTATTTGAAAAAGTGCAACCAAATGTCACTTTCGACTAGTGTTGCAACAATAGTTTGAACGTTCGAACGTTCATTCGCGAGATTGACGTTCGAATGCTAATTTTATCATTCGAATATAGATTATTATCTAGAACAAAGTTGTCATGCTGCTCTGTAATTGGTTGAATAAGGATCAAAATCGCATCGGCTTTTATTTGATTCATTTCAAAATGATTAAAGTGAATTATGGCTGCTGCTAACCATGTGTGATAATTAAGATTTGTTAACTACGTGACCCGAAATTGAATATTTTATTATTTTTTTTGCGAAGGTTCCAGTTTTTTGTGGAAAAAAATTTACCTCTCAGAAATTTTGGGAAGTTCAACATTCGAATGAACGTTCGAATGTTCGTGTCAAACGTTCGAACTCTTGATTTGAACATTTGTTGCAACGCTACTTTCGACAAGCTTCGTCTCACGTTTGTACTCTTGCAAATAAATTGGGTAAAATTTGAGATTGTTTTGAAACTATGGTCACTTTTTTGAGCTTTTTCTGTTGACCTTTTTCTTTAATCAAGTCTTTTTTTTTCCAGCTGTCCCGGTTCCGCCAAACGACTGACTGTTAATCATGATATAAATTAATCATGACAAATACTTTTTGTCTTTCATTGGATGATTTTGTCAGCAACGACATTTTAGTGGCGTAAAAAGTGAAAACGGAACTTTTCAAATTTTTAATTATATTTTGAAGAGGTGTCCATAATTTTTTTATTATGCTTTTTTCATGAAAATGTTGAGAAGACCTGTGTGCTTAGAGTTTGAAAAATCGAAATTTCACTTCATTTTTAATTATTTTCCAACAAAAACTTTTTTTTGTGTTTCGATCATCTGGAGCAACTTTTTGTGTTTTGTGAGCGTTCAACAGAACTTGGCATTTCTATTTTTCTCGGCTGAAAAAAAATGTGTTCGATTTAGCTCCACTGAAGCTGGACCAACCCAGACTTTCTCGACGAAAATCGTGCATGTCCCCCATTACGAGGCCAAAATATGCATTCTGTGCATTGTAAGCTGATTCCGTAACAGCCCGAAATCCGATTTGTCGCGGAATCCGCAACATTGCTTCATTTTTAATCTTCTTCGCTGTTTTGGATTCCACAAACAAACACCTAAAAGATAGTAGCGCTCAAAATTGCTCCAAAAATAGGCCAATTTGCGGAAGGAATCCGCAACAGTATTTGCGGATTACTGAACAGTTTGTGGAATCCACAATCACACAATAAGATGTGTATAGTTAATTTGAGCTGTTGCGGAATCCGCAACTGAAAGCAAAATCCGTAAAATGGAAATAGTTGACAAGCTACAAAATTCGTATATGCTTAACTGTTCGATTGTTTCGTTACGAGATACGATAGGGGGGGGGATACTTAACAAGATACGTTGTTTGCTGTGAAACCACTTCTGAAAGCAAACTAGAAGTTTCATCAACTAGAGCACTTTTTTCAATAGTTTTTACAAAGTTACTAGAGCCTAGAATTTGATCGCGTTTTTGTTTCAACACTTGAAAACGGGTACCACAAATAGTTATCACAAAGGGATGAAAGATAAGTCATTTAAAAAACTTTTCAGTCGTGATTTGGTTGAAATTTGAGCCAACGAATTTATGGATTGATTCTTTACTGATCAAACAGCATAAACCTAAGCTGCACATTAGTGACCGCCGCAGGTGCGCCATCGTGTTGCAAGCTTGCCAACAGAGGGTAGCACTCTAAAATAATTTTAGAGCCCTTTATCGCCTTTGCCGGCTACCCTTAAACGAGACTCGGCTAAATTGCTTTTCGACTTTTTAAAAAAAATTTGGCACTTATCCAACTGTTTTGTTTATTTTGGGAGCTATGAGGCTGATTTTTCCTTTTGGGAACTATAAATACGCACCGATAAATAAATTTATTTAAAAGTTATAGGGCTGAAAATTTTTACGGAAGGAAAATGAAAATCAGCCAATCAGAACCGGGTTTTCGAAAATCGGGAACAAAAATTAAATAGCTGAGCAAAAAGCAAAACCATGCTTGACTATAGAAAGCTAATGAACTCAGGGCAAAAATATAAAGTTCATTGGGTCAAAAAAGCCAAAAAAGCAGTCGTGATGATTCATGTTTTGAGCTTGCCAGAGCCGAAGCACAAAAAGCTGATGAAAATATTTAGCAGTTAAAGCCGTGGAACAAAGATATACGCAAATGACGCTCACCGCCAGGCCACATGGAGATGATTCATGATACATACTGTCTATTTTGTTTTTTGTTCGGTTTTCTGTACAAAGCACTGATCGAATAAGAACTGTTTACGGTTTCGTAATTTCTAATTGAATCCTCGTTTTGACGCAGTACATTAGGGCTGAAGTACAACAGTGCCGAAATTGAAAAATTGTTTATCAGTGTCAAAAATTGATGATTTTGGCATTGTTGCTCTTCGGAATTCTTAATTTTCCCCCGCATTTTCAATTATTCAGTACTTTTGCGATGAGTTTATGTACGCTAGAAAACTCCAAATCAAACAGCTGTTGCATTCATGAAATATGAATGAACATCTATGAACAAAAACTGACTTATTCCAAATTTGCGGAGAAAAACGCTAGTTTAATTTAAGGGCTGGAGATTCTTGAACAATCGAGCAGTGGGAAGAGATTGTTTTTCAGATCTACCTGTATTTTTTGAAAGTGACCTCAAAATCCCTTCTGGAAGTGACCTCAAAATCATAGACGTCTACTTAATCGTCAATTTCTTCTTCACTGTCTGTACTATCATCGAAATCACCATCGTCTCATACAATGGAGACGAACCCCATATACTCAAAGAGAGAACCCGCGTGCACATTAAAATCAGTAATACCGACCCCGAAGACGCCACGGGCGCTGTATTAAAAAATAATAGACGTCAAAATCAGAAGAAAGGCATAGCTGCCAGAAGTCTGGAAGCTTTTACAGCCTAAGGACGAGACATTGACGTCGTTTCTCGCTATATTTTCACGGCCTTGTTTATTATATGGAACATCGGCTATTTTTAAACAGTTTTTGTTTTATCCATGACAGGGCAGAAGAAAAATCATCGCTTTTGAACCAAACATTGCTCTTGAAACTTAGCCCGAATTCCTCAAAACTCAATATTTGATGAAAAAGAGTCGGTCGGTTAAAATAATCGTAAATTGGATTTAGCAATAAAAGCTGAATTTGCTCAGAGAGCTAGACTGTTTAACTTTCATCTTAATATTATCACAATCTGTTCCCAATTGAACTGCACATTATTGCAGCTGTTTTAGAATAATATGAATGTCATTGCTTCAACGATACTTTTTGTATTGCTTTCTTTATTATTCGAATACTTTTACTTAGGCGCGGGCTTAGAGGGAGCTGATTTGGCAAGCTTCAATCGAGATAAAAATCGACGTTAGCTTTTTTGGGGGACTGGAAACACAAAAATTCCGATTTTTTGCCTGGTGCAAGTTGTCGCATATTTGAAAATGTGCAATCAAATGTCACTTTTGACGAGCTTTGTCTCAGGTTTATACTCCTACAAATAAATTGGGAAACTTTTGAGAAGCATATGAAACTATGGTCAATTTTCCCAGCTTTTACCCTTGACCTTTTTCCTTAATCAGTCATTTTTTCCCAGTTGTCCCGGTTGCGCCAAACGACTGTTAATCATGATATAAATTAACCATTACATATACTTATTGTATTTCATTGGATAATTTTGTCAGCAACGACATTTTAATGGCATATAAAGTGAATACGGAACATTGTATTTCAGAAGCAGTCAGAACATTCAAGGAGTTGTCCTTATACAGGATTTTGAACTTGTTTAATTTCGATCGTAGAGAAAAACTCTGACAAAATGACCGAATCAAGGTAGAAAAAAATTTCCAAAAAATCTATTTCTGATCATACTCAAAATTTACCAGCTAACATGCGTCAAACAGCTGTTGCTGTACACCAAGCACGATCTGGTCGGATAACGGCACGAACTTCGTTGGTGCGGAAAATGAATTAATTGCCTGCATCAAGAGCTGGAATGGCATGGCTCCGACCATTTTTGCACACAAAGGTGATGCTTGGAAAATTAACCCGCCAGGCGCACCCCATCATGGCGGCTCCTGGGAGCGCCTCGTCCGAAGCGTGAAGCGCGTGCTTTACGACATATATATATAAAGGAAATTTTAAAATTTCACCCCCCTCATTCCAATAGCGGGAGTGGGGATTCGTTACAAGGTAATAAATTCGTATTTCCTTAATTGTTCAATTCTTTCTTTATTGGGGGAGATTGGTTACAAGGTACCACAGGGGGGAAATAGTTAACAAGATCCGATATATAATCTGATTTGCAATATGAGGCTTTCTTTTTGGTCTTTATTGGATACCACAGCAAACACGCTAATCTCGGAAGCCTATAAAAGCTGTTTAAATATTTTGTTCCTATCA
Organism: Symsagittifera roscoffensis; assembly: GCF_963678635.1. Classification (NCBI taxonomy): domain Eukaryota; kingdom Metazoa; phylum Xenacoelomorpha; order Acoela; family Convolutidae; genus Symsagittifera; species Symsagittifera roscoffensis. Next base: position 66,300,037 of record NC_087063.1, on the reverse strand, counting down.
ATTCAATCAAGATATTTTCCCTATGATGTTTTTTTTGAACTCGAACAAGTTGACTTTTCAAAATTTTAATTATATTTTGAAGAGGCGTCCATTATTTTTTATTATGCTTTTTTCATGAAAAAGTTGAGAAGATTTGTGCTTAGAGTTGGAAAAATTGAAATTTTCTTTTCGATTTTATTTCTTTTCGAACAAAAAATTTTGTGTTTCGATCATCTGGAACAATTTTTTGTGTATTGTGAGCGTTCCAGCAGAACTCGGATGTTTTGATTTTCTCGGCCGAAAAAAAATGTGTTTGGTTTAGCTCCACTGAAGCTGGATAAACCCCAACCTTCTCGACAAAAATTATGCATGTGCCCCATTACGAGGCCAGAATATGCATTCCGTGCATTGTAAGCGGACTCCGTAACAGTCCAAAATCATGTTTGTCGTGGAATCCGCAACATGCTTCTTTTCTTTGACCTTCTTCGCTGTTTTGGAGCCATCAAACTTAAATTCCATTTAACTAAAATCACTGGAGAGTTTTTTGTGACACCAACATGACATAGAAATTTTAAATTTTCCCAAGAAATTGCAGTATAGAAATTTTATGCGAGATCATAGACACCAAAGAAAAGAAGTCAAAAAATGAAAGATAATTTTAAAATTGAAATCTATTCTGCGCTGCAAATTGTCTGATGTAAATTAATTTATTTTTCAATATCCTAAGAAAAGTTTTCAAAGTTCTCCAAAATACAAAGAACCTAAAAAAAACAGTTTACAACAGAACCTAAAATAGTTCAGATCAAAAACTGTTAACTTAGGATTTCTCTTTTGACAACGGCAAATCCTGTGCGAGAAAAAAGTGAGAAACAAATCTATCTACTTCTAACTGTCGAAACATTTTTTTTCTAAATCTTGAATGAGCTCCCCTAGAACTCGTCAATTCAGTTAAAAACTCTATTCAAGTAAATATAATGGTTTTGCACTCTTCTCAGATGAAGATGTTTTGTTGAGCACCAAGTATATAGCTCAAGATTTGAAATTGAAAAAATTAATGAAACATTTGTGAAAAAATTGGAAGGTGCTCGACCAAATTCGGCTATGTTTTGTCCGTGTTTGAAGTAAGTTTTGTTTTTTTTTCGACCAAATTTTTGATAAATTTTGACCATGATGCAAATATGTTTCAAGTTTCTGCTCAACTCAAACCCAAGTCTTGGATAATCTTCTTAGGTCGAGGGTTTTCATTGTACTCAATTTTGAAAGTCGAAACATTAAGAAGGCACCGTGATCGAGAGAGAAACGATTCAATGAAGTTTGTGGGTGATTGGCACTCTTTGTGAAAGCGCTTCCTGTTGAGGAGGGGGTCGGATTTTCAAAAAAGTCGGATTTTCGAAAATTTGACGACCTTTCTTTTTTTTAGGTCGAGCAAATTGATTTTCCGAGCTCTCCTAAAGCACTACTATAAAGACGTTTAGGCACTTTTCGATAAACTTTGACAAAAAAATCGCGTTTTTTTTGGCGCGCTCCCCTCAAAGTTAGTATATATTGGCGCCGAAGCAACCTTTAGAACATTTTAGGGTCGGTCTGCCAAAAATGGATTTCTTAAAAAGTACCAAAGGGGGGGACCCTTTGGGTCGGCAACGGGTCGAATCCCTGAGGGGAAAAGGCGTCCGCCTCCCCCCCTAAATCCGCCCCTGCTTCAAATGGTATAATTAAAGCCAGAGGAAAAGTTTTAAGCCAGAGAAAAAACGCAAGCAACTCATTAAGATTAACCGAACATATTTCAATCAGTAAGACTGATAGTATTTTCTTAAATTGATGGCAGTGAGAGCACAAAAAAACTCAGTTTGTAAAGTTTGACGAGATTATCAGAACAAATTTTTGAGTTTCCAACGCCTTTTAAAAAATTTCAAAAATTATTTATCTTTCAATTGATTGTTTTAAAAAAAATTCCAAGTTTATTAAATTAGTTTTTTTTCAAAGTGTAAAAAATTGTTCACTCAGTCTCTAGTTACGTGTCATAAAACTAAATCTCAATTTTATTTTGAATGATTCTTGAGCAGTGTTCAATTGCCGCAAACGCGCTTATATTACTATGTTTACTGCAACTTTGCAAACACCAATCCCATGTCACTTGACTTTTCACAAGGCCAATCGCAGGTCATTTGAATTTGAGCTCAGAGTTTTGAATTTTGCTACAAGACATAATTTTTTTTAAATTTTATCCCACAAACTTTTTCTTTTTTTAAGAACTGATTAATAATTTATTAGTAAGTTTAAATAAAATCAAAAATCCGCACATTTTTTTTTTGATGTTAAAAAAAATACTGTCGTTTTCTATAATGACTTTCAGTTAACTCCTTCTGTTCACCCAAAAAAGCAAAAATACTCACAAAACAAACAATAAAATTCTGTCCTAAACACAAATATCAAGTGTTTCAATTATCAATTTAACAATCGTTTTATATTTCGGCGACACCAGTCACAGAAGTGTTTATTAATGGTTGAAAAGTTGGTTCAAAAATTATTTCTAATATTTAAATGTAACTAATTTTTTACACTTGCAAAAGCAATTGTCTTGTTTATTACAATTCTGCAACCTCCGGGTTCTTTCGCACTTGACCGAGAGATAACGACGTCGCCTTTTGACCCTAAAGTTCGAGATTCGATGCCGATCGGACCTTGTTTTTTTCAGTATAAATGCAATTGAAAAAAAAAATTTTCCTGTGAAAATTGATTTGTCAGAATTTCGTCTATCTGCTGAAGTTTTGTGGGCTTAGTTGCCACATCACTGATTTTTCTTGTGCTGTAGTAAATAAGTATCATCGTAGAAGTACGTGTCGCTCATTGTAGTTTCAGGGGGACTTGAAACTTTTAAAAGTTTTTTTTGGCTCAACTTGTGTCTGCTCGAAGATTGCAGACTGTGTTTCCGCTCCGTAAATTTAGTTCTATTGCTAATTTAAAAATCAAATATCGTGTTTGGCATGTTTGTTTAAAAATCCTGTTTCAATGAATGTAACGGATTTGAAAAACTACCCTGTGTAAGCGGCTACACAAAAATATGACCTCTGTATACTCAAAAATGTGATTTTTTGACCGTTTTTTGAATATTTTTGATTTTTCTGAAAAACTAATCTCCCAAGTCGGATGTTGTGCTTTCAATGAAAACAACAGAAAATTTAGCAGGAAAAATTAGGGATTTCAGAAATTTAAGGTTTGACCGTTCTTGAGAAAATTTATGTTTTTTCTCGAAAATTACGCTACCCTGAGATGAAAAGTTCAATTTAAAAAACCGGTTGTTAAAATGTCTCTGGAAAAAATCCATTATCTCAAAAAAATCACTCTTCTCAATTATTTTAGTAGAGAAACAACTAAAGTTTTGGGCAAAATTCTTCAAGACTTACTAAAGTTTTGGTTGTCTTAGTTTTTGTATATTTTCCAATTTTTTACTTTTGTTTTTTATGTTTGTGTTATCTTGCAAGTGGTGCAAGACTCCGCTTCACCTCCGTGTCAGCATCTGAATGGAGAATAGCGGATACTTTAGTTTGATGTGATATGCAAGTTATTTGCTCGCAAATGTTGTTACAAATTATAAACTATTTTTTTATCAGAAATTATTCATTTAATTTCTAGAAATCGGTAAACTGAAAAAAAACGTCATCTATGACTTTAAATTAAACAAAGTTGGCATTGAACGAGCTCTTTTTGTGAGAAGACGCCCAATTAAAGTTTCCAGTTTTAAAATTGAGCACAGGGTCAGTGCTTGACTGAGTACTGAAGACAAGGGATAGTTCGAGCACAAACTCAAAACAAGGATAGCTGGTTACTGTGCAAGTAGCACAGAATGTTCCGACCAGTCTTAAAAAATTAAAAAATTTTAGATTTTTCAAATTAGTGTCGTTTATTCGGCGTGATGTTATATAGGAATCTGAGAAAAAAAGTAGAGCTCAGGCATTTTTGTCAGTCATTGAAAATTATGCAAATTGGAAAACAAATACAATTAACCAGAAAAACAAAAAAATCAAAACAAAAAATATATATTTTTTTAGTTTTTCGAAAAAAAATTTCCAATTTTTTGGAGTTTTTGATTCCTAAGATGAAACTAAAAACTAAAAAAAAAACTTCTTATCTAAAAAAAACTAAATTTTCAGGGCTTAAATTAAGCATAGATAGGCTAATGTAAGCCTGCTCACTCTCTCGAAATTCGACGAACAAAAAAATTTTCAAACCGGTTTTTCTTGACACTGCAATAACTTTTTTCAAATTTTTTAACGTTGTTCGAATCACAACGGAAAGGGCTTTAATATGATATATTACTCAAACAACTCCGATGATTATTTCCGTTAGCTGATTTTGCGTGGAAACCAAAAAAGAAAAAACTAAAACACACCCGAATACAAAGTTATTCCCCATTTTCAAGGGCCAATGACAGCTTCGAGCACGGTCAAAGATATCCATATTTAATTGTAAAAAGAAAAAATAACTCAGGTACTGCCAAAACACTCAGTTTTTCTTAAATTCTAATTTGAAAGTTCAAACAAGACTGCTCGTATCAGGGCGAAGCCCTGAATGTTCCGACTGCCTTTTAAGGTTTATGGAGCAGCAGTAATAGCATAAAAAAATTAAATGAAATAAAATAAAATGAAATTTTTTTTTTCTAAAATTTGAAATTTTTTATGAAAATCATCCCCCCACACGCCATCTAAAGTACAAAAAGAGAGATTTCGTTCCTTGTAACAAATCAATTATGGCAAATAAGCTTCATTCAACCAATTTGGAACGATTTATAAGACGGATTAAATCTCCGCTTACGCGTTAATAGTGCGAATTATATCGCGCGTTAATTGTCCCAAATTGCTCAAAATGACCAAAATGGCTATCTTTAAACCCTCATAACTCTACAAAAAATGAGCACAGGTGAAATATCTTTCAAGTTTAAGCTCAGGACAACAATATCTTTTGAATGATATAAAAAAAATTCCGTCAAAAATGGCTAGTTAAAAAGTCGAAATTTGTCTGAAGAAAAAAAAATCCACCCCGAACACAAATATTCCGTTACTTTCGTACCGAAATTCGGAACAAAAACGACATATGGACCTGATGCTCAACAACAAATCTTTATCTGCGATTGCTGCAAGAACCTTGAACTTAAAATGAGGAGCGTTTTTAGCGTAATTTTTAGTGTCAAGGAGAACAGAGATGGATCTAAGATTTTCAGGAGGGGGCGGATTTTCAAAAAAAGTTCGTAAAATTTGTCGACCTTTTTCTCCGAGAAATTTTAGAGTTCGTCAGCCAAAAATTGATATCTCAAAATAGTACAAAGTGGAGAGACTTTGGGTCGGCAGGGGGTCGAATCCCCAAGGAGGGGGAACCCCCCCTTCCCTAAATCTGCTGGTGAGGGAGATCCTTCTAAAATTTTGAAATGTAAAGGTTCTCACTGTAAAACAAAGTTGAAAATAAACTATCAATACCTAATATTCAAATTTCCGCTTTACAGATAACTGATTTTATTGTGAATTAGAAAAATTAGTCTAAATTATCTGAAAAGCTTACATTTTTTTGAAATGTTATTTTATTTTTAAAATGTTATTTTATGAAGTAAGATAAAGCTAGATGAAAGACGACACATACGCAATTCGAAAGAAATCTGGTTACGATCGACGCCTGCTCGTTGGAAACCGGTCACAAAAAAACCTTATACACCGGCAAAAATTAGGACAACCCTTTTTCTGAGAATTTTAAAAAATCGCTCCTTAGAGAAGGATCAAGGTTTACAGAAGGTTCAATGTGAGACCATAAAAAAGTATGAATAATAAAAAAACTGCTCGGACCGAGGCGAATGTTCAACGCCCTTCAACTTCTATAAATCAGTGTTCCATATTAAAAACGATGAACAAAACGTAATTTTTTTCTCAGATCTATTTTTGAGAGGAAAATTTAATATGCAAAACGATAAATTTTGCTTCTACTAGCAGATAAAATCAACCAAATAGCTTGCATCAGTTAAAATGTGAATGATTTTTGAGCCGGATTAAAGTGCCTGTGAGGCCTTTTATAACTAAAAATTTCTCGCGTTACTTATCCCAAGTTGGTCAAATCGGAAGTATTTAAATCCTCATAAAATTCATTCATGTAATTATTTGTACTAATCGAACAGCATGAAAAGTGTTTGATTAGCCTTTTCCATATATGAAAGCTGAAGACTAGCATTTTTGGTCAACCCGGGATCATAGAGATTGGAAGAATACAACTTTCTCAAAAATAAAATTGCCGAACTGAAAAAGTACATTGATTAACGAAGTAGAAAAAACGAAAGCTCGCTGGATCTCAATTGCTTTATTTTGCAATTAGTTTTCGATTGCAATATTTTTTCGGTTTTTTTTAATTAGATCAATGTATTCTGACCTCAAAATAATTTATGAAAAACCGGTGTTTTACCCCCCCCCCCCCCCCCCCCCCCCTAAATCAATTTGGGGAACGGTTCATCCCAGGTAGCCGAAAGCTCAGGTTATTTCTCACACTAAAATTGACCAAGCCACTGATTTGCGCTCCACGCCATGCGCCCTCGATCTTTTTGAAGTGTGTTTTGTTCTTTTAGAGGATTTTTGTCTGCCGGAACAAAAAGAATGGGCTACGTGGGTGCTTGGTTGTGACACGTCACTGTTTTCTTGTGATTCATGACTTAAAAGTAAAACCTTATTTTATCTGAAACTATGGCGGATATTCAGCAAACCACATCTACAAACCGCCATATCTTGAAGCCGAAATTAAATCACGTAAACTAAATAATAATTATGTAACAATTGCATCACAACAGTGACAAATCTGTTGTTGTGTTGCATAATAATATTAATTTTTGGCTTCTTGGAATGGTAAGTGTATTTTGGGTTGGTTGACCCAGCGGCTTGTTGGCCTACCACAGAAATAATGTTCTGTGTCAATAAATTTCCGCCCACGTTTCGTTTTGATAGAACACATTTCTTTTGAAACGTTTTGTGGTAAAAAATACTTTTTATATCCTTTCCCATATCGCATTCCTCGTTGATGGTAGATGGAGAAAAAAGGTTTGGGATTTGATTTTCTTCTTGAGATATTTCGTACCTTGGCTAAATTTATGCAATAAAAACAAGACATTTAAAGCGATGAGCGCCTTACAAAATCCTAAAATTATCGGATTGGGTCCCGAAGTTTCGCAACCATGAAGTTCAATCCCAACTGAAGAAGACTTCGCATCTGTTGAAAAACTTGAAACGAATTGGATTCAATGATAGATTCCCCGCCCCAAATAAGGTACTTTAGCTAGCTCCTTCGATTGGTAGCGCTATTATTTATACTTTGATACAATGAGCAAATATCCTATGATATATTTTTTAACGCGAAAAATTCAAGCTGCGCAGCACTTCTAATTTCATTCAATAAATGCGGAGTAAACGATAAGAAGTTTAGTTTCAGATTTTTATATCGATTGATTAGCGAAACTTGCAAAGCGCGTTGTTATTTTGACATTCCGTGATTAACGCAATCTTTGTTTTGTTCAATATTTTTGCTGAATGCTCCTTTGAGAAATTTGTAATTCACACTCTTTGGTCGATATGTTAACAGCGCACGCACAATAAGTTGATAAAAAAGAATTGAACGCAAAAACAAGTCGCATGATTTTTTGTGAAAACTAAATTGGTTACATTTTAATTCTACCAAGGAAACAATTTAGTGCATGTTAAAGCGAGCGTTGAAATATTCTTCTGATTTTTCATCGCTCAGTGACTTAATTTTTCACATTAGCTTAAGTTTCAAAAGTGAATTTTTGAACCATTTCAAAATAAGTTTTCGCTCTACAATTTAATTTGTCTTGTCACTTCTTGTCGAAAAGATGGAAATTACGCAACCAGATGACAATTTGGAAATAATATTTACCCTGAAATTAAACAAATCGTTCGTGAAAAATGTTCAAGATTATCCGACATTTGCGGAAAACTTGATGATTATCAAAAACGATACCCAAAAGGAATGCGTGGGATCGGTTGCAATTAGTAACCCAGTTTTTGAGAGCCCCTGTTCCTCAAAATTGGGGAAGATCAAAGACAGCAAAAGTCCAAAAAGACGGGGGAGAAAACGAAAAAATACAGTCGATCGGCCTATGATGTTAAAAATGGTACAACAAGCGAAAGGACCAATATCGGTAGAGCAATCTGTACCTTTGCAAGATGGACTAGCAGTAGATCTCCCCCAACCTCTCGATCTTACAACAAAAACGGACTCAACAACGCAAGAAGTCGAAGAATCAAAAAATATTGACGAATCAACGCTACTGGAGAACAGCGGCTCACTTTCGATAAATGAAAATTTGCCACTCGACTTGTCTGCACCACCGAGCAAAACCGAAGAAGAAAAGTCTTCACACGAGGACGAGCATGAAGCTTCGGAGTCTAATTCCAGTCGAGAGCCGCTAGTACCAACAGATGACCCAAATTGTACAGCCCCCCAGAGCAAATCCGAAGGAGATGATTTGACTGCCGCTGAAATTTTGAGCATGATTACTGGTTCAGCGGGGGAGCCAGAACCTGGAGAAATAACTGCGCCCAAAAATTCAGTAAAAACAACATCCAAAAGAAAGGGACCGAAACCAAAGATAGGTCCGAACGGATCCCCTCTTGCCAAGAAAGGTACCAAAAAATTTTCAAATTTTTGAGTTTTTAAAAAAATGCCTTATTTAAATCAATCGCTTTTATTTAGCTGCAAAGGTTTTCTCTTGTGGGCATTGCGACTACAGTGCTTCTAGCCGACAGAATTTGAAGGATCACGAAATTGCAGATCATGCCACTTCTCGGCCGTTTGCATGCACTCTTTGCGAACACAGAAGCAAGCAGAAACAGAATCTTAAGCTGCACTACCTACATAAACATAAACTAACGCCTCTGGAAGCTGCTGAAATTCTTAAAACCAAATCAAAATCATCCAAAAGTGAAGATTCATCTGACATCCCGTTGTCGCAGGTTACGGTGGAGCCTTGCGCGCAACCAGTTACAGCCAGTTTTACTTTGGAACTAGATATAACCCCAGAAAAAGATCAAGAAACGAACAATAGAGAAGGTGCCGTTTCTCCTACTTCGTCTGTTGATTCAAAATTGAGTCTGACCTCCATTAAAGAAGAAGAAGATTCTATAGTAGAGGTCTGCGACCCCTAATCTAACCTCAGATACTTATCAAAATTTTGAAAAGTTTATTTTGCACGTTATTTGTGTATTTTTTCTGTTGCCTTTGCATTATAGCCGTTGGGCTGTGTTGAACAAACATTATCCACAACTTTGATGTTGATTTAATTTACATTTATTTATAAATTCGGTGTTTGAAATTGAAGTTTTAAATTCTAATTTTCAGGCATTTTACAACGCTGGCGCGGCCATCAAAATTCCAAAATTTTTGAAGTATTTGTTGGCGCAGCAATCGAAAAATGGTTTAGTCCTGGGGGGTTTCATCCGCAAATTTCCATTACTAAATGCGTTTTTGATGCACTTCGATCCATCCCGTGAATCCGAGTTATCTAGTTAGTCAAAAACAGTTTTATTTTGTTTTGGAGAGAATTGATTCTGGGGATTTAGTCCTCGAGCGTTGAAAATAATGTTGGTATGATTGGGTCAACTAAATTGAGCAACTCAGCTCTCCTAAGATTTCAATTAAACTCATTTTCCCTTCTCACAGCAAAAAAAACTATCCAAGTTTCTTTGGGTTTTTGGAAAGTTCATTACAAAATGCATTTTGATGCACTTCGATCCACCCCCTGGACGTGAGTGTCTAGTTAGCCAAAAACAGATAAATATGCATGGGCAACCCTTCAAGAAGATGTCAATGGGTTGTTTTGTGGTAATAAAACGTAAACAAATAACTCAATTCTTAACTCCATGCATAGTTCGTGGACTCAGTAAATGCCTAGGCAAGTTCTTAGTTAGTTAATTAGTAAGAAAAATAGAAAGGTGGAGTCCCTCATACGCGAAGGACCGATGCGCGAAAACAAAAATCAGCCAATCAGATTTCAGTAATCTAAAATTTGGAAAGAAAGTAAACATTTCCAGGGACTGGAGTATTGATATTGGCCGAATATAAAAACTGCAGAAATATGCAAAATTTTCAAATTGTCATTGACCGCCGCAAAATTCGGACAAATTTTTTATTTCAAGGGTTTCGTTATGAACGAAGCAAAACATTGCTTTATTTAACTCATTTAATTGAATGGCAATTGCTTCTTTTTAAAAATTGACTTCCGGCTAATTTTATTTTCGGTCTTTCGCTCTCGATTTTTTTCGCTCATTCGGTCCTTCGCGCATGAGAATAGCCCCCAAATAGAAACACAACTTTCTGTTAATTGTCTTAGAACCCAGTAATTTTCGAATTTATTCCGATTAGGTTTTGTATTGGTTAAATTTTATGCTGTGGAGTTTTGTTTGCGAGCGTAAAAATAATGTCAATATTTTTGGGCTGACTAAATTGATTGTATCAGCTCTTACTAAACTTAGATTAAGCCCCAATTTCCCTTGCACAAAAAATTGCGCAAGATGCGTTCTGATTCACTTCCCGTGGATCCGAGAGGCTAGCTAGTCAAAACCAGATGTTTTTTAAATTTAGTCGACCCTTTTTTTAGGTCGAACCAGTGGCGGATTTAGGGGGGACGGGGTGGGGCGAACGCCTTTTTCCTTTCAGGACAATATTTAATAAGTTTGAGTGGGAAGCGTGCGCCAAAAAAACGCGATATATTGTTCATAATTTAACAAAAAATTCCTTAAAACGCCTACTTTGGCCTGTTATTTCAAAATTTTCTCTGCGCGCAGAAAGTTTTACCAAAACAGAGTCTTTTTAGTGCTTTAGGAGAGCTCGGAAGTTTACTTTGCTCGACACAAAAAAAAGGTCAAAAAAAATTTTTTGAAAATCCGACCAACCCCCCCACCCCTCGAGAAAATCGTAGAAAAATCTTGAAAAAAAACAGGCCAAAAAAGGCGTTTTTAGGCACTTTTGGAAAATTTATACCAAAAAATCGCGGTTTTTCTGCGCGCGCTCCCCCCTCAAAATTAGTATATATTGGCGCCCTAGGCGCCTTTAGAAAATTTTTAAGGTCAGTAAACCAAAAAGGGATATCTCAAAATAGTACAAAGGGGGTCGAACCTCTGAGAGAAGGGGGACGTCCCCTCCGCCCCCTCCCATTCAAATCCGCTGGTGATGAGAACGCTCTCTCCATCAAGGTGTTAAAATGCTGTTTTGGGTTTTTGGGTTAATAAAACGTGTAACAGAATTTAATGGGATCACTGTCTCAATGAAAGTGGTCGTGGAAAAAAATTGTATAGCCACAAATATCTGATGCAAGTTCTTACTCAACATTGTTACTAATTAAAACCAAATATAAAAGGCACCCTCAAAATCGCATGAATGTATATTCATACGACAGAAAGTCACCATCACTGATTCAACACCGAGTTTTCGGATTACTCGCCGCCAAACGGTAAGCATCGTTTTCCTTTACACTCCTTTTTAACTTTGGTTCAACTTTCTCACCTTGGATATGTTTCCGATTCATGTGTATCGCTGCATTCCAAGATGGGATCCTTACGAGCATAGCCAAATCAATGACAATCAATAAGATGCAGCAACGGCTCTACGCTGCAATCACTCGACAAGAAAATTTGGGTAGAAGCCGGGTTAACCGTCCTTCTGTCTTGACAGCGTGTCAATTTTTCCAGAAAATGACCTCAATTTTGGTTTTATAGCCATATGTAGGTTTAGGAGATTTCTTCTCTAGGTTCGTTCTCGCTTTCCTAACGACACCGCAAAGTCGTCCCATGGGCAGTGAATTCAGCGGGGCAACTACTATCTACAATCCCGAAAGGGTTATTTTGGTGGCAATTTTTCTGTATTGTATTATAATGCTGGCCCCTTTCTGTGTATTGTTCTTCCGGCTGCCTTGTCTACTCGATACAATCGCAAGAATTTCAGAGGTTAAATTACTTCAAATGATTATATGTTCAATAACAGAAGGCTCTGAGTGGCCGGGATATAATCTAATAATCAAATCAAAAAGAAAGAGTGCGCAATTTATCGGCCAAATTGCCGAATTGCAATTAACTTCCAACTAATTCCACTAACACTAAACTATTCTCTCTCTCTAGAGAATCTCTGATGAGAACCAATTATCTACTGGTCTCCTACTCCGAGAACCAATTACCTGATTAACTAGCCATAATTGTTCTCTCTAACTAACGGGGAACCAACTAAACTCTCTCTCAGTATCAATTGCTCTCTTCTGTGACTGAGAACCAACTACTCTCAGTAGTAGCTAACAACTGTTCTGACTCTTAAAGGCTCTCCGGTACCCTCAAATTCGTTATCTTTCTTTACACTTAGTTTAAGTTGAGTGACGCCCTTACCTATCAGTCCTGACAATCGCTTAAATCACCCGTCCGCACATGTTTAAGGCTATATCATTCCCCCTGTCAATTCTGCCACGTGCCAACTTCGGTTTCGCTTATCAATCTTTTCACGCTTAGGTTACTATATCATGTAATACAGTAGAATCACTAATTCTACGGTCTTCCTTTCTAAGTCTATTATTCTCCCGAAATATGCTAATGACAAAAATTGTTACCGTCTTTCCACTAGGTTGGATTAACCCTTAACCTATCATAATCAGTTCACTCTACTCAATGTCATTTTGACTTCCTAATCTAGTTCCTCACTTACGCCAATTAATCGCAGACCCATTGGTCGGTCCCATTTTGGTTAATCAACTTCGACTAGTAAGCACTATTTGTTACAGAAATCCTAACTAGGGGACCTGACTGCTAATAAATTTACTCCTCGCAGTGCGACCCAACCTATTTTTCAAAAAGTAGCTAAAATTCATTAATAACGCAATGTTTAGCAATACTCTGAGGTGGGATCGCGCTTAGATATTAAACAAGCACCAATGAGCTCAGCAAAAAAGTTTCAAAAACTAGTTTTAATTCACAAAATCATCTATACCAAACCTAGCTGGAGGTCCTCTTACACGAACTGGTGTACCTACATCTGTAGTCCCACTTTTCATCTTAGGTTAATTCATCGCCGGCTCACCTGGAGGTCTACCTTTAGCTTCGATGGGGAGATTCGCGGGCTCTTCTTCTCTTCTGGCTTCAATCTCCGTTGCGTCGTACGTTTTCACCGCGTCGCTCTGTCGTCGCAAGCCTCCGTTTAGCCCAGGAGGAATAACTAGTGGCTCCACCACTATCCGATTTCTTTGCGGCAATTTTCCCAAAACTTCTTGCCTTGGGCCGGGATCATGGTTGAATCCTTAACTGTTGTTTGCCCAAAACGCCTCGTCTTCGACCATCGTCTCCGTATCATCAGAAAAATTAGCTGACCAACGATCTCCTCAACATAACGTTTCATCATGTCAAAATACGGAAACTTCACCTTACTCGGATTGCACACCTGTGACAACTTGTACCTGACTTCGGACATTCTGGCTATCACAAGATATGGTCCCACAGGTCAAAAGACTTCTTTGACTTAATCGTCTCTTGTGACCACACCCAGATCTTGTCACTACTCGCATAGGGTTCTGCGTGAATTTTCTTCCAGGTATAGTTCTTCCACGTTGGTCTGTCCCAAGTGTTTCTCCTGCGCTGCTGTGTGCGTCTCGGAACTGTTCGTCCAGCCATTCGGCAAAACCATCTTTCATCATCACTTCGTCAGGAGGTTTTGCATAGAACAGGTAAACCAGATACTGGCTCTCCTCTCCATGCACCATACTGAACGGCGTAGCTCCCGTTTTTCGATTGATCGTCGTGTTGTACAAAAAATTCAAGTACGACAACGCCGTGTCCCAGGTATTTGGATTGTCGGCAACTTTCGTGTTGTGTCCATCCGTCTGTCCAGTACGATCCAGCTTATAGAGAGAAGTCTGATTTTTGCCAATACCCAAAAGTCGGCACATCTCTTCAATCATTTTGCAACTAAAACTTTTTCCTTGATCTGTATGTAGCACATTGGGAGCTCCAAACTTCAGCACTTCAGCACCCAGTTCTCCACTATCTCACGAGCTACATCAGCAGAATCCGTCAACACCAGAGGAACTGCAATCGTGTACATTGTGAATAGATCCGTCATTACAAGCACATGGTTCGCTCTGGTACTCGTCGTCATTGTCAATGGTCCCAAGACATCTAGTCCCACCGCGCTGAATTGGATCCCGGGATCAAAGGAAGCCAGGCCCTCTGCCCGCTTCATCTTCATTGTCATCTGGACTCCTCGGCTTAAGCACTCCTGGACTTTTCTTTCAACGTCCGTTCTCATCGCCGGCCACCAATATCTTAGTCGTAAACTTGCCAGCATCTTCTCGGCTGCAAGCTGTCCCCCGCCAGTCTCTATCAAATCGAATTGCCTCAGAATTTCCCTCGGTCCAGCCACCAGAAATATCGTCAGAAAGGTTGGCCTGGAGCCATCGCCCTGAAACCACTTCTTGTAGAGTATTCCATCTTTAATACTCATTTCATCCCATCTTGACCAGTAGGCCAGCGTTTCAGGTCCATGCTGCATGGCCTGCTCCTTCGGAATGATGTTCGTTCCCAGTGACGGCATATCAATCGTCCCATTGCCTAGTCCCGCCCAGAAGAATACTTGAGCAATCACTTCATCTTTTTTCTGCATCTTCACAAATCCGCCTGATGTTCGTTTCCATCGAATCGACTCGCTGTCGTCGTCTTCATTCGTCGCTGTCTCGTTGACACTTGCAATTGTTTCCGGTACACACAGAGGTCTGCACTTTCGCAGTGCCTCTTCTAACGAGATCGCTTTGGGACAACCCCCAAATCGCCATCGTCCTTGCTTCCACGAATCGCTCCCGCTGAGTGATCGTCAAAACTAGCTGGCCATCCTCCCTCATCAGATGGGACTCCATCGAATTGCTCGAGGTAAGCTGCTATCTTCACTATCAGCTGCCTCCTCTTCTCGTTACTCGAATCGCCTTCTCCTTTATTCTGCCCTCCTGGATCATGGGGGGTCGAGAGAATCCACTTTGGGGGTTCAATGGGTGGCAGATAACGTATGGGAACTTTGAAACCCTCTTTTGTTCCAGTCCACAGGAAATCTTCATCCTAGCTGAATATTAACGTGCACAGATTTTCCTTCAGCGATCGAAGTCCGGTAACCATCTCTGCTTTCAGTTTCGAAACAACTAGCATATCAAGATCTTTGTCGACAGCCCCCAATTTCAGACGGGTGCTGATACGTCCACCCACTTTCATTTCCGGTTCATCTAATGTGCCCCGATCTGGCTCATTCTGAGACGAGTCTAAAAGATCTCGAGCTACATGAGGTCAGTCGTGGCCCCCGTATCTAGCAAGGCCTCGACTTGGGTTCTCCCGGGGTCCGTAGATATCGTGACTAATTCCCACTTGCTCGACACGTACCTGAGGTTGCTCTCTCGTTTCCCGCCCGGAAGAGATTTCCGTGCTCCGAGGTTATTGCTCCAAAATCGACAGAACTTGATCCTGTTACCACAAAATTTTACTGTCTACGTCTGCATCTCGTTTCGAACACTCGTTGTGGCTCCGTCTATACGAACCGTACGTAGTCTCGTCTCGCTTCGGTGCCTGTAGTCTCTGTAAGTCGGCCGGGACAAAATTTCCTTTAAACTATATCATTGCCTCGGCCCTCAGTAGTTTAATAGAACCGAAGCCTTTCTCGGACACTCCTTTGCAAAGTGACCCATCTGACCGCATGCGTAGCATTTGCCACGGGGTACCTGGCTCTTCACCCCGTAGCGTCCGACTCTACTGCACTAACTTCGACGGTGCTCGCCGGGGTAAGGGTCAAAGAGCTGCCGGGGTCGTTGGGTTTAATCAGGGCGGGTAAATTCTCCGGGTGGGGCAGGGATAATAGAATTAACAAACCTACCCATCATAGACGTCATATTCTGCATCTGTGTCAGAAAGATCATTCTGGACACTCACCAATTGGTCGATTCGGGGGTCAGTGCCCACCTGCTGTCGTACCGAATTGGCCCCCACATGTGGCAGCCGACTGCTCTGTCCACCAGCGTCGCGACTCGCCTCTGCCCCCTGCTCTGATACATTCTCGGCCACTCTCGCGAAATGCAGCCTTTTTCTGTTCGTGGCCCGTGACGTCTTGTTTACTAGCTCCAGGGGCTGGGCCCGAGCAGCTGCCTGAGCGAGGCTTCCCAAATCTTCCCGCAAGAGCTGGTCTTGGAGCCCCACATCAAACAACCCGTCGATGAACTGCTCACGGTTGATGTCATCTCTAGCCTGAGCTACGATGTACGCATTAGCTACACCTCCAAGGGTACGGACTTGTCTGGAGAACTACATGAGACCCTCTTTTTTGCCTCGCATCAAACTCTTAAACTCCGCTCGGGCGCCTGCGTGCGTCTGAAATGGCGTTATCCTTTGATCGTGCTCGGCGAGCATCCTAGCCAACGTTGGATTCTCGTAGCCTTCGATCTCTACTCGAATGTGGGCACGCATGCTTGTAAATTTGTCCAGAGCCCAGCTCGTCAAACAGGTTGGCAGGACCATCCTGGCCTGCTCATCCGCCCAGCGGTTGGCGTCTGCGACACAAGCGAAGTGCTTCCTCCAGCGTGCCCAGTTCTGATAGCTACTGGAAGGAAAACTATCCGGTAGTATTGTCCCGAATCCAGATACGCCTTGTTGCCTGTCCAGCTCGTTCGCTGCTGCAACTGGTGCTTCAGCAATCAGCCGCCGGTCCTGCTCTTCCATGCCGTGTTACACCCGAGTCGTCAAAGGTGCGACACCCATTTTGCAACTGCGATCCAGAATATGCCCACCCAGGAGCGCCAATGTAGATTTAGGGGATTTCTTCTCTAGGTTCGTTCTCTCTTTCCTAAAGAAAGGGCTGTGAATTCAGCGGGGCAACCGCGATTCACTACTATCTACAATCCCGAAAGGGTTATTTTGGTGGCAACTGTTCTGTATTGTATTATGTTGCTTGCCCCCTTCTAAGTATTGCTCTTCCGGCTGTCTTGTCTACTCGATACAATCGCAAGAACTTCTAATGTTGAATTACATCAAATGATTAAAAGTCCAATTACAGAAGGCTCTGAATGGCCAGGATATAATCTAATAATCAAATCAAAAGGAAAGGGTCCGAGATTTATCGGCGAAATTTCCTAATTGCAATTAAATTCCAACTAACTCCACTAACACTAAACTATTCTCTCTCTCTCTCTAGAGAATCTCTGATGATAACCAATTATCTACTGGTCTCTTACTCCGAGAACCACTTACCTGATTAACTAGCTATATTTGTTCTCTCTAACTATCGGAGAACCAACTGAACTCTCTCTCAGTATCCATTGCTCTCTTCGCTGACTGAGACCTAACTACTCTCAATAAAAGTTATTAACTGTTCTGACTCTTAGAGGCTCTCCGGTACCCTCCAATTCGTTATCTTTATTTACACTTAGTTTATGTTAAGTAACTCCATTCCCTATCAGTCCTGACATCCGCTTAAATCACCCGTCCGCTCATGTTTAAGGCTATATCCCTCCCCTTGTCAACTCTGCCACGTGCCAACTTCGGTTTCGCTTATCAATCTTTTCACGCTTAGGTTACTATATCATGTAATACAGTAGAATCACCATTTCTACACCATACAAAACTGCAAGATTCATGTCCTAAACTATCAAAAAGCAAAAAAAAAAGATAATTCACCACCAATGCGACTAGTTTAATGGCGCTCTAGCAGCTACCAGTTGCTAGATTACTCTCACCAGGAGCCCCGAACAAGATGTTTTGCTGCCAAGTTTTCCTTTGAAACTCCTCAAGTTATGGACCAAATTCAAATCGATCACAAATCAACTCAATCGTTAGTTTCACATTTTTCACATCAACTCAATATGGTGTTTGGTGCCAAAATGGCCTTGCGTATTTCCAAACTACCCGCAAGTTGTTGCTGACCTCCCATTTGTTCACATTACTTTCTCAGAGCAGCCATTGCAAACTTGTGGTGAGTCACAGTCATATTCACGTTGGGGCCGAGTTTTGGCCTCTAGTTTCTTCAGCTTTCTCCTGATTTCCGTCTATATCGCGTCAGTAGTTGTGTCATCTCAAACTTGAAATAGACTTATCGTGCCTATATCTAGTTAGGCATGGATTGTACCCATTTCATATCCATCCAGTAAAATATTGATTCATTTTTTTCCTTGGTGGTTTCAAGTATTCCTCCTCCATTTTTCTAAGAATTGACGATGCCACATGGCTGTCACTCTATTTGCATGATCAAAAATTGCCTTATTTTATCAAAACTTACGTAAATTTCCAGTCTGGTCTTTTCTTTTAGATCGTACGCTCTGATCGATGCTTAAAACTATGCGTGAGATTTTATTTAGTGGCACGTTCTCGCAGAACAAAATTTGATAACCGTTTGGAATCAACAACTTGTGATATCACAAAAAAAACAAAGGAAAACGACAATTCACATCCAGTGTATCAAAAACCTCTAAAACATTTGCTAACTCCGAAATTGTTTCTTGAAGTATTTCATGACCACAAGTTTTGCCTATCGATGATGCTACACAATTCTCATCTTATGTTTAGAATCATCTTCTTTTGGTGCCTACTTTCGAAAGATATTCAATGAAGCTGTTGTACTGCATTCTTGTATTATGTCCTATAGAAAACCGAGCTCGCAATGTTCACTTCTTAGACTGAAGTCATAGATAATTTCCAAAGTTAGTCGTCGGCAGATTCCAATATCAAGATATAACCATCAATTATTTTTATTTCAATTTGCTAACTTGTATTTCAAAATTTCCGCAGAATGGGTGCGGCCTCTTTATTGCCTTGTTGTCTCCCGTCCTCCAACTTCTTGGAACTTCCGTAAAAAGGAAGCTCGGCATTTTCTACGCACAATGAGCTTCTATGGCAATTGGTGTTAGACCTCCTTTGCATAGGCAAGTAAAAATCTTTCGACACCACGTTTCGAACGGAGTGTTTGGCTTATTAAGTTCCTGTAGTTTCAAATCAAATCCAACTTGAAAGTTTTTGAAGAAAAAGACTTTGCCTTCAGCGCATTTGTATGAGGCGCGTCTAGGTCTGTTTGCCTCTGATAATTGCAAGCCATCCTCTATCATGTAGACAGGTCTTAATATTTTGGTAATATGCTTCAAAAAAATGTTCGACTGCATCTGCTTTTCGTTTGTTTCGCAATAACCTGAAATTAAATGAAGCAGAGGATTCGCAGTTAGAGGCAATGCGTCTATGTGCGTCTTCAGCAATAAGCCTCAAAACTCCGTCGCATAGGCTGACAAAAAGCTATCAACTTTAGATTTTTGAAGGATTGTGCAGCTAAGTCAGCTTTTTCATTAGCTCTACACCCCCAGGTGAGAAATTCCACAGACAAAGAGCTTGTGCCAGGGGCGTACTTGAGGGGTCGCCCTTTGTACTATTTGAGATATCCATTTTTGGCTGACTGGCTTTAAAAAATTTTTTCCATAGACGTCTTCGGCGCCAAAGTAAATTTTGAGGGAAAATTCAATATTTTGCCTGCGTCGCTGAAAATTTGATCAAAACGGTGTCTTTTTAGTGCTTTGGTAGAGCTCGGAAAACCAATTTGGCTGACCAAAAAAAAAGAAAATTCTCAAGAAAATCCTAGATCCGCTCCTGGCTTACGCCAAGATATTTAGAAGCACCTTATCTAATTTTGTTGTATTTCGCTCAGGGGCGAATCTAGGATTTTCTCAAGGGCTCGAGGGGGGTGAAGATTTTCAAAAAAAAATATCGATCTTTTGATTTAGGTCGACTGAATTGATTTTTCGAGCTCCCCGAAGCAAAAAAAAAAATCCCTGTTCCTGTTTTGGCCCAATTTTCTGCGCCGTAGGAAGTGCCACAAAAGGCGTTTTTAGGCACTTTTTGAAAAATTTTGACCAAAAAATTAACCTCAAAATTAGTAAAATTGGCGCCAGAGGCGCCTTTAGAAAAATGGATATTTTAAAACAGTACGAAGGGGGACCCTGCAGGGGGTCAAATCCCTAAGGGGGGGGGGGCGTCTGCTAAATCCCATGAAGTTCCCTAAATCTGCCCCTGATTTCACTACTGCTACCTCATCTTCGTCGAGTAGCTGCCCGGTGGACAAAAAATGCCTATCACAAAGTTTCATTTTCTGAAAACAATGCTTATAATGCTTTTTCATGTTTCAATCTAATTCATTGATCAAGAAAAATAGTATGAAAACAGCAGAAATATGCATTTTTCCATTCTATAAAATTTTATAATAAACCTTTTTTGCCACATTTTGCAAGCAAATAACAAGTTTTAAAATACTTTAACTTACAAAAACTTTATGAAAAAAGGCAATGTTTTCGTACTATGAAATTGCTTAAAATGGTTTTAAATCAATCCAAATTGTTTAAAAGTGTACATTTTATGAACTTAAATTGATTTCAAATCGATTTAAATCGATATTTTTTGAAATTATTGGATCGATTTAAGTGTCTAGAAAATTGATTTTAATCGATTTGGGTGGATTTTCCGACTTTTCAAGCCACAGATCTCTCGCCGTTTCATTTCAAAAAGCTCACTCGCTGCCGCTGTTGTCGTGCTGTTGGGCTTTTCTCTCAAGCTTTTGTATTATTGGTGCATAGAACCTGAAAAGTATTTTAATAACAAAAAAGTAATAACAAAGATGGAGTTATTTTCTATATTTATTATTTTTAACCGGCATGAAATTTTGAAAGTTTGGTGTTGGAGGGAACATTTCCCGACGGAGACAGGAGCTAATATCTGTATTATCGGTAAAATTAGCTTTTATTGCCTTGAAAATTTTGTTCAAGAGTAAAAAGCAACTCTGTTTTCCTTCCTATTTGGACCGGTATCAAAAGGACATTTATGACTTCATAAATCAATATGAGTCGATATTTTTCTGTTTTTCTGCTCACTTTACGATTTGGTACGTTTTACAAGCAATTCAGTCAATTTTGATATTTGTAACGACACGTAACAAAACTTTTCAATTTTTTTTCTGCCATTCGAAAATTTTTCTGCCATTTGAAAATTTGAAGAAAAAAAAGAAGCAAAAAAATGATTTAAATCGATTGAAATCAATTTAGATCGATTTCATTTTAGGTCAGATTCAAGATCAGTTAAAACCGATTTAAAATCGACTGATATTGATCTTTTTAGCGTTGTTTTTAGATTGATTTGAATCGATTTCAAATGATTTCAAATCGATCTGAATTCTTTTTTGATCAACTTACTTTTTTACCATTTAAACCGATCTCAATTTGATCTACATACTTTTTTCTTACTTAAACTAATTGATATAAATCCATTTTTGTCAATGCGGGTAGCAGAGCTATATTACTATTTCATGACTTTGTCCAAAAAAGATTATGCTGCAAATGCATTGGAACATCAAAATTAATCTCAAATCTCCGCTTCATCGGCAAACAGGTTTACATCGAAAAATTAGGTAATTTTCAGAGAAGACATTTAAATGCAATGTGTGTGAGCCTGTTAGCTATAGCGATTGATTCTAAATTTCGTCCTATAGACGGGTAGAAACAGACCAACATCAGGCTGAAAAAGTTTGTTCAGCTAATTCAGCGCCCTTTTTGTTTCGAAGTTCCACCTGCTAGGTTTCGTTTTCCAGACAGGCATGAGTATAGCTGTATGAGTCTTCTAAAGAATTGCATGGCTCTTCAGGTTCTCTTTTCGAAGAAAAACCTTACCGCCAGCACATTTAGACGCGTCGCTTCTCATTGGGATGTCTATATCAGTTGGTCTCAAGTTTTGTTTATTAAGATGGCAGATTAGTTTCAAAATAAGTTTGATTGAGTATGCAGCTATTTCAACTCTCAATTTAGTTCCACTTACTACCTGAAATTGTACAAAGAAGAAGACCTTGCCGCCAGCGCATTTAGATGCGAAGCTTCCAAGTATGTTGCCTATGGCGATGGTTCTTTTACCTTTGTCACATAGGCAGGGAGAAATTAATCATTTTCTTTCAGGTCAATCACACAGGATGCTCTCTGGCGTCTTGCCTATGGCAATTGGTCTCTACATCCGTCCATCAATTGCATGAGATGGTATAATTTATGGATAATTGGTTTTCAGATGAATTTGCGATTATTTTAGCTTCCAGTTTTTTCCCAAGAGCCATTCAAAGTTTGCGAATCAGAAATTTTACAAGCGGATAAAGATGCAAACCGAATTTAAGTTCGCTGATAGTTTTTTAAATGTAATAGGAGCTTGACTGCGCTGCATTTGGATGAAAACCTTCAAAGAGTGTTTTCTTTAGTGATTGATCTATAAATTTTGTCGCAGATGCAGGCAAAATTTTAGGTGGAATCCCTCATACGCAAAAGACTAAATGCGCGAATTTAAAAATCAGCCAATCAGATTTCAGTAATATAAAGTTTGGAAAGAAAGTAAACATTTTCAGTTACTGAGTATTGATATTGGCCGAATCTAAAACAGGCCGAAATATGCAAAATTTTTATATTGTCATTGACCGCCGCCGAATTGGGACAAATTATATATTTCAAGGGTTTCGTTATGAAAAAAGCAAAATATTGCTTCATTCAAATCATTTTAATTGAATGGAAATTGAATCTTTTTAAAAAACAATTGATTTTCGGCTCATTTTGTTTTCGGTCCTTCGCTCACGAGTTCTATCGCCCATTCGGTCCTTCGCGCATGAGAATAGCCTCGAGAAATATATCGATGTTGGATATCTTAAATATAATGAAGCTGTTTTAACATAATTTCCTTGCAAGCCTTGACTGAAAATTTCTGGTCGAGATCAATTTGCCTCGGATTAATCTATTGATCAAGTGTTGGAAAATGGATCGGAATTTACGATTTTTTAGAATGTAACCAGGTCCAGGTAAGGATCAGAGATTTCAAATAGTTTTAAAGATTTTAATCAGACTGTTAATAACAAGAGTGAAAGTAGTACCATGAAACAACAGGCCTGGACCAAGGCCGAAGACTTATCGTCAGAAAAACCGCAAACCGTCAGAAAACCGTCAGAAAATCCGCAAAACCCAGCTTAGGTTCGAAGATTGAAATAACAGACCCAGATTAGGGTTGAAGATCTCAATTACCAGCCAGGCCCAGATTAGGGCCGAAGAAGTTATCAAATGGAACCACCCTAAGAACGAGAAGAGGTGGATAAATCAAAACACTGATGATGATGATGATGATGATGATGATGATGATGATGATGATGATGATGATGATGATGATGATGATGATGATGATGATGATGATGATGATGATGATGATGATGATGATGATGATGATGATGATGATGATGATGATGATGATGATGATGATGATGATGATGATGATGATGATGATGATGATGATGATGATGATGATGATGATGATGATGATGTTGATGATGATGATCCAGCCTCTCTCGTGTAAGCAGGCAGAATTATATCGAAAAAACATTTCTTATGGAATAAGCTGCTGTTTCATCTCTTCTTTTATTACACGTATCACTTGAAATTTCATGTTGCACAGGCATGCAGGGTCGTTTTGATAACGCGAAGCAGCTCAGCGCGCCACCAATGCATTTAGATGTAATAGGAACTCGTCAGCTCCATAAAAAATAACTTGAAAAATTTCAAAATTTCATAGCTTGAATAGCTGGCTTAGAAAACTTTAAGTTTTTCGCAAACTGATTCGGTTCATAGATAACTTGAATTAATTCAAAATTCTATCTTCTCATATATTAAATGAATGACACATTTTCAGCATAAGGCCTAACGTTTAAGGGGCTATCGAGCGCAACGTTTAAAAAGGCTTTGATTGGTACTAAGAATCATTCAGAGCAACAATCAGAGGGAGATGAACTCGATTCAACTTTAAGGCTTGACAGTACCTGCCAACTTTTTGTTCAAAGTTTTGAGTTTGTTAGATTCATTTCAGTCTGAAACGAATCATTCAAAAACAGCAATCTATAGGCTAAGAAAGAAATTCTTTGCAAACCGGTTTGATCTATGAATCAAATAGAAATGTTTCAACGTTTCGTAGCTTGAAAAATCTGCTTAGAAAAACTTAAACTTTTCACTAGCAATTCAGTCTATGAAATGACTTGAAATAATCCAACCTTTCATAGCTTTTACAGCTTGCTTAGCAAAACTGATAATTTTTTGCAAACCAATTCAGTTTATGAGTAACTAGAAATTTTTTAAAAATTCATAGTTTTAAAGGCTTGCTTGAAAAATATCCGCTTTTTGCGGACAGATTCAGTGTACAAAATCAAAGACAAAGTTTCATAGCTGGAATAGCTTGCCCAGAAAACTTTAATTTTTTCACAAACTGATTCGGTTTATGAAATAAATTGACTTGTTCCAAAATTGCTTGCCTAAAAAATTTACTCGGTCTACAAAACAAATTGAAATAATTTGAAACTTCATAGATTTGAACCTTGCGTAGAAAAACTTAAATTTTTTGCGAACACTTTCGGTCTATGAAATTGCTTGAAATAACTCAATGTTCAATGTTTTATAGCTTTAAGAGCCTGATCAGAAAAACAATCTTTTTGCGAACGATTCAGTCTATGAAATAACCTGAAATAATTCAAAGTTTCATAGCTTCAAAAGCTTGCTTAGAAAAACTTCAAAATTTTGCGAACTGATTCAGCCTTTGAAATAATTGATAAAAATACGAAAATATCACAGCTTTAATAGGGTGCTCAGAAAAACTTAAACTTTTTGCGAACCGATTCGGTCTACGAAAGAACTTGAAAGAATTCAAGTTTTTTTAGCTTGATTAGCTTGCTTACAAAATTTTTAAGCTTTTCGCGCACTGATTCTGTTTATGAAATGCCTTGAAATTTTTAAAAGTTGCATAGCTCTATTAGCTTGCCTAGAAGAACCTAAAATTTTTGCAAACCGAGTCAATCTATGAATTTGCTCGGATTATTTTTAAAATATCGTAGTGTTCGAAGTTTCAAACAGCTTCAAAGTTTGCATTGCTTGCTTAAACAAGTTTTTCGTGAACCGATTTGTTTCGTTAAATTTCTTGAATTAGGTTTAAATTGCTTGAATTGCTTTGGAAAACTCTAACCTGTGGCAAAAAGAAATAGCTTTGGTTTTTCTTGGTTCATTAGCTCGCGCAAAAAAAAAATAATTGAAAAACTGAAAAACCTGGAAATCACTTGAAAGGCTTTTCTAGAAAAACAGTTTGCCAAGCTATGACATTTTAAATAAAACATTTTGAATTATTTAAAGTGCCATATCTTACACAGCTTCCTTAGAAAAATTTAAATTTTTTTGCGAACTTTTTTAGTCTATAAAATAACTGGAAATAACTCTAATTGTCATAGCCTAATAGTTTGCTGCGACAAACTTATCTTTTTTGTGAACCAAATCAGTGTATGCAATAGCTCAGAATTTTTTAAAAGTCTCATGTTTTAAATAGCTTGCATAGGAAAACTTGAACACTTTGTGAACCCGCTCTGTGAATTAACTTGAAAAGTCTCCTTTCATAGCTTGAATAGTTTACTAAGAAAACTATGAAATTTTTTTAAACTATGAAATGGATTAAACTATAACCTCCGTGCATAGGCAAAAAGGACTGTTTCGTTTAGGGATTTACAGAAAATTTCAGTTTTTTAACTCCTGAAACTTCTCTAAGGAGAAGACCTTTCCGTCAGCGCATTTAGACGCGATGTTTCTAATGTGCTGCTCGTGGCTATCTGCCTCAATCCTTTGTCACTATGGCAGGTCGAAATATACCACTTTTTTAGGATATTGTTCAAAGAAGATCTTGCTGCCAGCACATTTGGGCGATAGCTGTTCAAGCGTCCCGTACTGGAGTTTCATGGATAACAATCGATTATATTGGATTTTTTTGTCAGTCTCTATAAAGTTCAATAAAATATAATGACAATACGTTAGACAATATTTTTCTATTATAATTGATTTTTATCCATAAAATTCCGGTGCGGGGTGCTTCTTATGACTGTTTCAGTGTAAACTTCGTCGCATAGACAGGCAGAGTTGTATTGATAACAGACATCCGATGAAACATGCGATTAATTCAGCAACTCGTGTACTGCCACGTATCACCTGAAATCTTGCGTCGCACATAAGAGCAGAGTCTACAAATGGTAAAAATTTTTTAAGGAGTGTGCGATAATTTAAGCTCCTAGTTTTTTTCCAGAGTCTATCTTAAAACTCTTGACAGAAAGCGTCGTATTGCCAGCGCTTCTAGTTTCCCTGCGCATCTAAGTGGGGGCCGTTGGTGTAATCTGACATATTAGAAGCATGCTATGATGCATTGGGATGCAAAACAGATAAACGTGTTGCCTAAAGCGATTGATCTAACCTACATCACATGAGCAGGCAGAGTTATATGGGTAACTTGTTTTTTTTTGGAGCATGCAGCAGTTTCTGTTTTTATTTACTCATACATATGCGGCTCTTTTTTACTTACACGGTCCAATGGCAAATTATTCCGTCGCATAGACAGTCAGAAATATATCAAAATTGGGTTTTCAGGAACATATTATTCTACTTCAGCTATTCATTGAACTTTACAGCCCAAAAACATAAGAACGAGAGCAACTGGCCGCCACTGCAATTAGATGCGATGTGTCTTTGTGAATCGTCACTGCAAATAGAAGTCATGGTAGTTTGCCGCCAAAAAATTTAAACAAATGCGTCTAAACGTGGTGCCTACAGCGATTGGTATAAAATCTCCGTCAACTAGGCAGCCAGTTTTTTTTTATCGGCAACAGGTTTCAGATTCTTGAATAATTACAGCTTTCAAAAATTAGTAAAACTATTTTGATATAAGGGTCTGAAGAAGTGTCCGTCGCATAAACATCAGATTTTTTTTCTGAATTATGTTTCAGAACATATTCATGGCATGAATTTATCTGACGTCAATTCTCTCGCAAAACGCGGTAAAATCATTTAATAACATTACGAGGCCAAACTGTGCTCTGGATAGGCGCACAATTTCGTGTCTGTATGTTCCTGGACTCCAGAGGCAAGCCGTTAAACATGTTAAAACTTGTTGGACCGATCAAAGAAAATGAAAGAACAAAAGCAGAACAAAGGGAGCGCACAAAGCTCAAAATGCACAAATCGGCCTCGTAATGAATGTCATGATTTGTTGCGAAGTAATGAGTATTTTTCTTGAAGACTGTGAACAACTAAGAAACAATAACAATTTAAGACATACGAAGACATCATCTTGTCTCAAATATCTGGCGATCTCATAGTGATTCAACCAAAGTAATTTCGTATCTATCACTCATGACGCCATCTACTCCATTGAGTGCATCGGATCCTGGGCGTCAAATGGGACACAATTGATGATACGATACTCGTGCCAGCAACAACGAAAATAGCTAATACAACGTCTACACTCCGAACAGTCCTCTCTACAGTAGCAAAGGTTTTCGACCCACTAGGTATCCTAGTGCCAATTGTAACCAAACTTCAAATTCTTCTACAAGAACTGTGGAAGTCTGGTACTTCCTGGGGCGAGTGCCGAGTGACTTCGATCCAATAATTGACAAATGGGTCGGTCGACCAATGCAAACAAGCACCCCTATGACAAGCCATTTACTTGGACCACAACTTTCACCTAGTGATATGCAGCTTCATGTTTTCTGCAACGCGTCGCACGACACAATGGCTACGAGTATCTACTTCCGAACTGCAGGCAGCTCTGGCAGACACGCCAGTCTTTTGATTGGCAGAACAAAGGTAGCACCAGTGGACCAAAAGAGCATTCTGAAACATGGAATCGCGCGGTTCACCTGGAATCGACAGAGAATCTTACTACAAACAACTGCATAACGGCAATTAGACGCTTAATAGCTAGGAGAGGCACACCTATGCTTTTAATCTCTGACGACGCTACTAACTTTGTCGGCGACCGTCAGCAACTAAGCTCAGAACCAACTAACTTCAATGAAATCACCCTAACTGAAACGCAACAAATCCACGGGGTATAATGGCGCCTAAATCCTCCAGCAGTCCCCCAGTTCGGCCTCACGTGGAAGCGACTCATCTCAAAGATAAAACGAGAGTTCTTACTAAAACTTAGTTATGTTCGACTGTCAAGAGATCTATTTGCTACTATTGTAGCCGAGACTGAGGTAATCCTCAACTCACATCCGCTATTGCATGTCAGTAGTAACCTTGACGTCGATCTTTCACAGACAACCAACCACTTCCTAAAGGGTCGTCTATTCGTCTACGCTCCGGCAGCAGCCTTCTACAAAGCAGCAAACTGCCCAACAAGTCCTGGAAGCCAGCAAAAGATAGAGATGACAGCTTCTGGAGGCGTTTACTGAAAGAGTAGACTCCGACTCTCATAAAAAGGACTAAAGGGACGCAACCCGAGAAGCCACTCGAAAAAGATGGCCTCGAGTGGATACTTGAGGACTTTACACCACGAGGCATCTGGCCAATAGGTCAACTGCTAGAGGGTGTTACCGTCTCGAATGGCATCGCGCGCTCGTTTAAACTGAAAATAGCCTTAGGTTCCTTAACGAGACCAGCGGTGCAAATTGCCCTCGTACCTCCAAAAAAGGAGAATGAAGACCACTTCAATTGTGCTTCTTTAACAAAAAAACTTGGTTCAAACACTTCCCCTTTGGTTCTAAAAAATTTCCCTCCAACGAGGGTATTCATGGCATGCATTTGTCTCACGTTATTTCTCGCAAAACGCGGTAAACTTATTTAATAATGTCAAGATTTGTTGCGAACAAAAAAAATTATTTTTGACTTCTGTGAACAACTAAGAGACAATTTAAGACATAAGAAACCATCGTGCTGTCTTAAATAAAATGAGTGTGTGGGTAATTCAACTCCTTGTTTAAAATTCTGATCCGAAGTATCTTTTTTTTGTCTCAGACCTCCGTCTCAAGAGCAGACATATAATTTTTTGGTTTCCCGGGCGTTATTCAGAGAAGAATATACTGACAGCGTACTTCAATACGGTACTTCATTAAAAATCATTTATAGCTAATGTCTCTAACATCTTGATAGATATTCAACCTAGAAATGTTCCCTAAAAACAGGCAGGATTATATCAATATATGAATTTCAAATGAGTTCACAGACAATTCATCAACTTATATAAATCCAAATGCCAAGTTTCAAAAGGTGCTCTTAATGGCGTTGCCTATGGCGCTGTTATCAATCCTACATCACTTAGGCAGGCGGAGTTTTTTTATAATGTTTTCAGACAATCATCGAAAAAGTCATTTAACCAGAAGCTATTAGACGCGATGCGTCAAAAACTAATGCTTATAGCGATTGGTCTCTAAACTCGTTGAATAGGGAAGCTGCAATAAAACTATGCCCGAACTCAGTAAACCAGTGCAGCTACATCCTGTCTAGGTAAGTTCTACCTAAAAACATCCAGGAGAAAACAAGTTGCGCGAGAACCTGATACAAATTTCGGTGAAAAAGATACCTATGCTTCAAGTTTGTTTTTGGAAAAAAAATTTAGAAAAAAAAAATCTTTTTTTTTCAGATACGTTCCTTCCAATGAAAACCTCCAATCTAACATTAATTTGCTATTCAATATCCTATGGCCCTATTGTCCAATAGCAGGCCAATGGGATACCACGGCTATGGGGTACTTAATAGCAACTTATTATTAGTTTGGAAGTTATCATTGGAAGGATCGTATTTGAAAAATATGTTGTTTTGTTTATCATTTCTTTTTTCGAATGCAAAACTCGAAGCAAAGGTATCTTTTTCACAAGTTGTTGTATAGTTTCCGACGCAATTTGCTCTCTCCTAGAGTTTTTAATGTAGGATTAAACTAGACGTGATATAGCTGCACTCTTTTTATAATTCGTAAGTCGTTATATTGCTGCCTCCCTATTCAACGAGTTTAGAGATCAATCGCCATAAGCGTTTTTTTTTACGTATCTCGTCTAAATGCGTTGGACTTAATCATTTTTTTGATAATCGTCTTAAAACACAAACAAAACCCCGCCTGCCTAAGTGATATAGGAACGATATAAACGCCTTTCGCAAGGACAAAAAGCGCATCTTTGAAAATTTTCATTTGGGGTTTGGGTTTAAATGTGGCGATGAAATAGCTATAAACTCCTTTAGATTCCAGATTTTGATATAATCCTGCCTGCTTTTGCGGGGAACATTTCTAAGTTGAATGGCTATCAAGATGTTAGAGACATTAAGATATAGAGAGTTTTTAAGGAAGTACCGTTTTGAAGTACGCTGTTAGTATATTCCTCTCTGAACAACGTCCGAGAAACCAAAAATTTATATATCTGCCTTTGAGACCGAGGTTTGAGACAAAAAAAGTTCTTTGTTTCAGAATTTTATACGAGGATTTGAATTTTCCGCACACTCGTTCTATCTAAGACAGCATGATGGTTTCTGATGTTTTAAATTGTCTCATAGTTGTTCACAGAAGTCAAAAAAATTGTTCATTAGTTCGCAACAGTTCATGACAATTTTAAATGATTTTACCGCGTTTTGCGAGAATTAACGCGAGACAAATGCATGTCATGATTATCTTCGGGGGAGGGAAATCTTTCTTAGAACCGAAGAGGAAGGGATTGAACCAAGTTTTTTTGCTGTAGTAGCACAATTAGGTTGGTCTTTAATCTCCTTTCTTGGAGGTACGAGGGCAAATTGCACCGCTGGTCGCGTTAGAGAACCTCAAGCTGTTTTCAGTTTACACGAGCGAGACGGTAAAACCTTCTAGCACTTGACCTATTGGCCAGATGCCTCGTGGTGTAAAGTCCTCAAGTATCCACTCGAGGTCATCCTTTTCGAGTGGTTTCTCGGGTTGCATCGCTTTAGTCCTTTTTATGAGAGTCGGAGTCCCTTCAAGTAGACTTCCCCAGAAGCTGTCAATTTTATCTTTAGCTTTCAGGTCTTGTTTGACAGTTTACTGGTAAATGCTTCGTAGAAGGCTGCTGCCGGAGCGTAGACGATTGGACGACTCTTTGGGAAGTGGATGGGTGTCAGTGGAAGGTCGTCGTCAAGCTTACTACTGACATGTTTTGCGGACGTGAGTTGAGGGTTGCCTCAGTCTCAGCTAAAAAAGTAGCCAATACATCTCTTGATAGTCGATCAGAACCGATATTCAGTAAGAATGCTCGTTTTTTTCTATGAGATAGTCGCCTCCGCATGCCGCCAAAGTAGCGGGCTGACGGAGGATTTAGACACACTTTGACATTGGCGCCAAATGAAATTTTAGGGGGAGCGCGCACCAAAAAAAAGTCCATTTTTTGGTCAAAATTTTCCAAAAACGGCCTAAAAACGCCTTTTATGACCTGTTTTTTTTTGGCGAAAAAACCATTTTTAACAAAATAGGGTACGTACAGTTTTTTAGGAGAGCTTAGAAATTGAGGGAAAAAAAGAACCGCAAAAACCGCCCCCTAAAAAAGTATCGGCGCACGCCATTGCTGGTAACAAGAAGATTTACATTTTGTTCAGTCAACTTGCCTCGGAAGTTAAAAAGAATAAACTTTATAGCCATTGGCTCAAACCAGAGAACTGATTTCTGACAATTCTATACTCAATGAGTTGCACTCACTCACTTAGACTTCGAAATCAAAATTTTTCGAGCACAACTGCCAAAAAAACATCAAACCCCGCCCGTTATTCTTAAAGATATAAGCTCTGACGTACTTATAGCTAAACCTCGGAAAAGCTAGAGCGCACCAACAGGATCTCGAGCCTTTCAATTTAAAATCTGAGTAGAAGAAGTAAGTATAATCCGTTTCAGTTGAATTAACTTACGTTCATCAGATCTCAGATGCCTTGATGAAAACATCCGGCAGAGGACAAAAACAAGGCAACGTTCGCTTTTTCAATTGGTTCACATTAATTTGCCGAGCGAAAAAGCTTGACTACCAGCTTTGTCAGAATTTTTTTAAGAAACCAACAGCTAAAAGATATGTAACATGAAAACAAAAACATGAGACAATAGAGGCGCTGTACACTAGGCTGCAATCCACATGTGGGCCACTGGTTAGGCTCAGTGCGTTACCAAGGAAGCACAAAAAGTGCCCCTTAGACTGTTTCATTTTTTGGTAGCTTGTATAAGCATCTGAGCTTATCGTTTAAAGTAAAAAGAAGGCAAAAATATAATCGCAGAGACAGACAGAAATGTATAAAAATTGGGTTTCCGGGAACGTTTTATTCTATTTCAGCTAATCATTGAACTTTACAGCCAAAAAACATAAGAGCGAGAGCAACTGGCCGCCACTGCAATTAGATGCGATGTATCTTTGGGAATCGTCACTGCATTTATAAAAGATGATAGCCTGCCGCCAAAAACATTAAACAAATACGTATATCGATTGGCTTAAAAATTGCGTCAGAGGGCAGGCAGTTTTTTATCGGAACAAAATTGAAAATTTTAAATATTTCCAGGTTTAAAACATTGGAAAACTTTTGATGAATAAAAGAGAGCCGCTATTTCAGCTATTCTTTCAGTTCATCGATGCATGCAAAAGTTTTGCGTCGCATAAACATCAAGTTTTTTTCTAAAATAAGCTTCAGAACGAGAGTGCGGGTATTTCAACTCCCTTGGTAAAAGCTTACGAAGAAAAAAAACTTTTTTTCCTAAAACCTACGTCTCCGGTTGCAGTTATTCACGTAGTCTTCGAAATCAATACTTTTCGAAAAAAAACTGCCAAAATACCTCAAAAAACGCCTTTTTTATTTTTACAGATACAAGCTCTATCGTACATTTACTTAAATATCGGAAAATCTAGAGCACGCCAACAGGATTTTGAGACTATCAGTTTTAATTTGAATAGACGATGTAAGTAAAAACCACTTCAATTGAACTAAATTAAACTCATCATATCTCAGATGCCTTGTTAAAACAACCAGTAGAGGACAAACACAAGGCAGCCTTTGCTTTTTAAAATTTGATCACAAAAATTTAGCCAGCAAAAATTTTGATTAACAGATTTGTCAGATTTTTTTAAAACCAACAAATGTAAGTTATGTGCCATGGAAAAAAATTGAGACCAGAAAGCCGCTTTATACTTGAGATCCACGGACGGGAGAAGCACAAAAATCTCCCTTTTGTCTGTTTCATTTGTTTGGTAGCTTGTATAAATATCTTAGCAAATCATTTGAAGTAAGAAGAGGGTTAAATACGAAGCCTGCTTGAAATGATATCTTTCCTTTAAAGTCAAGTATCAGAGACTGTAAAAAATGACATTTCTGAAGCAGCCTCTGGAAAATGCGAACAGCTCGACAGTCCATAGTCTATCTCTGACTTAATTGACTTCACAAGACCCGATGAATTTTTTATTTTCTTCAACCTTCTCAAGATACAAATCTTATCCCTATGGTTCGGGCAAACAAGAACTTCATTTTCTTTTACGTTTTCAGTCATTTCATAGCGAGTTTTCACAGGAAGAGCGTATCCCAATTTCCTTCCCATCTGGATTGTGATAGGTATATCAAGAGTATTCAACAATACACTGACTCAGAGGCCACTCTTGGTTATCGAGAAGGATCTTCCTAAAATAGCAGCACTTTGATTATTTGGATTTGGGACTATGCATACTTGTTTATTGTCACTCAGTTTATTTATAATATTTCATCCGCAGGCTTACTATTGCCGCTTCGTTTGCTTTCAGCCTTACCCTCCTTTTCAAGTATATCGGTGCTTTATTCTCATTCGCCATTATCAAATTTACCGGTTTAATTACGTACTTCCTTTCCGGGTTCCGAATCCTGAACATCGCATTGTTAAGATCCATCGTTACATCAAAAGTCCTGATGAAATCTCTGCTTAAAATGAATTGGTCAGACTCATCTAGATTCTCCACCACCAGAAAACTCATCTACAGATTGTGTTTTCCCAGGTTCAGGGCAATTATTGGTGGCCTACCTATAACCCGAAGCGCCCCCTTGTTTGTTGTTGACAGTCGTATTCTAGAGTCGATCAGGTCATCTTTGCCAAACCCCATTATTCTCCAAATTTCAATTGGTATTATCCTCAAGTTGGCTCCCGTGTCCAACAACCCACGCAGTTGTGTCTTCTTTCCATTTATGCTCAATACGTGTGCAGACACGTCGGCTTCTGTCCCCAGATGCATGGCATCCTCCTCCAGCATAGCACAGTGCCCAATGGATCTCACTTTTAGTTCCTCTCTACCAACATAGATTTGTCCAACAAGATCCTGGTCACATGTTATCATCATTTTTGTATAGATGTTTATACCATCTACATTCAACATGTTCTCATGTGGTTTATAGGCTTCCGTGTATCTGTTGTCTATGCGAACTGATTTGCTACCACCTCTCGTGAGTAATGCCCTTAAAGCTCTAGAAGGAGTTTGCGGGCTTATTGCGCTCAAGTAGTCCGCGTATACATCTACGTGCATTACTGTCTGGTTTCTTGTTACTTCGTGGCCGCCCAATGTGATTATTGACATGATTCTTGCCCCAATTTTCGTGATGCCAAATGGTTTTCCAGTTTCCATTTTCAAGGTGTTGCAGTTGCTCCTGCTCATCGAGATCTCTCCGGTCTCTGGTTCTGGTCTTGTCATACAGAGCGTCTCATTCAATCTCTGTTTTTCTATTTCCTGTTTAAGCCGTTGTTTGATTTCTTTCCTCGCCAAGTCTTGCTTCACTTTGTTGATCGCTTCTGCCGCTGCCCTCTCGTAGCTTATCTCTAGAGAGTTTCTTTGTTCGGCCCCCGTGGTATCTTTGTTTTGTGTCACGGCCTTTACTGTCTTTGTTGACAAGTCACCACTCGCTGCTTTTTTATTGTTCAAATTGTTTTCAGCTTGTCTTTTTCCTAATATTTTGCACTGCTGCCAGTGCTAGTTTGTGTTTCGGGTGATTCTGATAATTCACTACCTCCCAAAACAAAGGACAGTTTGATCTGAAATGGCCTTCTCGATGCAGAAAAAGCACCATTAGGCCACTGTAAAACTCATACTATGTCGTCTCTAGGCGTGTACGATGACGAACTTTGTGGCCTTTCCCAGGAACTGGCCCACGTCATGGCATCCGGTTGTACACCCGTATTTAGTCCTGAGTCCTCTGTTGTCCTCGCTGTGATTGAGACTCCCGTTTTCATGGCAGTCCTTATTGCTTCTGGCGTTAGGGTGCTATCAGTCCGTGCTAATGGTGTAGATTCTTGTTTCTTTCGTTGCGGTTCCGCGAAATCTACTCTAGTTCCCGATGGCTTTTCCACCACTGAATTGTCTTGGGCTAATGAGTTTCTCAAGAGAGCATCCAGTTTCGACTGTATGGCACAAGAACTTTCAGCTTGTTCCCTGCCCATTGTATCCATTCTGGTATCTAGATTCCATAACTTCTCGTTCACGGTGTCATACCGTTTCTTCATTTCTTCCAAATCTTTCCTGAAATGTTTCTCACGCTCTTTGTCGGTAGCCTCTACCTTGTCTGACAACTGCTGTAGCTTTTCTTCCGTCGCCCTTGCCAGGTTGAAGCAGTTGTCTAGGTTTTCATTCTTGTTGTATCGTATTTCCCTTTTTAGCTATTGGCGATCCCCCTCACTGTACTTCAGTTTCTTGTCAATTTGCTCCAACTTTGCCATCAAGTCGCCCAGCTCAAGCGAAATTGTTTTCTCTGGTTAGCCGTTACTCCATGTGTGACCTGCTCTTCGTCTTGTTTGGCCTCTGTTTTTATTGCGGAAAGTGTTCCAAATGATTCGCTTTTCTCGGTCGTTGGTATCACTTCTTCTTTCTCTCTTGGTTCCATTCCAACCATCGCTGCAATCCTCTCTGTGAACGACGAGCTTTTTGTTTGAGAATCGTCTTTTATTGTTTCCGGCGTGTTGCTTGTTGTGTCGTCTACAATGCCAATCGGTGAGAACTCTATCGTCTTCTTTTCTTGCTCCTCTGCATTTGGCATTGGTGTTGATTATGTCGTTTTTCTTTCCACCCGTCAATACTCTGATGTGGTGTCTCAAGATCGGTTTCTCTAGCCGGTACAGTTCGTTCTTCTACTGCTTTCTCCTTGGCCTTAGGCTCCTTTATACTTCTTGTATTGACCATGTTTACTGAAATGTTTTTTTTCCATTATTTTCGGATTTGATAGTGCTTTCCGTTGCGACGAGGTTTGATTTTGTTTTTGTCCTGTTGCTTTTCTTTCGGTCATCGATACCCTATTCCGTTTCATGATTTTTATGTACAATTTTCTTTATTTACAATTTTAATTCTTACAAGTCCCAATTGTAAAGTCTAATTGAAATTATATATATATTAAAAAAAACAATTTGTGTACTAAAAGCTAAAATCAGTCGAATTACTCTAAATTAGTTTTGAATCTGAATCAATTTCAGTCCTTAGGATCCTTCGCTCAGGTGTTGGGACGCTTATTCACTGTCCCCGGACTTTTCTGAACCCTCCTAGGACCCTTAGCTCAAGTGTTGGGACACTTCACTGCTGTCATCGGACTTTTCTGATTCCTCCTAGGAGACTGCGCTCAAGTCTTGGGACACTTCGTTACTATCCCAGGACTTTTCTTAACCCTCCTAGGACACTTTGCTGAAGTGTTGGGACACTTCGTACTGTCCCAGGACTTCTGTGAACCCTCCTAGGAGACTTCACTCGAGTGTTGGGACATTTCGTTACTGTCCCAGGACTTTTCTTAACCCTCCTAGGACCCTTCGCTCTAGTGTTGGGACATTTCGTACTGTCCCAGGATTTTTTCTGAACCCTCCTAGGAGACTTCGCTGGAGTGTTGGGACACTTCGTACTGTCCCTGGACCTTTTCTGAACCCTCCCAGAAGACTTCGCTCGAGTGTTGGTCCACTTCGTACTGTCCCAGGACTTTTTCTGAACCCTCCTAGGAGACTTCGCTCGAGTGTTGGTCCACTTCGTACTGTCCCAGGACTTTTGTTGAACCCTCCTAGGAGACTTCGCTCGAGTATTGGTCCTTTTTGTACTGTCCCAGGACTTTTGCTGAACCCTCCTAGGAGACTTCGCTCGAGTGTTGGTCCACTTCGTAATGTCCCAGGACTTTTTTGAACCCTCCTAAGAGACTTCGCTCGAGTATTGGTCCAGTCGGATCTCTTGTTCTTTAGTGTTGAAACAGTCGGATCTCTTGCTCCTCAGTGTTGGGACACTTAGATCACTATCCCAGGACTGAGTGTTGGGACACTCACTATCTCAAGACCGAGTGTTGGGACACTTAGATCACTATCCCAAGACCTCCGGCTAGACTCTTGCACTTCTTCCAACCTCGTAGCTCAAGTATTTATTCTTCTGGTGAATTCTCTTGTACTTTGTGTCGAGTATTGGAGTTTCCGATCCACTATCCCAGTACCACCTCTAGAGCTCTAACATTAAAAAAATCCCCAAAACCCGATCTCTTTAATCAAAATTTCACCTGCTAACCCCCCCTTGAAATTGCCTTTCCTTTATTAATCCGACACAAGTCGAAATACGACTTGTTAGCACGTGCCTTATGATCTTCGATTCGTAAAAGCCAATTTAATTTGTTCCGAAAACGTAAAAATTTAACTGAGAAAAATGAAAAAAAAAATGTATAAAAATGTGATGAATTCGCCCAAAAATCAGAGGCGATCAATGTGGTCTTTCGTAAAAAAAAAATGTCTGGTACCTGATTGTCAGGCGTTTTTCCGCCCCCTACGAACGGTGTTTGGGGTATTCTCCTTTTGAGCTCCAAAAACTGTTTATTTCCGATCCCCTCCGATCCGACCAGATAACCTTCCTTAATTCGATCGCAAATTTGGATATCCTCGCGTTGCAACTCTTGTTTTGAGTCTAAAGATGGATCGTTCCAGACTCTGCGTCTACTAATTTAACTAAATCGACGATATCGATTGTATAGTTTCTATAATGTAACCCCCTTTTTACAATTTTCAACCGCCAACCTCTATCTTAACCAGCCCCCTTCTAACCTCCCCCCTATCTAGCCCCCCACTTAAGCCGAAAATCACCCTAAGCGCGATGGGTGCTAAACCTCTCGAGAGAAAACCGTAGAACCTGTTTCCAAGTTCTGCTCGAGTAAAAACGTTTCCTCAAAACGGTGGGTATTCGCTTATCCAATTTTACACCTAATTCCTAAAATGTAAAGTGGATTTTAACGATACCCGTTTCACCAAACAGAACCTCTGTCAACCTTCCTCCGTTTGCCCTGTTCTGTTTTGATCACACTGCTGACTGGTCACCTGCCGGTTGGGCACACTTTCTTTCTGGGCTGGTCACCTGTTCCAGTTAAGTCTCCCAGTGGTCCGCTGATATCACAAGCTATCTAAAAGCCTTACAACGCCCCACATTTGGGCACCTTTTACTTGTTGCTGGTTTGATCGAGACAATCGGTCTTATTGGAAAACAGTATGGGTATACTGTTTTAAATAATATGAAGGTTTGATGCACCTAATTTGGAAGTCAAAGCCACTGTCCTTTTTATGTTTTATGGTTTTTTGTTCCGCTTTTCCTCTTTAACTCGTTTTTTGTGACCCTTCTTACTCGGTTAGCTAGGCGTCGTTTTGGAAAACGCTCCGGGAAATTTTCTCAAGTTTTCTTAAAAAGCTAACACGGTACCACCAAAAGGTGAATACGTTCCCGTTGAACCGCACCACAGATACTCTAGAATGGGCATATAGCCCGGAGCTGTGTCAAGTGGGTTTGATCCCCTAGTCTTGATGTCGTGAAAACACCCAGGAGCGCCATAAAAACGCTATGTAATAGTGGCCTACTTAAGTCACATATGAGGTTGAAGTAAAATAGGCCCTATAACTTTTGGCTCAAGAGTCAGGGACACTATCTCTTGTGTTTTTCTACATCATGCGGTCGGAGCCAAATCGGTTCACTTGCGACATGAGACTAAAACCTTTGTTACAGCTTAAAGGCCACTACCAAAAACCCCCCACTCTAGAAAACAAGAACGCCACCATACTTAGGTCTCAAAATACCTAAAATACACGAACGGAAAAACAGGGTCGGAACCTTGCTTAAAGTTACTTTTTATTAGACAGTGGACCTTTGATCCATTTCAGATGGATCAATCTAAAAACTCTCCCTAAATCAACATAACCATATAAAACACACTCAAGAAAAATAAATTTAGTACTCACATACCGACATGACCTCTAGAATCAAGTAACTAAGCTATAAAGCAGCTCTAGAATCGATGAGTAATTAAGTTTTAACTCGAGAAGTTTGTAATGAATCAGTTTTAGCTCAAGAAATAAGTTTTGGTTCTGGACCATTGGGAGACTTCGGTTGTCCACCTTTCAACCGAAGGTTCACTCTGGTCCACTCGAATGTTACTCTTTTTTCACTCTTCATTATTTTCTGTCTCTTGCCACGAATAAGACAGCTCTACTCTCGCTCGAATTATGTATCGGAAATTTCAAACAGCAATTTCCCGCTGCTGTTTTTGACTAATTTCCCGCGATTGTATTTCGAATTTTTTGATCTTACTTTTTTGCTAATTTCAGTTGTCGCGAGAAATTTGAGCATGACATGCTCAATTCGAAATTTTGAAAAAATGCATTTTACCCCAAAATCAAGACTAAACGTTTTTCTCAAGGTCAAATTTCCAAATAAGACCGATTGGCACAGTTATGAAACAACTGAATAGCGTCTATTCACAGTTTTATATGCTTTTAACCGTCTCTAACAAAGCCAGTTCTATGTGTGGTTCTTCAACATCAGGTCGACAAAGTCATTACTGTTTTTGGGCTATCGTCCAGAACACGAAGATTAATTTTGTTACATGCAAAATAGTGAGCTAATGGCTGGGTCTCAGTATCCCCAGACCACGAGGTCACTCCCAAAAAAAGGGCTACTAATTATTTATTATATTGCTTTTGTTTTTGTTCAGTAGGTAAAAATCATCATATCCTTCGGAGATGGATGAACCCTTTCCCCGAACTCCTATCTTCTCAGTATTTGAAAATGAACTTTGATGTTATTTAATTCAATTCAGGTCGTATTCGGAAGCTAAAAGTTGTTAAAATACATTTTCAGTTTTCTTCCCGAGACCCTTACGGATTCTGGAATCCGGACGAAGAGCGGTCTTGTCATCCTTCTGGAAGGGTGGTAAACTCCTCCCGATACCCCTCCGAATTCTCGGGAATTACTCGGTAACGATTGTACAGCTACAATCGTTACAATCCGGACAGTCTCGATCGTAATTTCAATACAACTCACTCTTTTTCTTCACTGTTGAGAGTCAATGTTGCTGTTTTCTAGCGAAAATCTGTCTTCTGATTCTCGTGGTTTTCAGTGTTCGCAAAATTTCAATATGGTGACGTGTTTTTTTCGAACGAATTTTTAAAAATTATTTTGTCACTTCAAACTGACCCTTCGTGATTCGTCAAATTGCACGATTAGCACTGTTAATCCATCGAAAATGTCAATTTTCCCATTCGGATGCTTCAATAAAATTTCGATGTTGCCATGCATTTTGGCATTATTCCGGTCGAATGTCTCAAATAAAAATACATGTTACAAAATCGTAAATTGATACAAATCAAAATCAGTGTCTAGTTTTAGTAGTAGTAGGATGGCTTCTGTGTTTCCCCATGGGTTCCTGGCCCCTTCATTGTATTGCCATATGTACGTCTTGCTGCGGCAGTTATTCGCCGCACAATCGCACCCAATGTTCCACATGCACTCGTCAACTTCATTATATTCCCCGAATTTCAACCAGAATTTCCTCAGTAGTAGCTGTTTGAGACAACAATAAACCCTCACGTCTATCTTTAAAGTATTGACCAGTCTGCAAGTTTGATAGAAGAAATTTTGTTCAGCTTTCAGGCGTTTAGGCCGTTTCAGCTGAAACATTACACCGCGAGAGGACTCTGTTAGTAAGGGCACATTTACATGCAAATCGTCGTATCTTCCTAGTCCGATTTTTGAAAGCAGTAAAATATTGTTTATCTGTATATACATAGGAAGCGGTAAAATTTGCAATTGAGCAATTTTTTCTTTGTATGCCAATGTTCCAGGAAAAATACATTTGATGACTTTTTTTGAATAGTCTCAAATTCATTTGTGACATATTTGCTTAATCCATAGCAGGGGCTGGCGTATGTTAAAACTGGGACTACCATAGATTTATAAAGGTTCAATTGTGCAAAACGACTCAGATTTTTTGTATTCTGTTTCATCATAAAAAATACACGGTTTGCTTTCTTGCATGCATTGTCTATGTGGACATTCTAGTTTAAATCACTTCATACTGTCAAGCCGAGGTCGTTTTGTACGTCTATTTCTTGGATCTTGAATCCG
Source organism: Symsagittifera roscoffensis (assembly GCF_963678635.1). Classification (NCBI taxonomy): domain Eukaryota; kingdom Metazoa; phylum Xenacoelomorpha; order Acoela; family Convolutidae; genus Symsagittifera; species Symsagittifera roscoffensis. Next base: position 66,258,823 of record NC_087063.1, on the reverse strand, counting down.
TTGAACTAAAAACCTTTTGCATTTTTTCCTAATTTTAGATACGTACATTTGTCTTAATTGAAGGGCATATTATGGTCGATGGTCCAATTAAACACATTATTTAGGTCACTTCGGATTTGCTCTTGTGCCTGACCAGAACTGATGATTTTAGCATTGTCTGCAAATAACATAATTTTAAGATTTACACAGTGATCTGGTAGGTCGTTAATAAAGACCATGCTTGTTGTTTAGGTAAGACTTGATCAGCTTTAAAAGTTTACCCCTGACTCCGTTAGTACCACATTTTGTAACAAAATTCCGTGATCAACTCTGTCGAAAGCTTTGCTAAAGTCTGTAAAAATAATTTCAATTTCTTCTTCATTTTCTATTCTTTTAAATGTTTCATTTAGAAGTTCAAGAGTTGTTGAATTGTTGACCGGTTCTTTTGAAATCCGAATTGAGATTTGTTAAAAATCTTATTGTAATGATCATATAGTCGAATGAAGACAATTCTTTCAAAAATTAGAGGGCAGCGATACAAGAGAAACAGGTCTATAAATTTCTATGTCTGCTTTATTACCATTTTTAAAAACCGGACTGATTATTGCATTTTTCCACAAGTCTGGAAAGATAGAAATTTGTAGAATTTAAATAAAGATTTGAAAAAGTGAATGGGAAATCGTTTTTCTAAGTTTCTGAAAAAGCACTGGTGGTAGTCCATTGGGCCCTTTACTTTTGTTGACATTTAGTTTTTCGCATATGCTTTCGAATTCAGTTTCTTCGAATGTTAGATTGCTTAGTAAACGATTCTCTGAACAATCTTGAAAAGGCTCATTAAATTCAGAAGATTTTACGTGAACGGATGCAAAAAATTTCGAAAATAGCTGGGCTTTGTCACTGTCATTTTCTGCTTTTTCATTTTTGTAAAAAAACAAGACTGGGAATATTTGATTTTTTTGAAGGCCCTGAAAGACTCAAAATGCTTCCCAGTTGATCTCTCGGCTGCTAGATTTTGTTCATGTTCTATCTTGTCATTTACACAGAATTTTTCCAGCATTGATTTCATTTTCACAACCTTTGGATGCATATCTTTATGTCTTCTTCTGGCTGTCTTAAGACATTTAATTAGATGAGATGTACTCTGGCTTATCCAAAGTGGCAGAGAAGCTCGATGCTGGATTCTTTTTGGTATAGTTTCATTCAGAAAAGCTTTCAGCCAAAGGTACCAATTTTCAACAATGCAATTTGGGTTTGACCAACAATAGGAATTGTTGAAATAAGGCGTATTAAGTTTTCATAGTCTCCACTACCAAAAACTATACACACCACTTTTATATAATACTTTTTTATATTGTTCTGCCCTATAGCCGAAAAACTAAGATAAATTGGGTTTGATTTGAGATTTTGGTGATTTGGTATTCGTCGCTGCTCTCTTGCTTCAATTTTACGCACTCTATTTTATCACTAACCGAAATGAAATCTAATATACCGCTTGCTGCTGTATTAAAATTTATTTTTTATTGAAAGTTGTTTTCTCCGATTTTGCTCAAAAACTCTTGCTCCAAGAGCTTCGGAAGATAAGCAGTTAATCGTGGAAAAATTGAAATTGCCGTAAATGATAATATCACCGCAATTTCTTGTCAGCTGATTTATATTATTGAAAAGTTTTGTTAGGTCTTCACTTGTATACGCATATTTACTATTTGCCGGAGGGTTATAGCATAATACAATCAAAATTTTCTTTTGATTGATATTAATGTAACAAGCAACTGCAGAACTGTTTTTGTGAAAATCGAAAAAGGCTTGTTCGGAGTTATAGCTTGATTTAACGCATATAATGGTACCACCATGGGCTGTAGTTTTCAATGGCGATTTACGATTAGAGCGAAAACATTGGTATTCTGGGAAAAAAACAGCTGTGTATCCGTTTGTTCTTATATAAATTCTTGACGTCTTGATCTTTCAAACAAACTCCGCATATTGTAAAACCTAGCTGAAATTTCGAAATTTGAATCATTTTGTCAGTAGGAAATGTCAACTGGCCTGCTTTTCAAGTATAAAACGCCTTTTCGTATCTTGATATCAGTGTACCCAGTTCCTTGGTCAAGTAGCCCTCTGCGTTTTATCAATAATGATTGCTCTTTTGCTTGCTCTTCTTTATACAAAGTTTTCAAAATAAAAATCGAGTATTTATTTCACATATACTCCGGTTCGTACATTTCTAAGTTGGGGGCGCGTGCGAGTATTTTTTTCTACTGTAAAAATATCACAAAATTTTACAAGGATCTGCCTGGGTCGTGATTTCCCATGTTCGAACTTTCGAGTCGCCGAAAAGATGAAATGTCAGTTGAGTTTAATCCATAATTTTCGTATCAGATTCTCATCAGGCTTAAAAACTTTTGAACGATCAACACTTTCTGTACTTTCATTTTCCGCATCATTTTATTCAGGTATACCACTGAACCTTAACTCATGGTCATATTCAATTTTCGTTTTAACAATATCGCTATACTTAGCTACGGTTTGCTGGCGCTGTCTACATGAGAGAACTTCCTCCACCATAGTCCGAGTACTTTCCACACTCTCCTTGATCTTCGTGATATCCCTGCTCAATTCCTTTGTATCAATTGCATCAATTGGAGGGCTCTGTAGACAGCTGTAACATGTAAAGGTCACATTTGCCCTCTCCAAAAACTTGAACTCATCCTTCGAATATCCCATGCAAGTATTATGTGTCCACCTCTGACACCTCTCACTTAAGATCCATTTCTCCCCTTTCGACATGTTACATAAGGTTCAGCACTCCTGCTGCTTCGATGCTAGTCGAGTTCTAGCTGACGATCCAGGCATAACGTTATATGAAACTATTTAATAAACTATTTTGAAGGTGGAATTTATTTTTCAGATTTCCTAGCGAAATAAAAAGTTTACCTACTGATCCAGTTTTCTTAAATTAGGTTAAATTTTCTAAGAAGAGATAATCATACGTTTTTCTAGAATGTGAAAGAGCTTCAAGCTCATTTCTTTTCAAAACAGTAGTCAATATTTTTTCTGGTTATTTGCATTCCTTGGATCTTTCCCAACTGTCTGTTAGCTATGGTTTATCAATAATTGTTTTATTAACTAGATCTTCTTAATGACCATATAAACACTTTTATTCTTGATGAATTATGTTTGTGAATTATTATGTAGATGTTTTCATTTCGCGTGACTGTGGCCATATGCAATCTATTCACTGATCCAGTAGCTAAAAGTATTCATGGTATGTTATGCGACACAAAGGTGTGACCGAAAATCCCATCGGGGTAAAGTTGTTTATTTTCAAGTGAGCCGCCCTTCGAGAAATTTTTAGATACGCCCCAACACAGGCCGTTGCATGGCAAAAGGGACTTTGTTAATTGACATCATAAAGAAAACCCTTACCCGGCTTGAGGATTTTTTTCTAAGTAATCTTGTTAAGTTGAGACTAGCATTGTTTTCTAGATTTCATGCCTAATTAACTGTCGGGCATGTTTATTTTCAGAAATTATGTCTGAATTTGCTGGTCCGATAACAGAGTTTTCAAGCGTTTCTATTGATCGATTCAATAATGAGAACCTGAAATCAACAGTTTATTTTCTTTCCCATTGTCATTCAGACCACATGGTAGGCCTTAATGAGCCTGAGCTTTTCGAACGATTAAAACGCTATAACTTCAAAATTTATTGCCATAAAATTTCGGCTGCTTTGTTAAGTGCTCTGCCGCATTATAGACATTTAACTCCATTTGTTATACCACTGGAAGCGATGACTGAGGTAACAATTAATGTTTCAATTCATGGCGGCAATTTTGATGAGATAAATAGCTACCCGCTTACCGTCACCCTAATTCCTGCTGGTCACTGTCCCGGCTCAGTTATGTTTTTGCTTGCTTCAACAGATATATCTGTGCTTTTTACCGGTGACTTCAGGTTTGAAGTTGGCCAGGTGAAACGAATAAAGTATCTATACGACGACTTACGGCAATCTGCTGTTCGCAATTTCGATAACATTTATGTAGATACTACTTTTTGCAAATTAGATACTTGTTTTTTACCTTCGAGAGAAAGTTGCCTCTCATCAATTTTTCAAGCAGTGTCTGACTGGATATTCTGCTCATCTCAAAATAATTTTGTACATTTTCGAAACAAAACTCGCTTCGGGTATGAGTTTTTGATGAAAGAGCTTGCTACCAAATTCAATACCAAAATACACGTATCGGTATCTCAGTATCAACTGTACAAGTTTGTCCCTTCAATTCAAACTTGGCTTACCTTAGATGCTGAGAGCACGAAAATCCATTTCTGCACTTCTTCATCTATTTTCGAAAAGAACTTGAAACTGCCCTGTCAGCATTCTTTGAGAAGTTTTCCACGGGTTCTTACAATAATTCCGACTGCAATGTTTTTCACAAAAAATGAGATAATGCCTTCAAGATTGGTTAAAGCAGTGTCCGAGAAAACCATTCGGTGCTGTTATTCTACTCACTCTTCAACTGATGAAATAATTGATTTTCTATCAAACCTGAAATTCAAAAATATTACGCCTTTCGTTCGCCCGGACAAAGAAACTTCAATCGAGTCAGTGAAATCACTAATTCTAAATAAACTTAGAAGTCAATTTTTAGACGCATCAAAAGATGCGAAAACAGAAATTTGTCATCTCTGGCAGGCGGAAATCAGATTTGAAAAGAAAGTTAAACGCGGACGTGAAATTGAGGCTGAACTCGAAAAACAGCCGGTACCTGAGAAATTATCTTGCGCAGAGTTTTCTGAAATCCAAACTACTGACCAAAATAGAACAGAAGTTTTAATTGATCTACTCAACACGATTTAGCGCAGTCTAGTTACCAGCGCCGAGAATAATCGAAGGCGTCATGAAATACGGTAAGTTCAATAGCTTCTAAAAAAGTTAAACTTAACAACAGTTTTCTTGCATGCAAAATTTTCTATGAGTCATCACATTTTAACTGCTCTAAATAAATCTGTATTTGAACCGTTTCATTAGTTGCAAGTATTCGGGGAACACCTGAAACCGACAATAAACATCAAGCTAGAATATGGTGAGATTTCGACCTTACAAACTAAAGCAGATTCGGGAGATGATCATGTCCACTTTTCTTTGATGCATCAGTCAGCACATTTAATCCAATGTTCTTGAGCTGTGCTTTTTATACGATTCCCAGTCCAGAAATTTTTCTTTTATGTGAAAAAAGCTAGCTTGAAAAAATTATTGGCTTTCAAGCCTTCGTCTCCGAGGCGGCAGATTGTATTGGTTGTTTTCAGGGTTGCCTTAAGGTATTAGATAGTATTCAAAAGTCTTTGTTTTATCCGAGATCGGCAATATATATCTAAGTCGCCATAATTTGAACCAGTGTTACGGAAATTAACAAAAACCGAATTTTACTCAAAAATACAAACAGAATTAGACTGCTGCAAATTAGACAGTTGGAGATATGCTTGTTTTGGGTCCAGCAGCTTCACAAGATCTCTTCTGTTTCGAAACAGCTTAAGCTGAAGTTTTCTCTGTTATTAAGTGGTCCTTCATTATTTATTTGTTGAGGCAGTCGACACCAAACTGTTAAATATTTTGCTTCATTAGATTGACCACACGTAACTATGGTTTTTGTTTATGTTATTTCATGGCCGACTGATTGATGGGCAGAAAGTATAAACACACTTTGCTTTTTATTTGGAGTTTTTACATGAAGAGACGTCTGCCATTTGGTCTGCGACAGTTAAGAGTACACGATTGGTGTCCTAAACCAGCGTAAACTATATGCCCTGCACCCCCCCCCCCACCCCTACCCACCCTTACCTTCTACTCCAACGAAACACTACTAAGAAACCCCTCCCTCCCACCACAAAGGCTACCGGTCCACACCTGCTAATCCCACCAACCGCTAGTAAAAAAAAGATTTCCTTGCTCTCGTCAAATTTTGAGGTGGCTGGATTTTTTGAGTGACAGTTTAGCGCGAGGTATTAAGTCTATCAGAAGGAGCAATTTGTAATTTTAACAGCAGGGAACATTTGAAACCCACTGGTTCCTTTGATTTTGTTTTCATTTTTCTTGCTTCGATTGATTTGATTTGTTTTCTTCTTTCAAACCGCGCAATTCTCCCAAACCAGCCGCAGCTCAACCCAAAACACATAAATTAAAAACTGACAACCCATGACACAAATTATAACTAACAAACCGCTCTCGACTTGGATCGCAAAAGGCATAATATTGATACAAATTTGCGCACACCAACAGTTAATTCAAGGCCCCTGTGAATTGGAATTTTTCATCAATTATAATAAAGCCCTAATTGCTATTGACACCTCAGCCGTCTTGAAGCAAGCGTAAGTATGGTAGCTATTGCTATCTCAAACAGATCTTTTAACGGTTTGTCCACACCCCGATAAAAAAAAATCTTTTTTCTTTTAGTATCTATTTGCATTCTATTTGTCAGTTAAAGGGTAAAGATTTCTTGGAAAATTTCAGCAGAAGGTAGTTGTTCTTATATTTTGCCAAATTATATAATGACCAATTTTACTAAAAAAGATTGTCGCATTTTTGTGGTTCCAATCTTATTAGAAGTTTTCTCAAATGTAGCCTTTTTGAGCTCGAGCTCATTAGTTTGTGCATGTTGTTTTTGTACTCATGGAGACTCTGTGCATTGATTTTGAGCATCTAATTAAGTCAACACCAATAATTGATCAGTTCAAGAGGCGGCAGTGCAGCTGTTAAGACGCACACCTGTGGCGCGAGGATAGTTCTGTAAACATCTGATGCGACATTCTGTGCTCTTTTTACTCTTTTTCTTTGCTACTTTTGATCGCGTGTATAAACAGCGGCTTCTCATTTTTACCATATTTGAATTTTTAAAGCCATTTTCAGTGGTGCGATTTCATATTGTGCATTCTATAATCCTATTTTTCTAATCCCACATCCTTGCTCCGTGAATCTTGTGTTATTTTAAAAAGGCATTTTCCGATAAAATCGCCCATTTCATTGCGTTGTTCCTCCGTTAATTGAAAAGCTTGAGCTATATTCTTTTGATCAAAATGCATTTTGTCTTTGCTGCCTTGTTTTTATATGTCAAGAATGTCTGAAAATCTGAGTTGTTAGGTCTAATTGATGGTAAAAGTTTTTACTTTGAGGCTAAATTTTTTTTACTTTGAGCAAGTTCTTTGACAAGCGTACAAATTTTGCGCTAGATGTTTTTTAAAGACAAGTTTCGACTCAATTAAATTTTAGTTCAACAGGTATGAGTTAACCGCTCAACGGAATGCTTTCCTAAATTTTTGGAATCAAATAAACTTAAATTCTTTTAAATCAAGCTTTTTTTTCAAAATTAGAAAAGCTTGATCAATTTTCTGTGCCGAAAAACAGCGTCGAAGACGATTAAGTGATGCTCACAGGGGCACTTTGAGGCGGTGGTTTACTAGAATTGTTGATGTTCAACTAACGCATATCAAATTTCTGACATACTTCGACATTGATCGACTCAAATTCGCTACACCTAATAAAACTATTTTTAAATTTACCCTATTGAAATAGTGATAGCGGTTAATCGATCCATGCTCTATTTCTGATTAGCAAGCGATATCAACATTTTTTTCGTTGAAATTTTTCTGGCAAATTTATCTACCAGAATCACTCAATCATTCTTCGGAGACTTAGTCGTAGACTTCAACTACTAGATAGTTCTTTCTTTTAGAAATTTTCAGGAGTCTTTGATTATTTGGTTTTTCGCGGTTTGACTTGTGGTGCGAAGGGTTGTTGATTTGCCTATTTTTCCGTTTCGAAGCAACTTTCTCATAGCATCTGATATCGTTTTTTTTTGCAAATGTTGCTGTTTTTTTTTGCTCTTTGGTAGTTTACTTTGATTGCCTGTACAGACAATAGCTTGTTATAAAGAGTAATCAACGTAATGAAGACTCGTTATGTAGGTCTTGCTGATTTGCTTCTGTTTTTTTTTTCATGAAAAGTCTTAAAAGTCTCTGATAACTACATATGTGCATTCATACATAATGATGCATTTATGAATGCACTTAGGTATATAAGAACTTTTTGAGTTCAATTGAAATTCATCTGCTGAAAGTGGCGTAAATAACACTCTTTAAAAACGAACGAGGAATGGTGCAAAAAAAACGTGAACGATTTCTTGTTTCGAAAGTGGAATTTATTTTTTAGATTTCTAGCAGAATAAAAACTACCTACTGATCCAGTTTTCTCTTGTTGGGTTCATGTTATCAAAAAAGCGCCAATCATAAATGGTTCTAGAAATTCAAAAAGCTCAAAGGGCATCCATTTTTTCTTTGAAATTAGAAAGTTGAGATTTTTTCAAGAAAGTCTGTGTTTTTTTTATGCTTACTTGCGTTCATTACTCTTTTCTAATCTTCGATTGGCTATGGTTTTCTAATTCAGGTTTTCACCATTTTTGAAAATCATGTTAAGCTTTTTTCAAAATGTATATTGCTTGTTTGCATTCTATAATCCTATTTCTCTAATCCCACATCATTGCTCCGTTGTTACGTTAGTCGAGTCTTGCTTTTACGAAAATATGTTTTTTTTCCGAGGAAATTGCCCAATTTGCGTTGAAAAGGTTTACCTTTATCACTTCGATCAAACTGCGTTTTGTAAATGCTGTCTAGTAATTATACTTCAAGCTTTACTGAAATTCGGAGTAGTTGAGCCTAAGTGGTGTGGTGACGAAATGTTTTATTTTTGAGCAATTGCTTTGACAAGCTTAAAATTTTTGGACGGTTCTAGTCTTTTGTTTTGTGCTGGCTTTGAAGTTTTGTTGTACTCGGGATATTTTTTCTGGAGACAAGTTTCGTGTCAACTGAAGTAGTTTTGACGTTTTTATAATTGTGTAAAACTTATATGCCCCGCGCTCATGCAGTTTTTTGATATGTCCGTGATTGTTATTTTCTAGTGTCTATCCACTCTTGCTTGTGTCTTCGAATGATTTTAAGCTTGTGGATAGGCCATGGAACAGTTAAGTTTCGTTTTAACAATGAAAGGATGAGTTAAACATTTTTCTTCAATTAGCTAGCGTGATCAACATGTTTTTCATTGTTACGTTTCCGGCAATTAGTTTGTTTACTAGAATCACTACATCGTTTCTTCGGAGACTGCTGTCGTAAACTTCAGCCAATACATAGTTTTTTTTCATTCCAATATGAAATACTCTTTCTGTTAATTTTTTAGAATCGATGGACGTAGAGGAGATTCTAATATAGGTCATGATGATTGTTTTTGTTTTGGAATATTTTTGATCCAGGAAGAACTTTTTTCATTTGTTTTTTTTTTGGTTTGACGTGATTTTTTTAATTTAATTTCTTTTGGAACTTCTAGTTTTGAAAATGTGGATTTTAGCTTTCAGATTTTCCAGTCAAAAACAAAATTTACCTATTGATCCAGTTTAATCAAATCGGATGAATTTTCTCAAAGAAGTGCCAGTCATAAATGGATAGTTCTTGGAATTCAAAGAGCTTTAAGGTCATATGTTTTTTCTTTCTTTGAATTTCGAAAGGCGAAGTTTTTTTTCAAAAGAAAGAGGTTATTTTTTATTTCCTTGCGTTCATTGACTATTCACCAAGTTGTAACTCCGTTTTTGTACCATTTTCCTTTATATGTTTTATTTTTCGCATGAGGTTAATTTGAATTTTTTTTGGTTATTGCAGCTGATTAGCCACATAATGCATTGTTTAAAGGGCGAAACTAGATTTCTATGAGCGTGTGCCTCGGGGTGCCTGAAAACTTTTTCTTAAAAAAGTTTTTGTAGCTCGATTTTTCGGCTCAATTGCCATATTCCCTTGTAGTTTCGTCTAACTTACAGCTTTGTATATTTTGTTTCTATGCTTATTGATTTGTTTTTCCCGGTATTTGCCTTTCTCGGCAACGTTGCTCAAATTGAGCTTCATCCGAGACAAAAGAAAGAAAATGTTTGTAAATTTTTATCGAAGATTTATTCGATTTTGTGACTCTTGTCTAAATTTTTGTCAGCTAACTTGCAATGCCTCGTTTGTGATGTATTTCAAGTGGTGCGAAGCTCTGCTTCGCCTCTGTTTTTTAACTTGAACATGAACGGAAAATGAAATATTAGATGTTCCTCGGATTTGAGAAAATATAGCTTTTGGAAAAGGAAAAAAATGACTGCAGCATCATAGTATTACTTCTACTATCGATTTCAATTTCCAGTAAACTTGATAGATTGATTTGCTGTTTCAAGTGTTTCATCCAGGATGGCACGTTTTATAACAGGGTGTTTTAAAACTTTTTTAAAACACTGTTTTAAAAACAGTTTAAAAATAAGGCCATTTTGCTGTGTATTTTAAGAAAGTAGGACATTAACATCTTTTAAGAAGTGAGCCGCTATAAAATTGTTTCTATACGTTTTTTAACCCAGCTTGGGTTCATCAGAAGTTGCTTGGGTTTATTTGAAGTAGTTCTTACAAGGGTTTTTAATCGTGCTTTTCAGAGGTTTGCCCGGGATTATCTCAAATTTCTTATGGGCCGCTAATAATTGTTCATCAATTTGAGGGGATACAAACAATTTGTGAATAATTCTAAAATTAGTTTTCAAATAATTTGACAGGGCAATGAAATTTCGGGAGATTTGAAATTGACAAGCAACTTTTATCATGCGCTTTTCAAGCTAGATTGTAAAATGCATTGAACCGAATCAATTCTGGGATATTTTTTGTTTCTGGGCGTTAGTTTCGAGCAGATGAATTGTTTTGACGATCCTTCAAAATGGTGATGAATTCGATGCAGCAGGTCAAAATGGGGTTCCTTTCATATTACCTAACGTGCTTAATCCTTGTCATATGGTGGTGTCTTTTTGACTTTTGATTTAAAACATGTCACTGGAATTGAAGGGTGATTGGTTTTCGGTTAGCAAAAGATTAGCTATCTAGTTTCCGTGGCAGGTAGTGGACAGCACAGGTAAAAGTGGGTCGTTCCTCCTTCAACCAGTACTCCTACGCTTAATCCCTTCATGAAATATGTACCCGTCTCACTTGATTTGCCATTTGAGTTGTAATTTCATCCACAACACTTGGGCAATTGTCCAATTAGAAATAGAATCCAGACCGGGCTTTGATTGATTTCAACACTTCGGTTTGAACTTGACCAAATGCTTACCAATATCAATTACCTGCAATTTACAACAATTTACCTTAGCTGGACTACAGGTGAAGATTTCAAGCATTAATTGAAATAGCCTGCAAGTGTTTGTCACCCGTTTCTGATTAACAATCACGTGTGTTGAACTAAAGTGTAATTGAGAGCAAAAGTCATATATAGCATGTATCCTGTGAATTACACCTTGCCCGAACAGCGAACTAAAGTTAACCTCAATTTTGCGGAGACTCGGAACTAGAAAGATCTAATTTACATAATTAACATTGCTTCTTTGATCTCAAACTGAGCGACCGAATCAGGTCGGTTTAGTCATCAATTAATTGATATGAATAAATTATGAAGTCAGGCATGACACAGATGCTAGAAGAGTTACAGCAATAAAGACGGAATAGAAAGTTAAGCTTGAATATTATCCTTATTTTAATTTATTCGCTATTGGCAAACGACCACAATTTTCTCTGAAAACTCCTCCCTGTTCCTAGATTTGTCATCTGAAAGAATTTGTTTTGACGGAGGAGCACGGTTGCTATATGGAATTTGATAGACGTTTTCGCAGTCGAAGCTCGTGTTTAACGAACTTATATCACAATCAGGCAAAATTAAAATAAAGTAAGTTAATAGTTGTTTCAACTTGTCTCATTAAGTATGGTTTTTGCTGTGTAGCTTTTGCTAATTTTAGTAACCAAAGAGTATATTTTCAACAAATTCATTTGAAAGTATTTGTAAACGAAGTGATTGTTCAATTGCTTAGGTCTGTGTTTTAAAGTATAAATAAGCTAAGTGATGAAATGAGTTTTGCCACGGAAGATTTTTCACGGTTTTTTTTTTCGCAGTTTACCCTTGTGATATGGAAAGGTATTGCAATCGGATACTAGACTTTTTCCCGTAAATAACTTTTTTCTCAGGACTAATCTCCTGGAAGCCTCTGCTAGCGACAAATTTAGTGCAACAGACATCTTTTGTGCATGTTAGCAGTTTAAATATCTGTCCTATTCAAAATTTGCTTTTTATGTCGGTTGTAAATTAATTTTCTATTACTAATTTTCAGCTTGATAGGTTTCGACCTCTTAAATCGGCTTTGTGGCCTCATATTTTTTCTTTTGACGAGCAAAAAAAATGTGTTTTTTCGGCTAAAATGGTTTCTGCTAAGGTATTTTCGGCTTCGTTACCGCTTGGTAATTTTTCCGATAAAAATTTCACATTCGATTGTCAAGGTATGTTGAAAGTCGACGAATGTAGTTCATATGTACTCTTATACGAGTCGTGATATATATTTTTTTGTTTTTCCTTGGTTGAAAGGAAGGCCAACTCCACTATCGAACAGCAAAAATGTTAAGGTCAGGAAAAACGTGATCGACTTCTAATTTCGAAAACGAATTTAATTATCAGACTTCTCAGTGACACTAAAAATTACACCTGGATCCAGTTTTCTAACTTTGGGTTAGTTTAATCAAAAACGTGTCAATCATAATTTGCTCTAGAAGATGAAAGTGCTTTATCTATTTTTTTCTTGGAAATTGGAATGTTCATATATTTTCGAAAAATTTGTCGGTGTTTTTCTGTTTACTTGCGTTCATTGACTTTTTCCAATTGTCTTTGGTATGCGTTTCAAAACTAGTCTTGTCCGTTTTGAAAGACCTATTTTTCGACATTTTCGAATCAAACGTTAGCTTCTGCCGTTTTCCCTCCGCTATATATTTTCCGCGTTTCAAAGTTTTATGCACATAGTCTAATTGCCATTAGAATTGGCATGTAGCTGCATTAAGCAATTACAAACACATTTTTTTTTCATATGCAACTTCGTGAAGTCAATGGTTAAATTGTGAAATGTGGAGGAGAAACGGTATAAAAAGTGTTAAGTTTTTCACGCTTAATTTTTATTATTCGCAGTTCGACCTTTAAATTACTTTGTTTTTAGCTCGCTTCAAATCAGTATGCTTAATGGAAGACAAATGACGCTCGTCAATGAAGATTTTGCAAATGGCGCATTAGACTGGATTTTTTTAGTATTAATAGCGGATTTCCCGGCCGAATAAAAAAAGTTACCTATCGGTTCTGTTTTCTCAAATTTAGCTAGTTTTATCAAAAAATTAATGAGAAAAGATTTTAGAATTTCAGAGAGTTTTTAAGTGATATACTTTTGATTCGAAACTCGAATGCTGAAAACTTCAATAAATAGTTTTGTTTCTGTTTCTTCGAGTTCGTTGACACTTTTCCAACTGCCTGTTGGCTAGGTTTAATTTTTACAGTCGAATAAAATTTTTATCTATTGATCCAGTTTTCTCAATTGGGTTTATTTTATCTAATAGAATCTACAGTAAAATTGTTTCTACATTTGAATAGCTTCACGGCAATATATTTATTTTATATTTTATGATTTTTTGATAAATATATCTTCTCTCACTAATCTGTCTTTTAGCGGTTTCTTTTTCTCTGACACTTCTGCTGCTGTCTGTTGGCTTTATTTTATAATCTGGAAAAGCATCTCCGCATCTGAGTGTCAAGTTAATGTTACTTCTCTGCAATAAATTTTAGTAACCAAGTGAAGGCCAATGTCTAAAATATTTAAGATTTCTGAAAAATTATCAAATTTTATCTCGAAAATCCAAGATCTACGCGTCACACTATTTCCGAAAATGTTGCTTGGTTCTGTTGTCATGAAGGTGTCTGGAGGATGAAATCAAGGTAATTTTTATCTGGAACAAAAATTGCCAGCGCTATTTTTATTTTTCTTTGATGAAACGGTCTGCTAAAATTATATCGGTTGAACTGCTGCTTTTTGCGTGACTCAATTTGCAATTGTGCACGGCTGGATTTAAATTCTAATACGCGAAAAGGGTTCTAAAAACAAATATACCAGTCGAGAATGAAACTTTGAACAGATTTTTTTGTGATAAACATAAATTCGAATGTAGAATTTAACTTTCAAATTTTTAAGTACAATAAAAAAGTATCTTTTGATCCAGCTTTCTCAAATTGGGTTAATTCAAGCAAAAAGGGGCAATAAATTGTTCTTGAAATTCCAAGGGCTTTAAAGGCATAATTTTTTCTTCGAATTATCTAGTTTTTCATACAAATATTTTTCCCTGCTTGTTTATTTACACTTCCAACTATCTATTGGCACTGTAGGAGTTCTAAGGTGATATAATTTTTGCTTGTGATGCTCGAAATTTGAAAACAAAAATGGATTTTTTTTGTATTGGTTTGAGGATATTGAAATTTTTCCATCAGCAATTCATCAAAGTTATTTGTCTTTTTTTGTCAGTTGGTGTCGCTGGTTCTGGAATATTTTTCCAGTATTTAGCAAAGAAATAGTGACGACTTTTTTTAAAATCTAAATAACAGAATTCAAAATATTATGTCAATCACAGAATCAATCACAAGAAATTTGGTTACATTTTCAGATTTATGTCTTTTTTGATAATTTAGATAAAGTTTTTTTATAAAGTTTTGCATTTTGAGTCTTTCGCGAAGCTCAAATATAGCCTGCTAACTGTTATTTTAGACTTTTGGTCAAATTTACCGTCATAGTAACCAATTTGTGCTTTAACGGCTACTAATCACATACTTAGATAACCATTTCAAGGTTTACTGCCTCGCAAGATTGAGCTGGGCGATAATTATTTCCGCTTTTTGATGTTTTTGGGAGCTTTTTGATTGTTTTTTGATCGGTCATTGGAATTTTCGTTCCGTTATTCTTGGGTAATATTGGGAAGAATAGCAGCGATAGAATGATATTGTGTGATTTGACCGGTAAGAGTATAATTATAGCTGGCGTGTGTAGGTTCCGGTCACCTGCTGTTGACCTTTCGTGGGCCTAAACCTTCGTTGATTGACAGGTTTGAAATTCTGAATTCAGATTGTAGAATAGTATAGTACCGTTATGTTTATCAGTTTATCATTCAATAATTGATGGAGCTTGACCTGTTGTCTTTTATGCATGGAGGGCAGAGAAGTTTTTAAACAAAGTTTTCCTTTGAACTGCTAGATACCTTTGTGCAGCTAGATATTTGCGTCGATGACAATTTTCGGCCCTTAGGCCCCCTTCTTTCAGCTTTGGTGGCCTCTTTTGTTTTCAAACGCCCCCTCCTCCTTGCTGACTGCCCCCTGTGTTCACTTCCTTTGTTTTGCTCCTTCTTCCGTCCTTCTTCTTTTGATTGTGGTTAAAGAAGTGAGGAGTGATTTAATATTTTATCACCATTTATCCCATATCCCATTATTCCTCTCACTTTCATTGTTATTTTTCACTCTGTTTTTGCTCCTCTTCGTGATTTATTATTAGTGTGGTGTATTTGTAGTCAGAGATGCGAAGTGGGGAAAAGCTATGAGAAAATTGGAAAATTGAGGTGAGGTGGTTTGTTGGTGGTATTTTGTTTCTTTTTCATTTCAGTCCATTTTGGTTTTTATTCCAATCATTTTGGACCTATCCTTTTTGGTCCTCCCTTTCCTTCCTTCCCCTGATTCGTTTTTCTCTCTCTTAGTTTCCCGGCCACTGTAAATACACTTGTAACACTTTCTAATCTCTGCTGTTCAAGTGGCCCTAGAGCTGCGATGGACGGATGCTAGTTTTTATGCAATGGTATATAGCACCAAGCAACAAGCAGTTTACCACTAAGGGCGATTTTATTTAGGGTTGTTTGACGAGACGATACGTTAGACCATGGTAACGGCTATTGTGATTGATTTACGCGAATTTATTATGTACAAATAAAAAAACACGGCTAAGAATAGCAAATCCAACACGCCTCGAAAAGTTGCGCTTAAAAATTTGTTGGTTTCTAGTTGGTAGACTAGCAGACTGGGAAAATAATAACTCTCCTTTATCTAACCTTAAATTTAATTTATAATCTACTATTGTTACCGTTTTCTGCAACAGTAAGCATCAGATTAGAGAAAATTAAGCTATCTAGGTAAGGTGAGTTAACTTCATTTCATTTGTTACCGTTTCTGTTTTTTTTGTTAGTTTGTTTAATTAGCCCGAAAGATATGAAATATTGACTTGGGAAATAATTTCACGCTAGTTCTACCTGAAGGTAAGGTATGATTGCATAGATCTATTGAAGACAACTGCCAAGTGGCGGCTTGGTTTAATCTAATCTAACCTAATCGCCATTTGGCACTGTTCCGCTTTGTAGTCTAGTAGCCGCAGCTACAGCATCAGCAGTTTCACTTAAGTTACTTAACAATCACGCATTTCTTGCCTTCATTTCTGCTTGATGCTGAACATTTACGTCCGTTACAACTGGATTTAATTTGTAATTTTTCATCTGAGTTTTAAAAAAGCTCTGAATAAAAAAGAACAATAGTCCAGTTACCCAATATTTGACTCAGATTCCATTATAGGTCCCAGTTATAAGTAAGTCCCTTTTTAAACCGTCTCTCCCCGGGTTGTCTTTTGTTCACAGGGTTGATAACCTGACTCGACTATCGCTGGGGTAATTTTAATTTCACCAAATGGATCCTTTTGCAGTGCAGCAATCGAATCGATCCATTAATGCAATGTAGATCAATCACGTGAAATGAATTTACATTCACGCCACTCTTCTGAGCCCAGAGGAAAACTAGCGCTCAGTGAATTTAATTAACCGGTAAAGGTGACACCAACCCACAACACAACCACACCTACATCACATCATAAACCCTTCAGTGCCCTTTTCCCGCCCTCCCGCAGAGTTGAGTGACTCAATAAGAGTCGCGCTCTCACGTTCAAATTCTATAATATTGTTTAAATTGCATAAGTCGGCTTTGAGGTAAGTTCTAATACAGAAGTCATAATATTTTAGCAACCTGTGGTTTGCCTTATTATGTTGATTTGACATTAATCAAGGCCTTTGTTTCTTTAACTGCCATTTTGTTAATATTAATGTTTTTTACCCACAAAATTCATTCTTTCTCATTTTTCCATGCTTTTTTGTACAGCAAAGAATGTTTTTGTACCGTGCTATTAAGTAGTTTTTTGTGCTGCCAAGCAATGAATTTTTTGTACCTACCATGCTATAAAGTCACTGTGAAATTAGTGGGACGAAACTGTTTGTTGAATAGATAGGCGAACATTTTGTCTCCGTTTTGCCGCACATTGGCACCTCAAGAAAACCCTCAGACTGGAAATTGTATGGATGTCAAATGATATCAAAAAGTTTTTTTTGCGTTGTTGTTAGACATTTTGGCGCCAAATTTCACTTAAAAAAAGGAGACAACGGTCGTGGATTATTTCTCGAACTTCTTTTTTAATTACCGACAAACAATGACCGACCAGGTGAAGTGGTTAAATGTTAAGCTTGAGACTTACCCTTTTTCGGTTTAGCTGTCTAACAGAACCTCTGAATCATTTGATTGCTTGATTTATAAAAAAGAATCAAATTCAGTGTCTCATTCTGTACATTTGTCGCAGAGGAAATGTCCATGCCTGGGACGAAGAAGGCCGTGGATTGAAACCGACTGAGGGCCTGTTACTTTTTGCAAACTTAAAACATAACACTTGGAGAAAAATATTTGTCGGCCTATCGTTTGTCTGCTTATGTTTTGTCGGTTTAATTGCCCAAGCGGAGAACTTCTTTGTAGTTCAATCAATCATATATTTAGTTGAAAATGACTGGATTTACTCATATAATGATGCATAGTTCCAAATATGCAGTTTTTATTATTTTGTCTTTTATCTTTTTTTACAAGAGAGCAATGAATATAGCCCAGTCTTAAATTTTTCATTTACCATAATCATATGGTTTGAGTTCTTTATGTTATCTGGTTGACTTTTTTTGTATGTAGCTCCTTGTCTGCTGCGTCATTTCTGTCTAGCATTGTTTCGAAGAGTTTACTTTTTCTCAAATGCTAAATTAAAATCGACTGAGAGCTGTTTCCGGGGTATGCATGGCGAGTTTGATAAAAGATTTGTATGCATGGCGAGTTTTGTTGATTGATTTTCACTTATTGATGTCTGAAGCTAATATTTGCAGATGCTTCTTTCTATACCAATTTTTGTTACGCCGTTTTAAGGGATTTTTATGTAAATATGCATTTTAGATACTTACTTTCCATTTTCATTCGTTTCATCGAATTTTAAATTTAATTCAAGGAGATTTGGCGCGTGTGCACACTAAAAAAGTTGTCAGTTATTTTGATTCCCTATGGAACTACGCTTTTGCTTAAATTATTGGGTTTTAATTGAAATTAGTTTCTCTCTCAAATACTTTATTCAAATTTTTTTTCTGAGAGTAAAAAAGTTAAGTGAGAAGTTTTGACATTCAGCTTTTCGTTGTATACAACAGATTTTGATTCAACGTTTTTTAAATTTAGCGTTCAATTTTTTGTTGATTATAAGTGATTTTGGTTCGTTTTTAGTTCTTTTTTGTATTGTTTCAGACTTTTTTCTAGCTGAACCGCTGTCTGTTCGTAGTTTGTTGGCTTTGTTACCGCTTCGTAACTTAGGTTTTGATGCAATTTTAACTTTTATCAGTCTTTCTCAGCTTTTTTTCATTAAAAGAACTACTTCTAATTGAGACAAAGCTAGAAATTTTGGTAGATCTAGTTTTTCTCGTTATTTACACTTGCAAAGCAAAGTGTTATAGTACGAACTTTTTTTCCAACCTAAGTCGCAAATATTGTTGCAACTGAAAGCAACAATATTTGCTGCATCGAATTTGCAGTTTGTGGCACATTTACAGCTTATTGATAACGTGCTTTGACATTCGAATCGTTATAAAATTACACAGTTGATGCATTTTTTATTCATCAAGTGAACCGAAAAATGTTATTTGTTTTGAACAACATGACTATAATGAAATCTCGAATTCAGAAATTTTCTAACTCAATATATCGCAGTTTTTGAAATGCACAATTTACACATAATGTGGCTTAATGATTTGCGATTAATTACATGCAAAATTGTATCTTTTGGTATTTGGTGCCACTTTTGCCGCATCGAATTGGCAATTTGATAGAGATTCGACTTGATAGAGCTGCTTTTTGGTCGTGTTCTCGCAAGTGTTTGCGAAGCGCAGCTTCGCGTCTGTGTTTTAACTTGTTTTTTTTTCGACTACGACGCTTTTGTCTCAAATTCTGTCTGTTAGTTTGTCATGCTGTTTGTTGTATCGTAAGTGGTGTTTGTTGTATCGCAATTTTGAAAGATACCAGTTTCAGTGATTGCTACTATGTTATCTAACTATCCATCTACATATGTTCAAATGCGGGCTTCACTGCCACGTGTAAGTTTTTTCAATGTTTTATTTTTGCAGGTTAAAATTTTTTCACGTTTAAATTTTATCTTATATTGCAATGGTTAAGAGTTTTTTCAATTTCCCAGTTTGAATTCAGTGTTTTTTGCACCGAGTTCAAATAAGCAGCCCAATAGTGGGATGCTGTCAGAGCTCACCAAGGGGTTGTGAATTCAGTCTCCAATATAATTGCCTAAATCCTTATAGTGTGCGAGATACAACGATTTTTTATTTTTCGCTGATCGCAAAAATTGAAATTCCCAACCCTGTAGTTGGGTGCTGTCAAAGTTTTTTTCAGGGGTTGCGAATCATGCCTTCAAATATGATTGCTCAAATCCTTGAAGTTTTCGAGATATAATGTGTTTTTTGATTTTTCTTTAATATTGGGTATTGTGAGGGTACTCTCAGGAGCTCCAAATTGCAAACCTTGGGTCCAAATGCTGTTGCTCAAATGCTCTTTTTTTCCGAGATATGTCGGTTATCTATTTTTTTTTCGAAATGGTGCCAAGAACTTAGATATGAAAAATTTCACCAAGTTCCAAATACCCATCTTTATAGTGAGGTTCTTATCAGGATACTCCCTGAAGTTGCAAACTTTGCCTCCAAATAAGACTACTCAATTCTTTGTAGTTTCGAAAATATGATGTTTTCTGATTTTTTAAGAAATTTTAAATTCCCAACCCTGTAGTTGGGGCTGTCATAATATTCTCAGGGATTGCGAATTTTGCCTCAAGTATGACTGCTAAAATTTTTGAAGTTTTCGAGATATAATGTGTTTTTTGATTTTTCTTTAATATTGGGTTTTGTGAGGGTACTCTCAGGAGTTCCAAATTGCAAACCTTGGGTCCAAATGCTATTGCTCAAATGCTCTTTTTTTTCCGAGATATGTCGGTTATCTATTTTTTTTTCGAAATGGTGCCAAGAACTTAGATATGAAAAATTTCACCAAGTTCCAAATACCCATCTTTATAGTGAGGTTCTTATCAGGATACTCCCTGAAGTTGCAAACTTTGCCTCCAAATAAGACTACTCAATTCTTTGTAGTTTCGAAAATATGATGTGTTTTCTGATTTTTTAAGAAATTTTAAATTCCCAACCCTGTAGTTGGGGCTGTCATAATATTCTTAGGGATTGCGAATTTTGCCTCAAGTATGACTGCTAAAATTTTTGTATTTTTTCAGATATGACGTTTTTTGTGATTTTCTCTAAAACTTTTCTGAAAACTTAAATTTATTATTTTTCAAAATATGAATTTCTTAACCCTGTAGTTGGGGGTTTTTGGAGTACTCTCAGGGACTGCGGATCTTGCGTCCAAATATGACTGCTCATCTTTTTGTAGTTTTCGAGATACGACGTTTTTTATGGGTTTTAAAAAAAGTAAGTTTTTTTAATTTGAATTTGAACTAATATTTGACGTTTTTGATGTCCTTTTGAAATTTTTCAATCAACTTATATGCTTCACTGAATTTTATGGTTATTCAAATTTTGAATCATGAAACTTGAATAAAAAAAACTTTGAATAACAAATTTTGAATTATCCAACCCTTTTATTGGGTGCTGTCGGAGTACACAAATGATGCAGTTCTTATTTCCATTATATTGGGTTTTTTGTGTTGTTTTATTTTGCAGGTAAAAATTTTCAATTGGGTTTGTTTTTGAGCAATTTTTGATGCTTTTTAATAGAAATGTTTTCCTCAAAATTAACATCAGTACTCAGTTTTGTTTTAATACTTGAAAACGTTAATTTGAAGCTTTATTGGTCGACATTTACATGTTGAAACCAGGGGCTGATCGAATTCTTTAAAATCGCGCTGTTTGAAATGATCTAGTGAAATAGTTTAATTCTTAAGCTCAAATTGTATCTGATATAGCATAATAGTGTGAGCTTGTTGTGAACATTGCTACTAATTATATTTCCTTTAGGCATATGCCCGAGGGGATCATTTGTTGTTTTTTCAAAAGTAAAGTTTTTAGCTTATAGAAGTAACAATGGAACACGGAGCTAGTCTTTTTCATTATTTAAAATTTTTCATTAGTGCATGGAATTCAAATTCCAACCGTCAGCCTTAGTCTGAGACTAGCAGCGGCCCCTCTATGGGTTGAATTCTTTGGCCTATAACAATAATCAGCTTATGTCTGACTCCCCCAAATGGAAGTGGATTATACTAATGAGAAGATTGCAAATGTTAACAAAAGTTCACATTTTATATCAAAAAGGATGTTTTAACCCATATTATAGTTCACTAGATCAAGTCTAACAGAAACAGCAGGCCAATCACATTCTCAGATTGTTCTCAGCAATTGGACTTTTGTCTGAGGAATACTCGGGCCCGAGAAACTGAATTTCCGATTGTTCTCTAGCTTCACTTGGAACGGTAGTTCAACCTCTAAATGGTTCAGCCTATTAAATTAGACCCGAGCCGCATATGTGAAATTATGTTAGTATGGATGACGTTGGTTTGCATTTGCATTTGAATTAGAAAAATATGCTAATAAGAGTGATAGAGTAAAAATGAGCCATGTCCCGGTCTTTTCGCTGCAGGTTTGCCGGAATGTGCCACTGCTGCTCTTTTCTGGTTATGTCTGAGCTGGGGTGTTTTTTGGGCTAATTGGGCTATATTTGTGTGACGAAGTTATTAGCTCGGTCGGGCATGTTAATAACTTGCATCATAAATTTGTGACGCTGAAGATGTTACTTGTTTAATGTCGTGACGTATCATTCTTTCATATTTTTCAACGTGTTGTACTTTAAATTTTACCCTCTTAAGTCTGATTTGACTTGAACGTTTTCCACTAATGTTTTTTTAACGTTACGATTGAATAATTACAGTAAACAGCCACGCAAGGGAAGCGTTTAAAAAATCGGTTAAATGGTTAAAAATTGGTTAACTGTGAGGGAGAAATTGAAAACTTGTACCAGACATTCAAATGTAATTTCTTTTGAAAAGAAAATTTTTTTAGCTAGTATGAGTCATATATAGACTTAAATTTAATTCATTTTTCGTGTTTCGGGGCTCCGAACGATTTCTCATTTGCAGCAACTTTTCATATTTTCGTCGCCAGAAAGAGCAAATTTTATTTAGTTTGTGTTGAATATAGGATTAAAATAAGTAGGGACACCTTTATTTTCTGCCCCAATAGTTTAACAAGAACTTAATCAACTTGGGCGAATCAAGATTACGCTTGATCTTTCTTTCCTCGGGTTTCCTCTGTCTGAAGCAAAGTTACAAGGGTGGTAGGTTGATTAATCGGTCAACTAAGCTTTGTTATTTACTTCAAGTGCTGCTGAAACATACACAAGTTTAGTTGATCTGATGCGATATTTTCTGAAGTGATCTACTGTTACACCTTTGTTGTTATTTGTTGCTTATTTACGTCCAACTGGAAAATCGCCACTTAGGAAACTTTGAAGCTCTCAGATTACTTTCTCAAAACTTCACAAATTCACGCTTGAGAGGGTGTAAAGGAACCGAACCGGACTTGCTGTTTGATTTGATCCAATCTGACTTGTTTGGATTTGTTTGATTTTGATTGGATTTGGTAGGATTGGGTTTATTGGCGTAACCAGTATTACCCAGATTTGTAGGCCAGCGAAAGCGAAAAATACAGCTTGAATTTATATCAAACGTGTTATTATCTCTCCCTCCTCAAAGGCCGATTCAAAAGCAATTGATACTTTCCCACTCTCTAAGCCAAAGTGCCTTGGTCGTTCTAAAGGCAGTCCGTTTTTGGCTCTTCGCCGTTTATCCTCGTTTTCTTTACTAACAAGCTTTTTATTTTCTCCTTAGAAAGTGTGAGATCCTATTGTTTGATTTCTACCATCTTTTCATTAATTCCTGGAAAATCAAACGCAGTTAATCTTATACCTTGCCTGTTGATTTGAAATAGATCGAAAAAATTTTCGGAAATTTTAAAATTTGGTATCAATTAATTTTCTATACATTAACCGAGGTGTCGCTGCGATCGCCTTGGTTTATTAGTTTTTATTTATTTATCGTTTCCTGATGCATTTCCGTCGTTATTGTGCAATATTTTGTATACTTGAGGCTCTTTTTTTTCACTAGCGACGCATCGCTATCGCTTTCAATTTGCATAGGAGACATTGGTCTATTTCAGTCTGTACTTCCTCATTTATTGCCAATTTGCACCTTTTGAGCTGTAGGCGCTAACAAGACAGTCTTTGAAGTTAGCAGCTATCCTTTTGCCACTTTTTCATTATCACACATTGTTCAGGTTGTGGGATTAATCTCAAAGAGTGCAACTTCAAGAAGAGAGTGACGCAGACGATCGAATGAAAGAAGAGCACTGATTACAGTGATTCATCTGCGATACACAACCTGAAATTTGAAGCTGCGCAACGACCGAAAACAGCAGTATAAAAATGGTAAGAAATCTCTAAATGTTCTATTTCTATTGTTCGATGTAGCGAAGACACTTGTCTTGTTTGTGAGTTGGGGAAATTTTGTTTTTGTCATTTCATTTTCATTTTAGCAATTTTCCGGCTTCGAAGAAAGTGCGGATTATTTATGATCGGGGTCTTCTTTTATTCAGTCAATTTTCGACTCACAATCCAGTGTTTTTGGCAGAAATTTTCTTTGCAATCTGAAAGAGATTGTTGCCAGAAGCTCAAATGCAATAAAAATATCTGTGATGTTTTTGTGATGATATGAGGGTTGAAAATCGCTAATCTGGCCTCATAACTAACGTTCGAAATAATACCTTCTTATAACACGCGTAAGTGGCGTATTAAATCGTTGCAAATTTAACTGAATTTTTTTTCTACTATATTTTGGTTTTATATTTAGGTCATTTTGTTTTATAATTACGATACGAGACCTTAAATACATCACTTTGTATTTGATAGTGTGTGGTTGGATATAATTATGTAAATTCAAAATATTATACTTTTCGATTTCATTTTTTTAAACAAAAACTTATCTTGTTTGAGAATTTTACTCTAAGTTCTAAGTTCAATTCTCTTGTGATAAGCAAGGGTATTGCAATCGGGTACTTGACTTTACCCCCAAAAAGCTTTGTTCCCAGAGCAAAAAACTTTGTTCCCAGAATGATCAAAGTTAGAAATGGTGAATTTAGGTTCAGTTGATGTATGTGCGTCTCTGGGACAGTTGGTCTGGAGGTAACGATTATGCCTGGGCCGACAAAGGTCCTTGGTTCGAATCTAACAGGACTTTTTCAAAAAATTATGGCGTCTTATTAATGTCTGCTTTTGCTTTGTCGGCTTAATTGGCAGAGTTATTTTTTTTTTCGCTTTACGTATTTAACTTGCAGCTGCTTTAGTGTTTTTGCATGTGTTTGTTTTGAGAGTGAGAGGGGGCTTAATAATTTTTCATTAGTCTTTTTTTTGTGAACTTTTCTAGCTTTGATTTTTTTTTCAGCTTAATAGAGGGCCTATATATCGGTTTAGTGGACTTATTTTTTATTTGACTAGCAAATATTGTTTCGTGTATTGAGGGCAAGTGGGACTTCTTAACTTTTTATTGGTTTTCAGTCTCTTGTTGATTTTTTTTGTCAAATATGTATAACTCATGCGTTGGTACTCTTTGAAACTTAAATCGTTTTCGCTGTAGTTTTTTTGAAACGTAAGTGCTTTATCGAAACAACGAAACTGTTGAAAAGAAATCAAAATGGGTTCAAATTCTGTTTCTCTTATAACCGATGTTTCTTACAGCAAAAGAGACAGCGTCTTAGTGTCAATGGACAAATTTGAAGGCTTTTATTTGTTTTAGTTTTTCCCACTGGAAAAATCGTGAAAAATGTTTATACTCATCCGTTTTTCGTCGTTGACCTTTGATTTCCTCCAGGTTCCTAAGTCAAGTTCAGTTGTTTAAAGGGGGCAACTGACGTAAGAAAAGGCGAGTTATTTTGTTTCTAACGTGGATTTTAACTTGAAGCTTCAGCAACGCAAAGAAAAAAACTTCGATCCAGTAATCTCATGTTTGCTTAGTTTCATCTAAAAAATATCAATCATAGAAATCATGAATTTAAGTCAAGTATTTCAAAGTTTTATTTATTGCTAAAACTCAAAAAGAGAATATTAATTTTAAAAAAATCAATTTATACAGCATCATTGGCTTTTTAGCATTATTATTAAGCACAGAGAAATTTAGTTCAGGCTCTTATATAGGTCGTGCTGATTTTTTTAAGGAAAACTCAAAATTTCTCAGGCTCAAATTTACTTTTTCGCGGTTTGAATTTTTGTTTCTGTTCACGTTCAGTTCATTTCCTTTGGTAAAAAGAAGGCAAACTCCACTATGATACAGCAAAAGTGTAAACGTCACCAAAAACGTGATTTACTTCTAGTTTTGAAAACGTGATTGAAAGTGGAATTAAATTTTCAGATTGCACAGCGAAATTTTTTTTTAAACTATTGATCCAGTTTTCTCAAATTGGGTTATTTCTATGAAATAAGACCCTCGTAACTTGTTCTAGAATTTCAAAGAGCTGTAAGGCCATCTATGTTTTCTTTGAAATTCCAAAGTCAAGATTTACTAAAAAAAAACAAGCATGTGTTTTTATGTCTACGTGCGTTTATTGGCTCTTTTCGACTTGTCTATTTAATGTTATTAAGTGTATACTGCGAAACTTTTTATTTAAAAAAATCAATTTTATATGTATCAAATTTGGAGCTCATGATAAATCTTATATATTACCCAGCATATTATGTGAACGTGAAAGTCAGATCAAATTTTTCTTGGTCGTTAGGTTTGGCTGTTTTTTTTTCTCAGCCAAAATTTCAAAATTGTTCACACTCAATTTACTTATTTTCTGAATGATTGATTTAAAGAAAGCAGTGAGTTTTTTTTTCTTAGGTTTGCTTTAGTGACAATAACCGAAGTGCAAGCACTGAGATTTTATTTTTTTCCCTGAAATATTCAAGCTCAATTTTTCATTTTGACTGTTTGACTTTTGTTTAGTTTTCAAAATCACTTCCAATTCTTTTGCGAAATGAAGGCTTATACGCTCAACAATAACAAAAGTGCAAAAGGCGTGAAAAACGTCCTGTCTTGTGTCTAAATGTGAATTTCAACTTCAAGTTTTCGCACAAGAATAAAAACAATTACTTATTGGTCCAGTTTTATCATAGTTTTCAGAGATCTCTTTTTTCCGTAAAACGAAAAGTTCAATAATTTTTTTTTAAATTCAATCATTTTTTTATTTGATTGAACAAAACGAACAAAGTGCAAAAACATTGTTTCAAATATCGTGATAAAGTGAATGACTTATGATTGAGCTCTCTCAAATTCATTATAATGATCCCACTACTGCTTCCATGAAAATGTTAGGATATTTGAAAAAAAAATCCAAATGAAAATCAAAAAAAGTTCTTTGAGTTTTTGTAAGTGTACATTCGGTGCTACTTGCACAGCAGCCGTTTTTTCCCAAACTTTGTCGGCATGGCGTCAAGTTGCGGTCTTTGCCATGCCAAGGACCGCATGGCGTCAAATTGTCGGCATGGCGTCGAATTGCGGTCCTTCCTAATAATTGCCTGTTTGTTCGTTTTTAATAGACAAGTTTTTTGTGTAATGTCTTCATTCAAATTATTATTCTCAATTGGGCTGTTTCCGATTGTAGCCTCCCAGACTAACTAAAAACTGTTACCTTTTTATAGTGATTCATAATTTGCAACGGGTGTACAAGGAAAGAGCGGAAATCTGTTTTGCTTCGGCTTGTCTTATGATTAATCTATTTTTTTTTCGTCAGGAATTTCTCTTTCACTATTTTTTTTGATCACAGAGACATAATTTTGTTATTTAGTTGATTCATTTGCGACCACTTTTTAACACATTGTGTGGTTTGGTTTGCTTCCTTTTTTATCTGGAAATATAGCCAGTTTTAAGTTATGGGCAAGATTTGTTAGCTGTTTTCTTTTCTGCTGTGGACAACAATTCACAGCGCCAAGCAATTCTTTCTTTCGAGAAATGATTAGTTTTGAATGCTGATTTTTTGTCCACATTAATTGGATATTGGCATATAGTATTTTATTTGTTCATTCATTTCCTGCAGCTTATTAGTTTTAAAGTAATTGCAATTTGTTTCAATTTTGAAGCAGTTACAGCTGTTTTTTTAATATGCTCAGGGTTACCAAATGGTCTCCATTATACTGAACGGTCACTATTGGTCTCTAAAAGCTCTCTACTTTTTTACTGGTCACTATTTTATTTATAGTCAAGAGTACATCAAAACTCCTCGGGTCCCTGCTTTGAACTATTTTGAGAAATCCATTTTTGGCTAACGGACCCCCTAAATTTTTCTAAAGGCGCTATCGGCGCTGCGCCAATTTATACTTATTTTTAGGGGGAAGCGCGCGTCGAAAAAACGCTTTTTTTGCCTGCTTTTTCAAAATCTGCCTGTGGCGCAGACAATTTGGCCAAACCAGGGTATTTTTAGTTCTTAGGGAACTTGTTTTTTTGTTCATTTTGATGATTTCGGTAGATTTTGATTAAGTAACCTTTTTTTTCGGCGACCAGTTGGTAACCCTGAATATGCTGCTTCATTTTTTTTGCATCAAGCCTCTTTTTCTAGATCTTACAGTAAATGCAGTAAGTTTTGTTCCAAAATTGGAATTTAAGGCAACTTTCCTAGATGCTAGGTGTCCTAAATTTTATAACGCTTTTCCGGCTTTCATATTTTATTACCGATAATAAGCTTTGAGCTGAAACTAAAACAGCGTCATTTTTAAACAATTCAGGTGGGAAGGTAGAGCGCAGTTTGATTTAGTTATGCTGATTTTTGTTTCAATATTTAGCATTAAATTTAATTCTTTTGTACCAGAAATAATAATAATAAGAAGAAATACATTGATAATTTGCAATATTCTTTATTCTGAGGCAGGTGTATGAATCAGCATTCAGTGCGTGCGCCTTAAACCCCTCCCTATACAACTAGCTGGGACTGAATTCGAGGTAGTTTCTAGTAGGCGTGGCATTTTAATTGCTATGCTTGTCACTGCTAATTGGTGTAGCTTTTGTTCACACATCAGAGCCAGTCAATCAACATCAGCAAAATGAAGAGGAAAATTGGTGGTAGAATTGTAGGTCATAATGGGAGATGGGAATAATTTTTTTCGTTTGCATTGATGAAAATCGAAATACGGTGGCTGAGCTGCATATTAAGAATGATACCTTTAGAAAGATTGGTTAAAGTTGTTAAAACTAATTTTTCTATTGAAACTTAGCAGTCGTTAATCGAAATATTGAAAACACTGTTACTTTTTTACCGCTTGGTCTAACTTCATTTGTGTTTTAGTTCAACAAATCCAATATGAAATGCCTCATCTTCCCAGGAGCTTCCAACGCCGCCGCTTCCGCCTCATCCAACCAAAAAGGAGGTCAACAAGGGTCAAGTGCAGAAAGTAGCATTAGACAGCAGCAGCAGCATCAAACAGTTTTTGGGAATCCATCATTGCTGCATGCACAGAACTTGCATCTTATGGCATCGGGATCTGTTTGTCAAGATAGTGGTGGAGGCCAGGAGGAGTTCATTTGGGAAGCGCCACAACTCAGGTTCGAATCTCGCGGTGCTCTTTAATTGTTTTTCAAAACCACGTGTAGGTTCTTGTAAGTTTATAACTTTATTGAATCTTCAAAACATAAATGGTCAAATGTAAAAAGCGGTCTCTTTTAAGTTAATAGTTATGAGTCAGTTTAATCCATCAGATTAATAAATGCTTATCTGGGTAAATATTGTTTTTATTGAAATTACCCTGCTTTTTATCTTTCAGTGGTAACGCACAATGTCAGTACGAGTATCAAATGTCACCTAGACATAACGCCATGTCACAATATCTCCACTTGCCTACAAGTACCCAACAACAGCAAAGACAACTTTATAACCGCGGCTCAGCAGAAACGGAAGGAGCGGTTAGCGATTCCAGTGGTCAACATCAAATGAACCCTATTTCTCGGAATATGGATTACAGTTACAACAACAGTCCGAGGGCTGCTGTTAGCGGGACTCAAGGGGAAAATAGTGGAGGGGCAATGTCGCCTGCACTTGCGACTATGTTGATGTCGGACCCAAGTCTGTCGGGACATGAGAGTAGTAGAATGACAGTCGGTCATCAAAGCTCAGGAAATGAGCGTGACTCTTCCAATGCTGTTAGTTAGATTTTTTTTTAACAAGCAACAAAGGACAAGAAAAAATTGTGATGTTATCATGAACAAAGGAATAATCATGGTGTAGCTTAACGCACATGATATTATGAGGTAAGTGACAAGTTGGTGTAAGCATTTAGTTTAACAAGGAACTCTTTGGCCCATAATAACAAGCGAACATTTCCATTAACCGTTTCAGATTTTGAAAGTAAATTTTCAATTTGCATAAACTGATTTCAGGAGGACTTCCAACCTGTTCTTGGTGCTCCCAGAGTGCCTATACGCAGACCCATGTCCTGCTCGCCCTCCATTTCAAACAGAGGTAAATACAATGTGAGCAGTCAATCCACCAGACTTCCCTACAACCTCACCCCACAACAGCAAAAACAGCTGCAGCAACACTTGAATATGTCTGCATCTCCAGTTACTACAACATCCGCAGCCTCAATGATGTCAGCTGCTGCTGCTCTGGCCTTCAATCAGCAACTGATGCTCATGCAACCACATCGACCCTCGGGTAAAACACTAGCAGTACTTAAGAAATTAGCTTCAGAAGAAGAAATGGCTTAGGGTAGGAACGTTCCTGTATATCTCTTTGCGAAAGGCTGCAATTAGTATAAACTAGGTCAAAATAGCTGAGAACAAATCAACCTTGTTGTTATAAAGTAGATATAGCCCAGATTTAATGCGATGAATTTGGATCCCGAAGTCCGTTGAGTCGATCATGGAAACTAAGATTTATTGTGCATTAAAAATTTTTTTCAGTGTTGTCAGCGTTTTTTTGTTGTTGTTTTTCGCTTGTGCAGTGCAGTGCCCTTTCTAATTTTTTCTAGGTCCACAGAACGCAAGACGGACGGAGGTTGCAAGTGGTTTGAGCAGAAAGCAGATGTTTGAATTGTACCAGAAACAGCAGCAACATATGTACCAAATGCAAATGCAGTACGCCCACCATCAGCAGCAGCTGCAACAGCAGAATGCATCAGGGGAACAGCAGGGAACGAACCAAAACGAATCACCGCAATGTGATCTGGTGAGTATCTAAGTAACAACAATTTGGATAAACAAATAATTTAAAAAGCAATCAACAAATCCTTCATTACACTAGTCATCAGCGTAGTCTATTATTACGAATCTTCTTTTTTTCTAACCTAACTCAAACCTACCGCAAATAAAAGTGTTCACTTCTTTGGAACTTTCACTGTAGCGTTAGAAATTGCATAGCATCTGTTCTCTGTGTAACTTTTTATATGCAAATTAGAGTTTTTAGACAACCTTGATCAAAAGTAAAGAAAGCTATCATCATTTAGGTAATAGTTACGTGAAGTTCGTTTTAAGTAATAGTTGTTTTTTCAATAAATTTCTTGAAAAACGTTGATTTTTCCGGTTTCGTGTTTTTCGTCATAGTTCTGTTGGTTCATTTTTTGTTTTTAATGCCATTTTTTTATCTGCTACGGTTTTTATTGGCTTACTGCTTGAATAATTGTTTTTTTTAATGCAGCAATTTTAAACAATAATTGAAAGCTTAGTAATATGTAAGTTTTCCAACTCTGATTTTGAATATATATATTTTTTTCGCAGTAAACAGTTTCGGTTTATGCTATATCGGCTCGGTCAATTTGGATTGCATAATTTTGAGGGCATCTTGTTCTATAATGCTATTGTGTTTCAGAACGGATGGGTCGTAAAAACTTAAAACTTATTTCAAATTTTTTTAAGAAAACAGCTTTGTTTTCGGCTCAACAGGGGGTCGACCTACAATTTGTCGCCTTACTTGCCGCTCGGTAAATGTTTCCCAATGCTTTTTAACGCTGTTCATGAACATTATTCAATGGAAAAATGAAGTTTTTGTAGATGTAATTTTATCTTTTTTTTTTCAAATCATTTTTTCAACTTACTTTTTCAGAAAAGATTTCGACTTGCGTCTGTTTTTCGATTCAATATCTTGTAATATATTGTAAATTTGTGGTATGTATCACACGTTTTGTGAACGTCCGCTTTGCTTCTGCGTCAATTAATTCTGTTTATTCGAATTTTTTGCAACTCTATAATAAGCTGCAAAATGCTCAAACAAACCAGATTAATTAAAGCGAGTATTATGTCAATTTCGAACAATTTTTTGTATACAAATTCGAATTACAAAATCGAAATTAAGCCAATTGCTTTTTTTTATTAAAGCGAGAGCGAATGGCTTGGAATTGTTGGCAATATTGTGATCTTAAACGCTGTATTTGGTATAGTGAATTTGCTTTACGGCGAATGAAGGTTTGAAGCGTTAGTGAATATTGTTTTGCTCTTTTTTCAAAGGCACTAGAAGTGTTTTAGGCGTTTGTTTGGGCGTTTTGACCGTTAAGTCTATTTTTTTTCCAATGTATAGTACGCGCAATATTGTAATTAGCCTGTTTGTATTTTCGAAATCATTTGCTGCATTGATGTCAAATGATGCTCTCCTGTAACAAAAATTCATATGACACGAGAAACGAAGCTTTAGTTTAGTTCAAAGGTACAGTTTGATTTTCATATTTCCCCGTGGAATCAAAAATCACTTGATCCAATTTTAGAGTTTTAATAAAAAAAGTTGACCTTTCCTATTCATAGCGTGCGGTTTTTTTTGTTCATTACAAGGTTAACGATAAAAGTAGTTTTTCGCAGCGTGCGGTTTTTTGTTCGTTAACGATAAAAGTAGTTTTTCGCTCATACAAGGATAACTTACCGATCTATTTTTTTCATACTCAATAGTTTTATCAAAAAGTGTTGAGAATAAATGAATTTTGAAAATCTAATAGCCTTGCTTCATATATTTTTTCAACCTTTTTCGGTTTGGCGTTTGTTAACAAATAACTCTAATTTCAAAAACTTTTCTGGAAGTCCTTTTTTTTGAAAAACAATCGAATTTTGCTTTGTTATTTGAGGGGTTTAGGAAATTAGACGATCAGAAAATAACGGAATTTAGACAATAACTGCTTGAAATTAAATGAAAATTGTTTACAGACTTAAATTATCTTGTGGCTGAGTAAATACTGGTTGTCCGATTTAGACAATCAATAACTTGCGAACAAATTGCGTGAAAATTGTTTACAGACTTAAATTAATATTTGATTATATTTACCGTTGAGACTATTATATGAATTCTGGTTAAGAGTAATGAACGCAGTGAAGACTCTTATATAGGTCTTGCTGATTTTTTTCAGGGGAGTCTTAAATTATTGATGCTCTTAGGTATAATGCACTTTTTGAGTTCAATTGAAATTCATCTGCTGAAAGTGACGTAAATAGCACTCTCCAAAAACGAACGTGGAAATGGCACGAAAAAACGTGAACTATTTCTAGTTTCGAAAGTGGACTTTAATTTTTAGATTTCCAGCGGAATAAAAACTTAACCTGTTGATCCAGTTTTCTCAAGTTCGGTTAATGTTTTCAAAAAAGCGCCTATCATAAATCGTTCTAGAAAAACAAAGAGCCTCAATGGTATCTATGATTTTTGAAATCCGAAAGTTGAGGTTTTTCAAAGTCAGTGCGTTTTTTATGTTTACTTGCGTTCATGAGTCTTTTCCAATCTTCGATTGGCTATTTTGTTTTATCCAAAAAGAACCTTAGTTTTTGCGCTCAATTTTTATGCACGGCGGCTTGACATCGGATTATTTTTAAATGACATGATCTTAATTGCTCTATGGTTTTCTGACTAAAAGGCTATGGAGCAAAGAAATTAATTACTTGTTTCTAAAGTTGCTTTTATTTTGTTTACAGTATGAGCTCTCTTTTTCTCCAACCTAAGTCGCAAGTATTGTTGCCATGCAATATTTTTTACGAAAAAGTTGATTTTGAAAGTTTTCATTTCGATCAATAACCAGTACAGCTAAGGATATTAACACAGACTTTTATATTACAAATAGCACTTCAGCTTCAAGGTATCATGGATCTGTAGTGTAGAGGTAGGGAAGGAGACCAGCAACAAAATAAGAGGGTTCGAAGGTTAGCAGGGTCGGATGTTTTGAAATAACTTTTATTGTATACTTGTTAAAATGCGTCGGCTCTATAAATTGAGGCATGTTAGTTGGTAAATTTCTTTTTTTTTCAAACTGACTGGTACTGCTAATGCGTCAGAATTGGCTTGCGTCAGTTAGCAATTATAAAGACTCATAATTGGTCTGCGTCACTTAAGAAGTTCTGTAGACTCAAAGTTTTACTCATTCAGTTTTTCCCAGTAGCGCTATCGGTCATATTTTTGCTTGTGTATGCGAAGTGCAACTTCGCCTCTGTAAATTCTCTGAAGATTTATTATCGATTTAATTTTTTCAAATTGTTGACCATAAATGAATTTTTAAAATCGATTAGCCTAACTTCATATATTTTTTCAACCTTTTCGTGTTTGATGTTCATTAACAATTAACTCTAGTTTCAAAAACGTTTCTAGAAGGTATTTTGTTTTATAATTTAATTATAATTACCGTTGCAATAAACCGGGTGTTATACTTTTAATACAGTCTTAAAAAAAGTACTTGAGTCACCTAACGGACAACTGTTTTGAGCATGTTTGCATTTAAACTGACCGTTCAATTCCCAATTTGTTTTTACACTTGCGATAAGCAAGGGTATTGCAATCGGATAATATTCTTTTTTCCCGTAACCAACTTTGTTCACAGACTATTCTCAGGACTCATTTCCTCGAAGCCTCTTCGCAACCAATTTACAGCTACAGATATATTTTTTGCTTGTTGGCATTTTGAATATCTGCCCTGTTCGAATTTTTTCCAAGTCGTTTGTAATTTTACCAACTCGAATTGTCAAAATTTCACATTTCTTTTTTTTCGAATTGAACTTGATAGGTTTTGGCTTAGTGGTCGCATCTTGCCTCGCTTGACAAGAGAAAAAGTCTGTGTGTATGTTGAGGGTGAGAGGGACGTCACACCTCAAAATTAGTCAAAGATTTTTTTGAATTTTTGTCGGCTTTTTTATTTTTTTTTAGTTCGGCTTAATAAGTTTCGGACTGTTATATTGGCCTAGCGGCCGCATATTGCCTCGTTCGACGAGAGAAAAAGTGTGCGTGTGTGTGTGTTGAGGGTGAGGGGACTTAGAAGCTTTTAGAAGCCTTGAATTTTTTGAGTTTTTTCTTTCGTTTGGTGGCCTCATATTGCGTCGTTCGACGATCAAAAATGTTTGTGTGTGTGTGTGTGTGTGTGTATTGAGAGCGAGGAGGTCTAGTCGAACTAGTCGACATATTCGAGATGTTGAACCTCGCTCGAAAGATGACTATCAAACGTTAAATGCAATGGTTGATGAAAATAAACAGTCCGAGTCAAATCATGCCTCCAGTGGACCATGTTTTGACATGGAGAAGTTGCAGTTTGACCCCGACTGTGAATCTAGAAGAGCAAGAAGGTCATCGATTTTCAATAATGCTGGTGGATTAATAGGAAAGTTTACGGAGCAAAATTTAACGGATAGATATGGGTCTGAAAACAACATGACAGTGGTGAATTCGAATGTTACTGTAGAGAGGAACCGCACAGATTCTACCTCATTGAATGTCACCGAAGACCGAAATGCCAGTGAGCCTACTTTGAATGGCACTGAAGACCGAAACGCCAGTGAGCCTAAAACGTACAAGGTCGCACCTCGAGCGCAAAATCTCATCCAGGCCATGGGGACTGAGTTCCAGTTGGAACCCTCAATGTTTTTTATTTGCGTTTTAGTTGTGATCAAAATTTGCTTGTATTGAAATTGTAAACTTGTGACGCTACTTCAGTTAGATTCTGTAACGAATTAATTAACAAAGATATGAATTAACTAATTACTGCGCGAATCAAATTTTGAATAGAAGGCTACTGATAATTTAGAATAAATGATCTAGAACTACTTTTCTATTCACTGTTTTTCACTGTTTTCATTAAAATGATGGTATGTAACGAGTTTTCATATTTTTGAATTTTTGTCGGCTTTTTCATTTTTCGTTCGGCTTAAAAAGTTTCGGCCTATATATCAGCTGAGTGTCATCATATTGTGTTGTTTGAGGGGCCATAAGTTTGTGTGTGTTTGAGGGTGAGGGAGATTTATTAACCTTTGATTAGTCTTGAACTTTTTTTAAAAAAATTTCGGCTTTTTTGTTTTATTTTCTGTTTCGGATATTTTAGTAAATCTTGTTTGGATGCGAATTTACCATTCTATTTTTTTGGCTTGTTTTTGGTTTCAAAAATAGCTCGATAGATCTAATTTTTTTCGTCGTAGCGTCTTTCTTGTTATAAAATGCTAGTGGTGCGAAGCTCAGCTTCGCCTCCTGTTCTCTAGTTTTTGAGAGTTTTTTTGGCTCAACTTATGTCTTTGCAAGCATTGTCGGCTTTGTGTTTTGAGAGGGTTCTTGCTTGACACATAATCAAGTCATTGATACGAAAGTTTTGGTAGATCAATGTTTTTTGACAATTTTTCAAAAAAAAAAATTGGTCAAAGGGTTTCTTCTCAGGTTTTTTTTTTGGCTTTGTTACCAATGCCTTTCTAACGATACCATTTTCACATTCTTTTGTTTTGGATTGTTATATAAAGTACCTCTATTTATTTTGAAAGATCTACTTTTTGAGAGTTTCTATTTTGTTTTCAAATTCTGTTCTGACTTGGCAGCTTTCTTGTATCGTATCGCAGGTGAAATTGGCATCGTTAGAAAGGCATTGGTAACAAAGCCGAAAACACCTGAGAAGAAACCCTTTGACCGATTTTTTTTTTTTGAAAAATTGTCAAAAACATTGATCTACCAAAACTTTCGTATTAATGACTTGATTATGTGTCAAGCAAGAACCCTCTCAAAAAACTACAGATAATCAGAACCCTTATCAAAAGCCAAAAAAATGTTCGCAAATTAGATTTTAAGGCTTGGAGAGACTTTTTCTGCCTTTCTTGAGGTTTTAGATGCTTTCTCTCATTCTGTTCTCTCATAGTGTAAAGTTTTTCCAAGTTTTAATTTGCTAGGGGTTTGTTAGCTTTAAATTTTCCTCGAAATGAGGAAATGCGTGTAGATTTTTGTTTGCACCGTTTTTATAAATTTTTTTACATGCAACGCTTGTTTTTTATAAGGGTTGGTTCACGTTTTCTAAACTAGGTCTAAAAATTTTGTGTTCAACTATTGTTATCAATTTTTATGAAGCTTAGCTTGTATTTGGTGATTTCAGTAAGCAGAAGCTGTATCCGTTTTATTTAAAGGCATTAATTGCTGACATGTAATTTTGTCAGAGTACGTGCGAAGGTAGTGTTATGAAAACAGCAGTTGGTTAGAGATTAAGGTTGGCGGCGACCGCCTCCCTTCAATTCTGGTTGCCAGTTTTTCCAAAGGGTTCCTCGTTGGTATAATTTTACGAGATCCTTTTTTGGCTGGCCAACCTCAAAAATTTTCAAAGGCCGCCAATATAACTAAATTTGAGGGGGAGCGCGCGCCAAAAAAAGCAATTTTTTGGTCAAGTTTTTTCAAAAAGTGCTTAAAACGTGATTTTTTTGCCTGTTGTTTTTATTTGCGTGCGGCCCAAAAATGTTTCACAAAATACGGTTCTAATAGTATTTTTGGAGAACTCGGAGAATCAAATTGGTTGACCAAAAAAAGGTCGACAAAATTTTCAACATTTCCAAAGAAATTTCTGCGCACGCGACTGATGCGGACGTAGTTGCCACTTAAACACCCTTTCCTAGAATAACAAAGCAGAAAAAAGCGGAAACTCTACGATGGAATTGCTATAATTGGGTTTAGCTTAAAGGCCTATAGATCCTTTTTGTTCAACCTTCGACAGTCAAGTGGTGAATATTGGCAAGAATTGGGTTTTTGTTCCTTAATTGAAAAGAGCTCGTAGGATTTGTCTGTTATTCAAGGCCAGTTTTTCAATTAAAAGAATGTAGACGCAGGCGAGTTGGATTTGTCAATGCAAATCAATCTCAATTGTGTTTCATTTTTGTCCA
Organism: Symsagittifera roscoffensis; assembly: GCF_963678635.1. Taxonomy (NCBI): domain Eukaryota; kingdom Metazoa; phylum Xenacoelomorpha; order Acoela; family Convolutidae; genus Symsagittifera; species Symsagittifera roscoffensis. The sequence continues at coordinate 66,221,433 of NC_087063.1, read as the reverse complement.
AGTTTTTCCTGTCGCAATTACTCCTAGCGACCACTATGAATGAATTGATTTCCGTCGCTTGTTTGATGGTCGTTGGGAGCCCAATTTGTTGCCAACATTGACGTCTCATCACTTCAAAAGTGTGACCAAAAAGTGCACCTGAGTTTATGGGCGAAATCCACAAATGCATACTTATAAATGCACGAAATACCACTTTTTTCTTTTTCATTTTATTTTGCCCAGCTCTTCAAAGCCTTACTAATTGCTTTAACTAAACTGAAAAGTGTGTCAACTCTGTCAAAAATAAACATCTTGGTGAAAGTTGTTTTCGTCTCAAGATATATCTACATTTTACTTAAAAATGGTTCATTAAGAATTTCAGACTGAAAGTCTTACTTAAGGTCTAAATAGAACAATATAGTTGCAGTTTAATCTCAACGTAACTCGTCTAGTTTTTGTAACCGCTCCTTAAAGACTTATTTACTTTGCTCTAGTTGGGAATATTGTGTGAGGTTTTAATTTTGTTTGGAGTGCAGTATGTATTTTGATTTATCATAATGCCTCCCAATTCTTCCATTCTTTTACTTCTTTTTTCTGCCTCTCTCAGACCCTCATCAGGTGACAGGAAAAGATACAGCTCGATAGATTAGAATTCGAGGGGACACCACTCCATAATGCACTCTCTCCCATTTTCCCTCTCTCCTCATTTCCGATTAGGAGTGGATTCCCTCTTATCTTCTACCCCATTTTTTTGATCACTTGGTCAACACTTTTCGAAACACGCAAATCCAAGATATATCTGCTGTCTAATCTCTCATATTTCGATTAGAAATTTTGAACCATTTTTTCCTCGAAAATCTTATTTGTATCTACCTGGCCTAATAGGGCTGTCTAAGAAGTTTTTTCTGTTTGATAAAAACAGAAACTGAACAAAATGTCTTTCTGTGCTTTTCTAAAGGCAAGGCAGCAACAGAAAGCGCCTCCTCGGCCAACAACGCTTCTCGTTGGTTTGAATCAGGTTCGTTTCTCATTCCATGAATAGTTTTATGTATAGACTCCTTGTGTTGCTATTTCGATTTTAATTGTAGTAGTGGACCTCTTTTCAAATCTCGTCAGTTTTCACCGTAGGTAGAGCAGCATAGAAATAGGATAAGTTTGATGTACTCCAGACTATTTAACCCATGTTATGCTGGCTTTTATGTAATTTCACCCACAAAATATTTGTCCAAATTTACCATTTGATAAACAATTTCACTGTGCAAAACGCATGTATGGAGAACTGATTTTTCGGTCGGTTCCGGTAATTTTAGGCCTGTAAATAATGTTAAGATGTTTTTGTTTTGTTTAGGAACACCAGATGGAGAGTCTGTCAAACTTCGGAGACAACTGTAGTAGAAGTAGCAAGAGCAGAGGAAGCAGGAGCACCAGTGGCAGGAACAGACATAGAACGAGGAGTAGGGGACGGGCCAGCAACAGCACCAGGAGCAGAAGTAGAGGAGGTATGTTGATTTGAGCTTTCTACTTTTTAATTTAAATGTTCACTGCAGACGTTCTTTTGTCATTGAGACAATTTCTCAAATGCTTCCCCGCGAATAATTTTAAGTTTGGCGAGAAAGAAACAAAATCCACCATCGGTCATTTTTTAAAAATTCCAAAGAACCGAGTTAAGTAGATGAAAATTTTAGTTATCGCTTCACAGACAATTTTTTATTCAGTTCCATTTGACTTTTAACGCATGCGGTTAGCAAGCGTTATCAAAATAGATAATAGAATTTTTTTGGGGTAACTAGTTTAACAGAGTCTTTGTCGGACTTCTGTTCGCCTGTTTAAGAGTAATGATTGTAGTAAGACTCTTATATAGGTCTTGCTGATGTTTTTGTTTCTTTTATCGGGAAAAAGTCTTAAGATGTGCACAAAAGTCTCTAATAACTACAGATGTGCATTCATACGTAATGATTCATTTATGAATGGGTTTAGGTATATGTGTACTTTTTGAGTTCAATTGAATTCATCTGCTGAAAGTTATGTAAATAGCACTCTCCAAATACGAACGTGGAAATGGTGCGAAAAAACGTGAACGATTTCCTGTGGAATAAAATTAAGTGGAATTTAATTTTTTGATTTCCAGCGGAATAAAAACTTTACCTGTTGATCCAGTTTTCTCAAGTTGGGTTAATGTTATCAAAAAGCGCCAATCATAAATCGTTCTAGAAATTCAATTCGAAGAGCTTAACAGGTATCTAAATTTTTTTTTGAAATCCGAAAGTTGAGATTTTTTCTACAAACTCAATGTTTTTTTATGTTTACTTGCGTTCATTACTCTTTTCCAATCTTCGATTGGCTATGTTTTATTTTTTACTCGAACTTAAAAAAAAATTATTTTAGTGTATTCCCGTTTTGGGCAAGTAATTGGTTTTTCCTCTTAGTTGTGCAAATACCAGCTACGTTAGCAAGCGTTATCAAATCGGAGTATTGACTTTTTTAGCGTTAAAAAGTAGTTCAACAAAATCACTTGAATCAGTAGACTTCATTCACGCGCACTCCACTCACGTGTTGTCATGCTCAATCTCCAGCAAACCTGACAAAGAGGTAACAACTGCATAATAAATGGTTATTGTAGGATAGTTTCGGGAGGATTTGAAACTGTTTGATGTTTTTACAAAATAAGTTTTTTTTCGACTCAACTGATGTCTGCTCGAAGATTGTCGGCCTTGTTTCCGCTTGGTAAGTTTTGTTCCGTTGCTAATGTGAATTTCAAGTGTCTTGCCTGGTATGTTTGCCTAGAGTTTTTATATGATAAAAACATGTATTATAAAAGTGTATGGGATTTGATATTTTTATTTTCTTTTTTGGTACGCTTAGGAAAATTTTATTACTTTTTCAAAAATAATAACTTTTCCTCGAAACATTTCCGCCGACTTTCGAAAAAGGGGTATTGATAGAAAATCCACCTACGTTCTTGCGTGCCTGTATGCTCCCCTGTTCTCTTTTTGTTTTACCCCTTTGTCTACAGTCTTCGCATAAGTCTGTGGGGTAAATATTTGACCAATATTTTCGATTTTTTTCATTTTCTCAAAAGCTATACTACAAAATCTGAGATTTTCGTTTTCATTGAAAAAAACGGACTTGAATAGTTTTTCTCCATAACAGCTACGTCTTCCAGCTTTCCTCGAAAACTAGCCTCCTAAACCTCACAACTTCACCGGAAAATACCCTCTCAAATTTGAGATCTGAGTTCATTTCAAAGAACTGGCTGTGGTAAACTCATTTGAATACGCGTTTGTCGCTCAATTTTTTTAGCCTACAAACTATGGCTTTCGGAAAAGTCAAAATTTGATTGTTTTAAACTGTTTTTTGACTTTTCTCGACCATTACTTAGCAAGAAGTTTTTCTGACATTGTTTGTCATATTTTGAAATTGTTTCATTTTTCTACTTTGTTTAATTTAAGTTGGAGTAGTTTTCGAAACTTTTGATTTTGTCTGTGCATTCTTCTTTTATTCCGAAGACGACGACTACTACTAATGCGTTTATTGTCCGTTTTCCTATTGTGGCGGGGTTGGATATCCGGAAAGCGGGTAAGCAATGGTTCAGATGAGGGCATTCCGAATAGCATTCAAGCAATTAATTGAAGGATAACACGTTTTCCATGCGATTCGGTCCAGACAGTCTCTGTTGGTTTGAGGCCTAAAGTATTCAGGTCTCGTTCAACACAATCGATCAAGCGCTTTTTGGCCCTCCTGCTAGTCTTTTCCGTGGGACTGAAACATGATCTGTTGATTTTATCGCATGGTAATTTTCTGTTCCGTGAACATGGCCATACTATTGTAGTCCCGGTCGCATTTGTAGCTTGTCCAGATCAGCAAGACCTTACATTTTAATTATTGTTTCGTTAGTAACTCTGTCTTTAAAAGTTACTCAGGTAATACTACGCAGAGCTTTCATATCAGCACTCTTGAAAGAGCTGGATATTGTCTTGGTCTGCAATTTGCCGCCATTTCGTCCAGAAAGCCGCTATTCTGACCGATGATGCATGTATTGCATCATTTTCAACGGAAACCAAAGAAAGCGATAAATATTGTCTTTTTAAAAAGTTTTTGAAATTTTACTTTTTCTGGTTGCTATAATTGGAGTATTTCCTTTCTTCACTAATGATTCATTCGCATGATTTGAGTTTATCAAGTGGCTTTTCATAGTAACGAGTGTTAGAGAGTGGTAATATTTACTTATTTTTGTTTTTTTTGAAAAAGTTGAAATTTTTCTGCAGTAAATTCTTTACGCTGTAACTATGGCAAATTTGTTTTGTATCGCAATTGGTGAGAATCTCGGACTGGCATTTTTTTTGTATCGCAATTCGTGAGAAGCTCGACTTTGCCTCCGTTTTCTTTTTAAGAGTCGATGAATGTAGTTCAGAATCTTAAATAGGTCGCGATGATTTTTTTTCATGAAAAGTCTTGAAATCTGTTCAGGCTCAGTTTTACTTTTTCACGGTTTGATTTCAGATTTTTTTAAATTGCTTTTACTTTCTTTCAAATGAAAAGCAAACTCCACTATCGAATAGCAAAAGCATACAGGTCACGAAGAATTGATCGGATTCTTGTTTGGAAATTGTAATTTAAATTTCAGATTTTCTAGCGAAATGAAAATGATAAACTATCGATCCAGTTTTCTCAAATTGGGGTAATTTTATCAAAAAAAATGTCAATCATAAATTGTTCTACCTTTTCAAATAGCTTCAAGGCAATCTTTTTTGGAAACTCGATAGAGATTTTTTCAATTTTCTTGCGTTCATTGACTCACTTCAACTGTCTGTTGGCTATGTTTTCGTTTCAAGGTCTAGTCGGCTTGAAAGGTTTCGGCAGAATTTTATGACCTCATGCTGGGACAATTTTGGGGACAAAAAAATATGTTCATGATAAGGGGAAGTTTCAGTTTAGTAACCGCTTTGTTATTTTTATCCTTATGCTACGAATATTGTCCTTTTGACACGATGCTGCTAAACGGAATTTCTAATTTTATTCAAGAAGAATCGTGAAATTTTATTAAGTACAAACTTTGTAAGATGTTACTTTTTCATCTTTGTTTCAAAACTTTTTTTTATTTCGACCCATTTTTCTCGATTAGGTTGCCACGCTATGTTTGATACATCGTTAGTTGTGCGAAGCGCCGCATCCCATCTGTTTCTATTTTGACCTCAACTTATTCAAATTATCGCTGACGGGAATAAAAAGTGATACTGTTTAATGCATTAAATATTATTTGCGCTAGCTTCAAAGTTAATCAGGAGGTTCATAATGAAAGTTAAGTATTTGTTTGCATCTTGCTTTTCTGCTCAAATCAATTAACTACTTAGGTTTGAAAATTAAAAAGTCGTATATTTGATATAGCGAAGTTTGGAAGAAACATGAAGGACCGACTGCTTATCGGCGCTTATTGAACAGCTAGTTTGCCTTGAAATTGCAAGTTTTTGAAATTTTACTTTTTCTGGTTGCTATAATTGGAGTATTTCCTTTCTTCACTAATGATTCATTCGCATGATTTGAGTTTATCAAGTGGCTTTTCATAGTAACGAGTGTTAGAGAGTGGTAATATTTACTTATTTTTGTTTTTTTTTGAAAAAGTTGAAATTTTTCTGCAGTAAATTCTTTACGCTGTAACTATGGCAAATTTGTTTTGTATCGCAATTGGTGAGAATCTCAACTTTGCCTCCGTTTTCTTTTTAAGAGTCGATGAATGTAGTTCAGAATCTTAAATAGGTCGCGATGATTTTTTTTCATGAAAAGTCTTGAAATCTGTTCAGGCTCAGTTTTACTTTTTCACGGTTTGATTTCAGATTTTTTTAAATTGCTTTTACTTTCTTTCAAATGAAAAGCAAACTCCACTATCGAATAGCAAAAGCATACAGGTCACGAAGAATTGATCGGATTCTTGTTTGGAAATTGTAATTTAAATTTCAGATTTTCTAGCGAAATGAAAATGATAAACTATCGATCCAGTTTTCTCAAATTGGGGTAATTTTATCAAAAAAAAATGTCAATCATAAATTGTTCTACCTTTTCAAATAGCTTCAAGGCAATCTTTTTTGGAAACTCGATAGAGATTTTTTCAATTTTCTTGCGTTCATTGACTCACTTCCAACGGTCTGTTGGCTATGTTTTCGTTTCAAGGTCTAGTCGGCCTGAAAGGTTTCGGCAGAATTTTATGACCTCATGCTGGGACAATTTTGGGGACAAAAAAATATGTTCATGATAAGGGGAAGTTTCAGTTTAGTAACCGCTTTGTTATTTTTATCCTTATGCTACGAATATTGTCCTTTTGACACGATGCTGCTAAACGGAATTTCTAATTTTATTCAAGAAGAATCGTGAAATTTTATTAAGTACAAACTTTGTAAGATGTTACTTTTTCATCTTTGTTTCAAAACTTTTTTTTATTTCGACCCATTTTTCTCGATTAGGTTGCCACGCTATGTTTGATACATCGTTAGTTGTGCGAAGCGCCGCATCGCATCTGTTTCTATTTTGACCTCAACTTATTCAAATTATCGCTGACGGGAATAAAAAGTGATACTGTTTAATGCATTAAATATTATTTGCGCTAGCTTCAAAGTTAATCAGGAGGTTCATAATGAAAGTTAAGTATTTGTTTGCATCTTGCTTTTCTGCTCAAATCAATTAACTACTTAGGTTTGAAAATTAAAAAGTCGTATATTTGATATAGCGAAGTTTGGAAGAAACATGAAGGACCGACTGCTTATCGGCGCTTATTGAACAGCTAGTTTGCCTTGAAATTGCAAGTTTTTGAAATTTTACTTTTTCTGGTTGCTATAATTGGAGTATTTCCTTTCTTCACTAATGATTCATTCGCATGATTTGAGTTTATCAAGTGGCTTTTCATAGTAACGAGTGTTAGAGAGTGGTAATATTTACTTATTTTTGTTTTTTTTTTGAAAAAGTTGAAATTTTTCTGCAGTAAATTCTTTACGCTGTAACTATGGCAAATTTGTTTTGTATCGCAATTCGTGAGAAGCTCAACTTTGCCTCCGTTTTCTTTTTAAGAGTCGATGAATGTAGTTCAGAATCTTAAATAGGTCGCGATGATTTTTTTTCATGAAAAGTCTTGAAATCTGTTCAGGCTCAGTTTTACTTTTTCACGGTTTGATTTCAGATTTTTTTAAATTGCTTTTACTTTCTTTCAAATGAAAAGCAAACTCCACTATCGAATAGCAAAAGCATACAGGTCACGAAGAATTGATCGGATTCTTGTTTGGAAATTGTAATTTAAATTTCAGATTTTCTAGCGAAATGAAAATGATAAACTATCGATCCAGTTTTCTCAAATTGGGGTAATTTTATCAAAAAAAAATGTCAATCATAAATTGTTCTACCTTTTCAAATAGCTTCAAGGAAATCTTTTTTGGAAACTCGATAGAGATTTTTTCAATTTTCTTGCGTTCATTGACTCACTTCCAACTGTCTGTTGGCTATGTTTTCGTTTCAAGGTCTAGTCGGCTTGAAAGGTTTCGGCAGAATTTTATGACCTCATGCTGGGACAATTTTGGGGACAAAAAAATATGTTCATGATAAGGGGAAGTTTCAGTTTAGTAACCGCTTTGTTATTTTTATCCTTATGCTACGAATATTGTCCTTTTGACACGATGCTGCTAAACGGAATTTCTAATTTTATTCAAGAAGAATCGTGAAATTTTATTAAGTACAAACTTTGTAAGATGTTACTTTTTCATCTTTGTTTCAAAACTTTTTTTTATTTCGACCCATTTTTCTCGATTAGGTTGCCACGCTATGTTTGATACATCGTTAGTTGTGCGAAGCGCCGCATCGCATCTGTTTCTATTTTGACCTCAACTTATTCAAATTATCGCTGACGGGAATAAAAAGTGATACTGTTTAATGCATTAAATATTATTTGCGCTAGCTTCAAAGTTAATCAGGAGGTTCATAATGAAAGTTAAGTATTTGTTTGCATCTTGCTTTTCTGCTCAAATCAATTAACTACTTAGGTTTGAAAATTAAAAAGTCGTATATTTGATATAGCGAAGTTTGGAAGAAACATGAAGGACCGACTGCTTATCGGCGCTTATTGAACAGCTAGTTTGCCTTAACGAAGAATAACCCAAATTTGTGCCTTTGGACTTGTGGAAACTTTTGAACATTATTGGTTTGCAAGCGTGAGATTTGGTTTTATTATATGCTTAGTATGAAATCGCTTTAAAACAAGAAGTTTGTTTCAGTTTTCTTTTGAATAGTGAAAGTGAAGAATAAATATCTGGTTCAGGTGAAAGAAGTGGGAATGAGACGAGGCGCAGTGGGTCCCATCATGCGAATGTGGGACTGGGAGTGTCCTCTGGGGCCTCAGTGGTCTCGGGAGGCAGGAGATCCCACTCGGGCAGACACCACAGGAATGTCACTTCCCACAATGGGGGACAGCTCAGCAGATCAAACCGACGGATGTTGGGTAAGATCGACCACTTCTTGAATCAATCTATGCTAAGCTTACCGGTCTATATAAAATGAAAATCAAAACGAAATATTTTTTCCAAATCATTCAAGACAAGTTATTTTTATTGTTTAAAACTCTTTCAGGTAAAATTCGTGAGTATTCAAATCACTGATCATTGTTATCATTTTCAGGGTTTCACAGTTTGCTCTGAAATTTTTTGTTTTTGATATGAAGACGCGTGTTGTTATTATACAGGAGGCTCCATGTCTTCTGTGAGCGCGAAAAGTCACAAATCCAAACGCAGAGACAGGGATAGAGATCGAGACCATCAGCAATCTCGATCTGCGAGAAGATCCAATGCACGCCGAGACAGAGATAGGGATCCACTTGCTACGTTCCAGTTGCTGTCATCACCCATGTCGCCCTCAGCATCTTCGTACCGTCACCCTCAAGCAAGGAACCGAGATAGAACCGAAGATAAAAGAGGAAATGAGGGTGTGGAAAATAATGGGGGAGATAATGAAGGTGAATCTCCAACGTCCAATGCGGCTCGTGATTGCGACTGTGCGTGTGCAGAGAAGTTGTGGGACTTGGAGCAAAGGTTGGAAGGGTTCAGAGTGGCAGTTTTGGAAGAAATGCAATACTCGTTGGAATATAATAACTCGAGATGGGCGAAATTCGACAAACGGTTCATCAAAGAGGTATGATGGAATCTAAATACAATTTTACGGCTGTGATACTGTATTTACGATCCGAGTTGTTGACACGAATCGAAGTTTTGTAGGTCGAGATGTTTTTTAATTTCGGTTGGTGTAATGAAAATTCAGAAATTATCAGAATAAAAAATAAGATGCGTATAATTTTTCTGTGTGAGCTCAGTGATCATGCTGATTTTAGATCTCATAACTCTTCTGAAAAAAATATAGCCAACGTATGGTGGGAAAAGTGCAAAGAAATCCAAGAAACCGAGAAGAATTGCATTTTCGAGTTTCCGAGAAAAAAGAATCAAATTGAAAAGAATCTTCGAGTTTTTAGAATTGAATGCGATAACACTTGCGAGTATATAGTAACATATGACTCAACTTTTTTCCCAAGCCTATTCGCTAATAAAAGTGCTCATTTGGTGGCAGTTATGCTATAATTACTATCTGTAGCTATAAAACTTTCATAGCATCGGTTCTCTGCTTTATTTGTGGCTTGTGAGTTTGCCAATCGTTGAGCCACTGTGGCTTAGATGGAAGGCCGTGAGGCTCCTAATCTACTGGTCGGAGGTTTAACGCAGTACTTAGCACTAGTTTCATTCATATTTGGTGATTTTTTTGCCGCATAACATTGGCACTTTAGAAGCATCTATATCTGTTTAATATGCATTTGGGTATAATGCGCTTTTTGAGTTCAATTGAAATTCATCAGCTGATAGTGACGTAAATAGCACTCTCCAAATACGAGCGTAGAAATGGCGCGAAAAAAAATTGAACGGGTTTCTAGTTTCGAAAGTGGAATTTGTTTTTAAGATTTCCCAGCGGAATAAAAACTTTACCTATTGATCCAGTTTTCTCATGTTGGGTTCATGTTATCCAAAAAGCTCCAATCATAAATTTTTCTAGAAGTACAGAGAGCTGAAAGGCCATCTGTTTTTTTTTCTCTGAAATTCTAAAGTTGAGATTTTTTTTCAAGAAAAACAGTGTTTTTTATGTTTACTTGTGTTCATTGCTCTTTTCCAATCTTCGATTGGCTATGTTCTGAATTGCCAGTGGAATAAAGAAATTACCTAACGATTCAGTTATCTCTAAATAGGATAACTCTGGGTGAAAATCGAATCAGGAACATTTGTTGAAATTCGAAGAGCTTCAATGTGAAAAATGTTTTCTTCGAAAGTTGAAAAATGATATATATTTTTTTATGGTTTCATTGACTTCTTAATACTTTTCCAACTAGTTTTTGGCTGTTTTTATAAGAAGTGTTATCGAAGTTTATTGAATGTTTTTTATGTGTTTCCTCAAAATAACTTCATCCAGACAAATTAAAAACATTTTGATTGACAAGCTTTCGATATTTTCTGAACAATTTTTTGACTAAGTGGTTTTCGTCTAACTTTGTTGGCTAGCATGGCATGCTACATTTGTGATCTATCGAAAGTGGTGTGTAACTCACTCCGATTCGCCTTTGTTTAAATGGAGACAGTGGCAAGGACCCACACGATCTTTGAAATGATCCGTCTGTTTTGTGTTATGTGCAGCTGAGGAACATGCGAGACCTGTTTGAGTTGCGAGTGGAGACTGTGCGACTGGAGAGTGAACAGAGACTGCAGGCCAAAGCACAGCAGGAGAGGGAGGCTCTGCAGGCACAACTGCACAATACACAGGTAGGTACTACATCATCTACACTCATGTCTTGTCCAGTCAGTCCATTCTGTTATCGCATTAATTCACTGTGAACATTAAGTTAACTGAAAAAGCGTAGTGGTGCATAATTCTAGGATTTCACGAAGCGTTCTCCAAGATTGATCATGGATTGGCAACCCTATTATCACGGGGGGAGCTTTGAGATTTAATTAGAAAATTGAACAATTCCAGGGTTACAAATACAGTTTTTCGTTTAGAGTCAAATGCAGTCAGCGACAATGCAGCTAATACAGAACTCCTACATGGCTGCCGCGGCTGCTAATCTTCAACACAGACCACATGCGATTGGAATAAACCGTAGACTAAGTCTTCCTGACCTCATAACGACTCCCCTTACCCAAGACGAGTGTCAGAACGTGTATGATATAGCGTCTGGAACATGCAATGTACCGGAGTCAAACAAGCGTGCAATGGGGAGACACGGCAACAATCACTACGAAAATGAGAAAAACAGAGATAAAGACATCAGTACAGGTCGAAATGCGACCACGCCTATATGTATAACATGCTCAGAAGGAGGTACCGGATACAATACAAGTGGATGTGTATGTAGTGTATTTGCAGCACGAGACAGCGGGATATTCGAAGCAAGTGCGAGTGCGAGTCACTCAAGTAACGCATCGTGTAACCATCACTGCTCTAGCTGTGACGTATCATCGGCAGCTCTTTGTCATTTGCATTTACAATCACAGACTCAAGCTGTTCAACAACACCTGATGAATACAGCGATAAGTGAGAATAACAGTCATTCTACAGATGCAAATGTTGACGGTATCGGGAAGCGAGGATCATTTAGTCACCATACATACAGTACTTTGACATGTGAACCAGAAGCAGAGCCAGCAAATATCCGACCCCAATCTAGATTAAATTGGAACATGCAGTTGGCGAATGTGTCTTGTGACACGAGCATCACAGGTAGTAGAGATTCGGAGGTGGAGAATGAAATACATCTTAGACAAGTACCGGTACTCAAATGTCTGCCATCGGAGAGACTTAAACAGCACTCGGCGGCGACAGCTAAAAGAGTCGGAAGCAATTTTACAGCCAAAACTACAAATGATTTTGCGGGTTTGACGATAGACACTGAGTTAACAAGCAGGCCAGCATTCCAATCTCAGCAAACTCCTTTGTCGCAACAGATGAGTGGAGGAGCAGAATCAGGAATGAATGATCGGAGAGGGTTTAAATTGAGTCCGTCATCTATTATTATGTCGCCAGGAGCTGCAAGTGGTGGTTCGGACTCAAAAACAACCAATGAGAATTTGCGAATGACAGCGACGGCTACAGGAGCGCACATGCAGATCCAGAAAACTGAAAGACGGGACCAGCGAGATTCGAATAGCTCCGCGTCCTCTCATTCATCCGCGACAAATACAAATGAAGGCACTGCTGGCAATAGCAGACAGTCTAATCAGGTGCAATCTTCTAAGCGGGAGGAGTCTCCGAATATCAGTAGTGCTCGCAGGAGCATGAGAGAAAGAAAGTCGAGTCCGTCAACGGCGAAGAACCAAAGTGGGTACATAAGCGCACCTCAAAACCATTAGTTTGAAAAATTAAATTGGACGTTGATTAAATTTGATTTAATCTTAGCAATATAGATAAAACTCCAGCTCTACATGAGCTCCTAGCATAAAACGTTTTTTTTTCATAACAGATGACCTGTTTAGTTGTGCTCAGAATTGCTTCAACTTCAGCACTAATTTTAATTTACTGATGTGTTGCCTTGAATGAAATCACTTGAAGACAATTTTTACTGATTGATATGCTTCTAAAGGCTTCTTCTAATGTTAGATTTGATAGATAATCTCAATGAAAATAATCAATTTGTATACAGTACTGATTGCTGAATTAACTTTTTCACGAAAATCTTGTGTACGGTTGAAACGCGTCATCAACATCATCCGATGTCTAAAAAATGAATAGAACCCGAAGTCAATCATACCTGTCATTTAGCGTAATTTGTTTACCTGTTAATGAACAAACTGAGTTTTCACTTTACTGGTTTGTGTGATTTTTCTTTTTACTGCTTTTTATTTCTGTTTTCATCTGTTCAAGCGCTTTTCCTTTTGGCGGTTAGTTGGTTACACTAGCGTCAGCTTAGTGTATTATTAAGAACCTTCTTTTTTTCTAACCTAAGTCGCAAACTTTGGGGCACCTTTACAGCTTTTTGATAACATGTGCTTTGACATTCGAATAGTATTAAGTTAACACAGTTGATGCATTTTAAATTCATCTAATGAACCGAAAAAAATCTATTTGTTTCAAACAACATAACAATAATAAAAACTCGAATTTAGAAATTTTCTGACTCAATATATCTCGCAACTTTTTGAATTGCATAATTTATACATAATGTGGCTTTATGATTTGCGATTTATTACATGCAAAGTTAGCGTGAATGCCTTCAGTTTGTTAAATTTCAAATTTTTACTTGCAAATTTGTGCCTATTTGTATTTGGTGCCACTTTAGCATTGGTAATTTATTAGCATAGTTAGCAGCTTTATTCGTGACTAGTGTTTGTCGGTGGTTAAGCGTGAGTGGTATGGGCCTGAGACTCAAAGTCTCTTGATTGCAGTAGGTCGCAGATCGAATCCTAGACCTAACCGAATTTTTGCTAATTCGAGGCTTATTTCAATTTTTTCTTATTGCATTTTCTAGAGCTGCTTCGCCTCTGTGTTTATGCTTTTTTCAAGTTCACTTATTTCATTTAATAATTTTAAATCAAATTAAGCAGTCCAAAATTAGAAGTGATAGTTTTTAATGTTCAGCGGAATTATAAAATTAACTTTTGATCCAGTTATTTCAAACGGTGAAAATGTCAATGGACGTTTTGGAGACACTAATATAGGCCGTGATGAATTTGTTTCTTGTTTTTTTTTTTCCAGGAAAGTCTTCAAAATTGGCGTGATCAAATTTTATCTTTTGCTGTTTACTTTTGATTCCTTTCAAGCTCAACTAGCTGAAAGTTAATTTGCTAAAAGGAAGTGAATTTAACTTCTATTACGAGAGCGGAAATGCAGCGAAAAGGTTTTATACTGTGGCGTAGACAAAGAATTTTAATTTTCAAATTTCCAAGCAGAAAATAAACTTACTGCTGTCTGAAATTGGGTTAGTTTTAAAACAAAAAAGTCAATCTTAACTTGTTCTCTAAATTCGAAGAGCTTTAAGGGTATGTTTTTCTTCTTGGTAATTAGAAAGTTTTCTGTTTCTTTGCGTTCATTGTCTGTTGCCAATGTTTTAAAAAATTGGCAATCATAAAAGTTTTGCAAATTGCAAAGATTTTTAAGGGTAGGTTTTTCCATATTACGGAATTCAATATTTATTATTTAAAAAAATCAACAGTTTTTAGTTTTTCTCAACTACTTTGGCCCCTTTACAGCCGTCTGTTGTTTTTATTTGCATCATCAATAAGTATATTACCTAACTGCTTTTGCTGAATTTTAAAGTCAAAGATAATCTTCTATAAGTGTCTGTAGCGCAATCTGTGAGCTACTATTTATTAACTGGTCATCGTTATCGTTTGATGAGAGATAGTTTCTGGCTCTTTCTTTTGTTCCTCTAAACAATTTTTTTGAACTGACCAAAAAAATCATGTTTTTCTGATTTGAAAAAACTGCAAATTTGACAAGATAAATCAAAAGTGAAAAACTTCCATTTTTGGAAACACTTCCATTTTTGGCGTATTTTGAAACTTTGAGCTTGTACGGCGGGCTGCAGCAATGCTTTAAGTTGCTGTGGGAAATTGACCTAATGATGTCAGCTCACTGGCCGCAATTAATAATCCGTCGATTTGTTACGCTCGCGTACTTAAGTGCTAAATGTCAAGGAAAGTAGTGGAGACACTGATATAGGCTGTAAATTGTTTCGGAAAAAAGTTTACAAAAATAGTGACCCTTAAATTTAAATAAGCAAAAACAAAAACCTATAAGGTTTTTCAGTCAGTTTTTTTTCTGCATTTTTTTGCTATTTGAAAGCTCACTATTGCCATTGTTTTGCTTGTGTTTAAGTGCAGCTTCGGGTTGTGTTAGTTTCTTATTTCATTATCTTAATGTGTTTAGGTTCACTTCAAATCTATTTATATGTGATAGAAATTATGTGATAGAAATTCTTCTGCGCGTTTTGTCAATTTCGGTTAATTTTATGAAAATTTGAAAAAAGATATTTGAAATTGCAACAACTGAAACTTGATATACTTTTCTTGAAAATACGGAAAGTGAAAAATGTTCAATTAAGTCAAAAGTTGTTGTGGGCTTTCATGAGCTCAGTGATATTTTTTCGACTGTCTGTTAGCTGTTTAGTTTCTCGTGAAACATGTAAAAATCTTTCACACGTTAATGCTGATTTTTTTTTTCGCGGTACGAATTATGAATTTTAGTTTTTTTCATTTTGAATTCTTTTGCTGGAATACAGATTACGCTTTCTTATTTCTAATGTTTTAATTTTCATTGAACAAAGTGAGGACACATCTGTAGATGGTATGCTTTCATTTTTCTTCAGAAAAGTTATAATAGTTGTTCTTCCTAACTTTATTTTTTCGACGTTGGACTTTTGATTTCTATTTAAGCTCATTACCCTTGTGATAAGCAAAAGTATTGCAATCGGGTATAAGACTTTTAGAACTCTTCTAGGAGGCTTTTAGAAGTTTTACACTTTAAGAAATTTTAGAGAAATGGTAAATTTCAAGACATGTTCAATTTTGGAAAATTGAAAGAAACTACCTCATCGTGGTAGTATCTCACGTATAAATAGGTGGAGTACTTTTCGGGCATAAATTTTTTTTTTTGAAATAAGTATCTTGAAAAAATTTAATTTTTTTTTCGGATTCTTTGTTCAATTTTTTTTCTTCAATTTGACGGTTTCGGCTTATGTTGTATCGGTTTTGTCAAGTTATTGTGTAGTTCCGAAGGCCCAAAATTTCTTCTTTGACAAAATCAGTTGTTATGAAAATGTGTGGGATAGGGTTTTTTATTTTTACTCTTTTTGAGACGTTTTCGATTTTTTTTTCATTTTTTGCAAAAATTTTAGTTTGGTAGAAAACTTATCTTTCTATTTTCAAAAAATGTTTAAATGGAAAGACTGCCTACTACTCTGTGTGTCTGCATAAACCACTAGTTTTTTCTTACTTTACCCTGCTGTAGCCCACGAAAAAACCTGTGGGGGTAATATATGATCATATTTTGGATTTTTTTCGTTTCTCAAAAACTTCGCTCACAAATCTGAGATTTGGTTCAATGAATAGAAAGGGTTATAGGGAGCTCCCCTGCATTAGCGGCTACGCTCAAACACTTTTACACGAAGTTCTGGCCCTCAAAAAACTTTTGAAAGTTTTTTTTTAAATTCTTTTTGACGTTTCTCAAAAACTACCTGCCCAAATCTGAGATTTTGGGTTCAAACCAAAGAAAATTTTTGGAAAATTTTTCTGAAAGTACGGTTACACCCAGTTTTGTTTATAGGAAAGGGGATGGCCCTCGGAGAAGTCAAATTTTAGATTTTTTGACCGTTTTTTGAATTTTTTTCTTGAAAACTACCCAACCAAATCTTTGCGTCCAATCGAAACAATAGATTGTGTGAATCTTTATAAACGGTTGTCTTTATTAAAAAAAAATTTGCCACACAATGTTATCTTTTATCGAAGCATACGAACATTTTCTTTTTTTCGACTTCTTATGTTTTTTTTTTAATGTTTGTGTTGTGTCACAAGTCGTGCGAAGTTCTACTTCGCCTCTGTTTCATATGCATTTGCTCACTGGTAGGCAAATTACCCTCTTCAATGAGGAAAGTGCAAATGGTGCTATGAAAAACTTGAATGAATTTCACTGTGGACTAAAGATATTACTTTTAGTGGTCTTTCAAACGTTTCCAGCTTTCTTCTGGCCATCTTTCAGAAACGAATGACAGTTCACACTGGAAGTGGAAAACAAGCTTCATCGAACCCGTTGCAAGTTCAAAGGCGTCAACAAATAGGTGTTGGGCATGCTAAAATTCACCCGCTGGACCAAGCACGCGGTTTTAAAGCCGATATAGAAAGAAGTCTGAATGTTAACAATTTTACTAGGGCCTTGACCATTGCTAAGAAAGCCATTCAATGTGTGGACAGCAGTATAAAACAGAGTAGCCATGACGTGGAACGAGAGGTACTTCAGGCGTTCCACGTCGAGTTCGTCCGCTATGTGCAGTGTATTATTCCGAGCAGAGAGTATGATCTAAAGAGGAAAAAAGAGAAGCAGTTGAGGTAAATGTTAAAAGATGATGCTGGTTTGTTAGCAAATTTAATGATCTTCTTGCTCAATTTATTGAAATTTCCCAGAGACTTATAGTTCGTCTTTAATTCATCCTAAATTTTAAAATTTTTCTTCTTTCATATATTTTATTTTCACAGTTGTCATAAAATACAACAAATATTTTAAGAGAGGAGAAAGATGCTGAAGAAAGATTGCGACAGCAACAGTCTCAAGCTGAACTCATGAGTGGTCGGATGTCTACTTTGGACAGTCTCAGTGTCTACTGTATGGTGGAGCCAGATGACTGTTCCAGTATGTATCCCCCGATGCCAGTGGCAACTAGTCTGGAAACAGATCACGTGACTGTACATAATACGACTGTGGCTTCGATGTCCACTGCGAGTGTCACGTCAACGACTTCTTCCTCTGCCAGATACCCCAATATACATAAAAGTTCGTGAAGATACGCTTTATAAAGCAGAAGCATAAATAAATTTTTGATCTCGTAGAATTTTGTATTATCAGTTCTCTACAACATATTCGACTTAGCTGCGTTTTTTATTGTGTTGTAATAGCGTTTCTATCTTTTCGGTATTTCGAATTTTGAGTGAATGACGGTAATTCTCACTCAATTCGAAAGAATTTTTCATAGTGGTTAACCTTCTGCTTATTTAGGTGTAGTTCCCGATGCTGAATATGATGGATCCAAAGCAAGCGTTGCCTCGACAAATCATCTATCCAAAATACCAGCTGGATCATTAACGAGCCTGAACTATCCAAATCATCGGCATACCTACGATACTCATTTGCACGCACACATGCAGCAGCAGTATCGAATGGGAGCTAGCGTTGCGAGTAACAACGGCTCACATCCATCTATTCGACCCAATTTAGCAGTCGGAATGAACGATCCCTTACAGTTCTGCAGCATAGATTCGACGTCATCTGTAGCTGTGGTGGCTGGTCTTCATTGTTCTTTTTACGACAGCTTCGCTTCTAGTTTCTCAATATCACAGCATAATCAAAATAATGCTAACCAACAACTTGGGCTTCCAGGAGTTCAGATGAATGTCAAAGGAAATCCGTTTCAGAATAACTTGGGAGTGAGCAATCAGTTCCAGTTGTACAACAATCACTACCATCATCCTCTCCATCCTTCTGTGTCACCAAACTCGCTGATGCTATCCCAGAACTACAATACAAATGCGTACCATCCAAATTTGACGGCTCAATCAGCGTGTTTCAAATTCCCACAGGTGCCAGAAAAAAACGAGCGGGAGAGTAGTTTGGAGGATTTGAATGGTCAGAAATAACTAATGGATATTTTACAAAACTCATCATCTTTTCATCATTAATAGAACTACTTCTAAAGATGCAATTGTTTATTAGTTATATTTAGTTAGTTAAAAGAATTTAAGAAGTTTTTTCTAGCTCAGTATTTAATTGTGAACCGATGCAATTGAGGGAAATTTTATGTTTCTTATGTTTCGCACATATGTTTCAAATTTTAGATAGTGGGTAAGCCAAAGCGTTATGTTCTGATGTTTAACTGTGAAAAAATCTGAGAAGCAATACAACGGTTTTTATCAGAAGTTATTACAGCAAACATTGATAATCAGGGAGTTTATTTCCTTTATTTGTGGTTTTTTCGCTTTCATAACTTGCTGGTTTATCCGGACGTTTACCATTGGCTACCGTAAATCTAGTATTTTCTTTCTGGTATCTTCTCTCATTTTAGATTAAAAATGTTATGCTTGAGAAGTTTATGCTGCGTAGGTGGAAATATTAGTAGTCTTTTGCTGCATACCCGCTTGACTGAACTGCGTTTCGTAGCCGGAATCAAACATCGAAATAGGACTCCACGAACCAGGACCATCCAGACTAAAGGCAAAGGCCGAGTGAAGCCATTTAGCCGGATGATTCTGGACACTTTGACTGATTGGAAGCAACCGGAGGAACTAAAACCTCTTTGGCATACTTGTGATCGTCGTTTTTCGGATAGATTCGAAGAGGAAGAACCTGCACTGCATCCTTACGAAGAAGTTCTTGTAAAAGATTTGTCGAATAGATTGAAAAATGTCTCATTAGCTGTGGCGTTTTTCAACATAAACATGACGGATGATTCGCGAGAATTTAGATTCTACAAATTTAGATTTCACGGTCTTCATTTTGTATCCAGACCCGCAAGAATATTTGATTATGCCCTGAGGAACACACGGTTAGATAATTTGCGCAATTTGTTAACTGGGGAGATGCCAATACTGGTTCTGAGTGATGCTACGGAAGGAGAAGAGCTACAGGGCCTGAAAGAGTTGTTCAAACTGGTCAGAGGGGATCAAAATATGCTGATGCTTGGAGGATATTTCTGCGACAGGTTACTTAGTCTTGATGGGCTTCAAAAAGCAGCTGAACTGAAAGAATTGACATCGATGAGAACAGAGACTGTAGCGATAACGCAATTGCAATCTAACTCACTTTCTATGAACTTACAGCAACAGCAAATTTATTTGTGTAAACAGTTGGAGCAAATTCGAGAGATGAAATCGTAATTGAATTTTCTAGAATTGTTTTTTGCCCAGTGAGTTTAAATGAGAGACTTGAACTTCTTCAATAAAGCGTTGTGAATCCTAAAAAACTATTAGATCCAGTTAAACAACGTTAAGAGAAAAATTTGTTAATATTTAAAACCTAGCCACGGGGAAGGATCCTCAAACGAGCTGTTCAGCTCTTTATGGAGAACCGTTTTTTGGTTAGTTTAGAGGATTCGGTTGTTCTGACCACTGAACGTAGGAGTAACTTTGTCTTCGGGCGTGTTTTAGTTTTTTCTCTTTTTTCCACGCAAAATCAGGTACGATAAATAATATTCATAAGAATGAGAAAAAACTGTCTTTGCTTTTTAATTTCAAGCGAGTATAGCGTGCTAGTAACAGTTGTTAACATCGCTTTTTAAATTCGCGAAAGTTCAGCATAAAATTATAAACGTCGTTAAAATTTTCAATCCGCGATTCTTATTCTATCTACACAAACCAAGCTTGTGTTATAGTATGAACTCTCTTTTTTTTCGAATTTTTTTAACGAAAAAATGTTGATTTTGAAAGTGTTCATTTCGATCAATAACCAGTACAGCTAAGGATGTTAACACAGACTTTTTTTATTACGAATAGCATTTTAGCTTCAAGGTATCATGGATCTGTAGCGTAGAGGTAGGGAAGGAGACCCACAACAAAATAAGAGGGCTCGACTCTGGGCAGGGTCGAATGTTTTTAATGAACTTTTTTGTATACTATTTAAAAAGCGTCCGCTCTATAAATTGAGGAACGTTATTTTGTAAATTTCTTTTTTAAAACTGGGTGGCACTGCTAAGGTGTCATAATCGGCTTGCGCTATTTGGCAATTATGCAGACTCATAATTGGCGTGTGTCACTTGAAAAAATTGAGTAGATTCAGGGTTTTACTCTTTCAGTTTTTCTCAGTAGCGTTATTGGTCATATTTTTGCATTTGTATGCGAAGTGGAACTTTGCTTCTGTGTTAAACATAGACAGACAAATAGAACATAATTTCAATTTTGTGATGAAATAATGGACAGTTTCACGTGCACCGAGTTATCACATTTCTGAAGGTTTTGAGACTAGATCGAGCTTCAAGCCAAACTCCGCAGTCAAAGAGGTAACAGTTTTTAGCAAGTCAAGTCAACGAGTGAGTTGATCACTTTTTTCAGAAATTCCCTGCAGAGAAGAAACTCCTCCTTTAGTCAAAGATTTGATGTAAACAGAAAAAAATAATAATTTATAAACAGAAGAACAAGAAAAAATTAATTTTTCTTGTCCTATATCTGAGCCAAAATAAATATCAGTTCAGCAGTTCTCTCAATCGTACCGACATTTCGGTCAAACAATTAATACAATCAGTCTCTCCGCCTTTTGCACCAATAATAGCTTGAGACATTTTTGTATCCAATTTGATTTTGAAAGCAAGTTCCTAAACCAATTTTTAGTCAGCAATTCATCTTTAAAGAAACTATTCTGGTTTTCTAAACTCCATACTCAATTTAAAAGTTTATGCCAATAAACATTTAAATTTAAAAATTAAAAAAAATAGTTGACCTCTACGTTTTTCGAGTTTCTAGAACAGCATATGATTGACATGCTATTTCATTAAAAAAACAATAATGCAAAATAAAAACTGTTGAACTTTCTTCCTGGAAAATTTCAATTAAACTTCACTTTCAAAACTAAATTACTATCTAATTTTTGTGTCCTTCACTCTCTTGCTACTCGGTAGTGAACTTTGTCTTCCTTTTAACAAAAAAATTGAACTGAATTTACTGAGAAACCAAAAGTCAAAACGCATCAATAAACAGTTTGAGCTTGAGAACTTTCATACTCTCTGAAAAAAAAAAATTCGTCACGACTTCTATAAGAGTCGTCTCCTCTGTGTTGATCGAGTCTTAACGAACAATTATTTAAAGGTATGTGGGACATTTTTTTGGTAATGTCATTGCAACCATCTTAGCTTTTATGAGCGGTGGTTGTGGGAAACTTGCCATTAATGTTGAATAGACTGATAAATCAAATCGCTTGAAAATTTTCTCATTTTTGTTGTGGAAATTGAATCAAGAGAAACTAATTCCGATTCGATACCAATTTTACATGCCTTGAAGCTTTTCTTGTGTACAATGAGCTGAGAACCTCAAACTACTGCACAGCCCCTCAATCACTTTTAATGATGTTGTCAAATTAAAATTGTGATTCAAACTTGCCCTCATATATTCTCTTCTCTTGATATAAGCCATTATTGACTTCCGTTGTGCGACGCGGATAAACATGCTGTAATATCTTCAAGAAGATGAATCATCTAAAAAAAATGACTTGAACATTCTGTTTTGCAATTGATTCACCATTATTACACTATCTGATTTGCTTCTTTTTGGTCAAGTTTTGTCCTCACAAGAAGCTGTACAGAGTTTTCAGCGTTGAAAAGCTTTTCTAACCAAAAAATTTTTCAATTGAAAAAAAAATTAACCAGCTAACAGGCTGTTGGAAAATAGTCAAAAATGCAAGGAAACAAAATAAAAAGACTCACTTTTTCAAAACTAAGAAACTTCAAAGTTACCTCTCCGCTTCGCAATTGAAAAGTCGGATGTTTGAGGCCCACGATGATCCTTACTTGTAGCTTGAGGGTGAGGCTTGACATTACCCAGCCCAGAAAAATAGCCAAAAAACCGTAGGTAGATCTTAAACAGTGGCGCAACAACGGTTTTGTTTCATAAGCTCAGCAGTTTGTTTGCTGGTCTTTTCTATTGTGCAAAAATTATTGTACAAATTTTATTTGATAGAATACTGCTTGTACAAACAGTTGTTTTGAGGTGCCTAAAAAAACCCTATGTTTCAATTTGATTGCCTTTATTAATTGCCAGCATAACACAGAGGACAGACGCGAAGCAGAGCTTCGCATCAATCGCAATTAAACGCTCGTGCAGCATTCGAAATGATTTCCGTGCAGAGTTCCAGGTAAAAAAAAGCAACAGTGTTTTGCCTGTGTAGCGACACAAAATAAGATAACTAAGCTGATAAAATAAAAGTCAAAACCATTCAAGCCGAATAAAATTTTTTAAGCGTAAAGTTTTTAGTTTTACAAATTACAGGAATAAATCACAAACTGTTTCATCTACAATACAAAATTCTGACAGCACTAGAAAATTACCCGATATGGGAATTAAGCCGGCAAAACATAATCAGACAAAGTCCAAAAATTTAATTTTTCTTGGAAAAAAATTTGCAATTTTATACATACTTAAAAAAATTCCCGCCGGGACTCGAACCCCAGACATAAAATTACAAAAGCAATTGCGTTACCTCTAAGCTGAGTGAGAAGAAGTCCCGAGTTTGCTTATGTTCACTAATAAAAAACCAAACCTCAAATTTTTTTCCCAAAAATATGTAAGGAAAGTTGTTTACGGTAAAAGAAGTCTGGTTTCCTATCACAAAACACTTGCGTTTGCAAGTTCAATGAATTTTCCAAATCCCATTTTTTTGGAAAAAAAACGACCATTAGCACGCATTTGAGAAAAAATGCCAATTTCGCCGCGTAATAGATAGGTTGCCGATTTAGAAGTTGAACGAAGGAAATCAAAAACTTTTTAGAAAAAAGAGACTTCTTGTTAGAACTTTGACACATGTAAAAAGTAAAAAAAAAATCCAATTTCATTGAAAAATTCGAAGAAAATCCGACAGTTTTCGGCAAATGACATCCTGTATGAGAGTCCTGCCTAAGTCAACCAAAAAAATTTTTAGAAATCTAAGCCAACCACGATTTTTTTTCACCATGAGCGTTCGTTTTCATAATCACCTTTAAATCAGAAATCAAGTTGAAATCGGAAAAAATAAAATCTAAAAACTCAAAAAGTTATTGTTGAGCCAAATCAAATTTAAGTTAACATCTCAATGAAATCGTGGAAACCAAAAACATGGTTGAATTTTAAAATTTTTTTTTTCAAGTTTTGATGCAAAAAAAGCGGTTAAAAATTAAAAAGGAAATGTGTTTTAAGGTTGACGTTTGTCTCATAAGCGAACTCAATTTTGAAAAACACTGAACAATAATGGAGAACTTTTTTATTTCAATGCCATATCTACATATATAAATCTAGTTTTGCTTTCGAATATCAATTGTTTGAGCGCTTTCATTGAATTATTTTTTATTTCAATGCATAACTTGGTACGCTTATTCCAGTTTCGAACTTCACTTGTTTTTTTTATTAACAAGTGAATGACTTGATTTTGACCTTGAAAAAGATCAAACGTTAAACCGTAAAAACATATTTAAAACAAAACATTGGAAAAAAATAATTAAAAAAATGTAAAGCGCAGTCGAAACGTTGGTCAAGCACAGTCAACGTAAAGACATAAAAACCAAGTACAATTAAAATTTAGATCAACGAGTCAATTTAAACAAATTAAATAATTTTTTTCTCACAGTGTAATTGAAAACTAATTTTCATCAAAAAAAGAGCAAATTCATACCATTTATGAAAGTTTTGTAAGCAAACGTTTTTTTTTCAGCCAAAAATTAAAATAAAGTCTGTTTTAGACCATGAACAAACAAGCTAGCAGCGGAGTGAACTGTAAACCAAATTGCTGGAGATCTGAACACATATGGTGGCCCAGGAGACAAAGATGATCCCAGTAAATCACCAATTCAGAATGTTTAGATTCAAATTTTTTGTTAAAAATTTAAAAAATGAAATCAATACTATACGTTTTCTTAATGTTTTGATTTTCAAAACAAACTTTTTGTTTGCTAATGTTCTAATTTTCCGTATTTTACTTGGTGGGCAATGGCAAACTAATTTCCGTTTCGTGACCTAAATCATTTCAGAAATTTTGTTGAAATTGCAGAAAAACGGGTCTTGTCATCGGTCTACTTTTAAATGAAACTTTTAGATAACAATCTCTGTGCAAGTTTTTTGCGTTTTTATCATAGTTTTTACTTTTTTATAATTCTATTCCAGAGAAAAAATAGAAAATGTTTATGTATGCATTTCACAATTGGAGAAATTGATTACAATTACGCTTTGGGACCACAAGATCGATTTCACCCATTATAATCCTTTATTTTCATTTAAAAAAACTATAAAACTATAAATTCATTTAAAATCCAATTTAATGAACAATCAATTTTGCTATCTTTAATTTTTTTCCACATTTTCTGCTTTACTCACAGCCTACATTATTTTTAAATCTACCAACATTTAGTTTTTTGCAAAACCATATCCAATTATTGCAAAACCCTCACGAACCAGACCCCGACCTACGCCACCCCGCCTACCCTTACCGCCATCTTTCCGCCACCTGCCCCCCCCCCCCCCTCACTTAGCCTACGCAAACCTCTCACCACACCTAATTGACACGCCCCTTCAGTTTCTTTAGGGGGAGTAAAAATCTCTAGGGTGTGGGATTTGTTATAGTGTGTGTGCTTTTTAGGGGAGAAGGGGACGCGCATAGATTTTCTTTCGTATTTATATGGTAAATGTAAGTAAGTGTTAAATGTGGGGAGCAAAAGTGGTGGTAACTGAAGAAAGTAAGAACGGTGGGAGTTAGTGTGAAGTGTTTAGGGGGAAGGGAAGACAAACAAAGAAATACAAGTAGAAAACAATACAACTTTTTGCTGTAGCCAAATGTAAAACAAAATTTAGAAATGGCAACGTTCAATTTTTGAATAATTGTTTCCAAGGTTTTGGAAAATCTAGGCTCTTACTCATAAATTTTTATTAATATCCATTTTAAACTATTATTAAATTTTATAATTCATTAAAATCCATTATAACCTATTATAACCGATAATAATGGACTAAATTGATATCTAATTTATTTTTTTATTGATCGCTACTTTAATCGACTACTTTCGAATTCTACGGAGACAGACTAAAAAATTCCATCAAAATCAATTTCTATCCATAGAACCTCGTTGTGGGCAGGATACCGATTTTTCATATTTTTCAATTTGCGATTGAGTGCTAGAAATAACTATCAATAAGTTTATTACAACACCTCATAAATAAATTGATGTTTGTATTTTGTGAAGCTCAAAATTAGTCAGAAATACGGTATTGCGAGTTGATTTGGTCAAACATCCAGAATGGTGATTTTATAACCCAGTCAATTAAACTTTGATAATAAAATCACGTTAATGCGTCGAAAATGAAAGTATGCTAAAACTAAAAAAAACGAAAAAAGCTTCAATGCAAAGAATCCAAGGAAAACGGCCCATTATTACTTGGGTCGATAAAAAATATTATGTAGAAAAAAGTAGTTTGAAAATTTGCTACTTCATTTTTTATTTGCTCAAATTAAAAATTTTATACAGGGTACACTTAGTCGAAATTTTAATGAAGCGAACGTGAAAATTAAACTTCCCTAACAAATCAAATAATTTTCGAAATTATTGAAAACAACAAAATCTTATATTTTTCATCTTAAAGCACATCCAGTTAAAGAAACTATCGCATGCTAATAGGCCCATATTTGAATTGCTACTTACCCAGAATGCATATGCAACTAACGCAAAAAATTCGAAGAAAATCCGACAGTTTTCGGCAAATGACATCTTGTATGAGGGTCCTGCCTAAGTCAACCAAAAATAATCTTAAAAATCTAAGCCAACCACGATTTTTTTTCACCATGAGCGTTCGTTTTCATAATCACCTTTAAATCAGAAATCAAGTTGAAATCGGAAAAAATAAAATCTAAAAACTCAAAAAGTTATTGTTGAGCCAAATCAAATTTAAGTTAACATCTCAATGAAATCGTGGAAACCAAAAACATGGTTGAATTTTAAAATTTTTTTTTTCAAGTTTTGATGCAAAAAAAGCGGTTAAAAATTAAAAAGGAAATGTGTTTTAAGGTTGACGTTTGTCTCATAAGCGAACTCAATTTTGAAAAACACTGAACAATAATGGAGAACTTTTTTATTTCAATGCCATATCTACATATATAAATCTAGTTTTGCTTTCGAATATCAATTGTTTGAGCGCTTTCATTGAATTATTTTTTATTTCAATGCATAACTTGGTACGCTTATTCCAGTTTCGAACTTCACTTGTTTTTTTTATTAACAAGTGAATGACTTGATTTTGACCTTGAAAAAGATCAAACGTTAAACCGTAAAAACATATTTAAAACAAAACATTGGAAAAATATAATTAAAAAAATGTAAAGCACAGTCGAAACGTTGGTCAAGCACAGTCAACGTAAAGACATAAAAACCAAGTACAATTAAAATTTAGATCAACGAGTCAATTTAAACAAATTAAATAATTTTTTTCTCACAGTGTAATTGAAAACTAATTTTCATCAAAAAAAGAGCAAATTCATACCATTTATGAAAGTTTTGTAAGCAAACGTTTTTTTTTTCAGCCAAAAATTAAAATAAAGTCTGTTTTAGACCATGAACAAACAAGCTAGCAGCGGAGTGAACTGTAAACCAAATTGCTGGAGATCTGAACACATATGGTGGCCCAGGAGACAAAGATGATCCCAGTAAATCACCAATTCAGAATGTTTAGTTTCAGATTTTTTGTTAAAAGTTTAAAAAATGAAATCAATACAATACGTTTTCTTAATGTTTTGATTTTCAAAACAAACTTTTCGTTTGCTAATGTTCTAATTTTCCGTATTTTACTTGGTGGGCAATGGCGAACTAATTTCCGTTTCGTGACCTAAATCATTTCAGAAATTTTGTTGAAATTGCAGAAAAACGGGTCTTGTCATCGGTCTACTTTTAAATGAAACTTTTAGATAACAATCTCTGTGCAAGTTTTTTGCGTTTTTATCATAGTTTTTACTTTTTTATAATTCTATTCCAGAGAAAAAATAGAAACTGTTTATGTATGCATTTCACAATTGGAGAAATTGATTACAATTACGCTTTGGGACCACAAGATCGATTTCACCCATTATAATCCTTTATTTTCATTTAAAAAAACTATAAAACTATAAATTCATTTAAAATCCAATTTAATGAACAATCAATTTTGCTATCTTTAATTTTTTTCCACATTTTCTGCTTTACTCACAGCCTACATTATTTTTAAATCTACCAACATTTAGTTTTTTGCAAAACCATATCCAATTATTGCAAAACCCTCACGAACCAGACCCCGACCTACGCCACCCCGCCTACCCTTACCGCCATCTTTCCGCCACCTGCCCCCCCCCCCCTCACCTAGCCTACGCACACCTCTCACCACACCTAATTGACACGCCCCTTCAGTTTCTTTAGGGGGAGTAAAAATCTCTAGGGTGTGGGATTTGTTATAGTGTGTGTGCTTTTTAGGCGAGAAGGGGACGCGCATAGATTTTCTTTCGTATTTATATGGTAAATGTAAGTAAGTGTTAAATGTGGGGAGCAAAAGTGGTGGTAACTGAAGAAAGTAAGAACGGTGGGAGTTAGTGTGAAGTGTTTAGGGGGAAGGTAAGACAAACAAAGAAATACAAGTAGAAAACAATACAACTTTTTGCTGTAGCCAAATGTAAAACAAAATTTAGCAATGGCAACGTTCAATTTTTGAATAATTGTTTCCAAGGTTTCGAAAAATCTAGGCTCTTACTCATAAATTTTTATTATAATCCATTATAAACTATTATTAAATTTTATAATTCATTAAAATCCTTTATAACCTATTATAATCGATAATAATGGACTAAATTGATATCTGACCTATTTTTTTATTGATCGCTACTTTAATCGACTACTTTCGAATTCTACGGAGACAGACTATAAAATTCCATCAAAATCAATTTCTATCCATAGAACCTCGTTGTGGACAGGATACCGATTTTTCATATTTTTTTCAATTTGCGATTGAGTGCTAGAAATGACTATCAATAACTTCATTACAACACCTCATAAATAAATTGATGTTTGTATTTTGTGAAGCTCACTATTAGTCAGAAACACGGTATTGCGAGTTGATTTGGTCAAAGATCCAGAATGGTGATTTTATAACCCAGTCAATTATACTTTCATAATAAAATCACGTTAATGCGTCGAATATGAAAGTATGCTAAAACTAAAAAATAAACGAAAAAAGCTTCAATGCAAAGAATCCAAGGAGAACGGCCCATTATTACTTGGGTCGATATTTAATATCATATAGAAAAAATTAGTTTGAAAATTTGCTACTTCATTTTTTATTTGCTCAAACTAAAAATTTTATACAGTCGAAATTTTAATAAGCCGAACGTGAAACTTCCCTAACAAATCAAATAATTTTCGAACTTATTGAAAACTACAAACTGTTATATTTTTCATCTTAAAGCACATCCAGTTAAAGAAAATATCGCATGCTAATAGGCCCATATTTGAATTGCTACTTACCCAGAATGCATATGCAACTAACGCGAAAAAGTCAACAAACATTCAACGTCAAAGATATGCACGCCGCATAGCTGACCCGCACCGGAGTCTCATGGATGAAAAATGACTATAATGGAAAAATGTTGTCTAAAATTCTGTCATTTTAATCCATTTTATTGCAAACTTAGACCTCGAAATTGATTACACTGTCAATTTAATCAAATATTTTCGCAAAAACAAAATCCATTAAAATGGATTATAATCCATTTAAAATTTTTTATAATTGACAATAATGGACTATAATCTCTATAATTTTTGCAAAATAGATTGCAAAACAATCAACAATTTCTACTTTATTCAGGGCCTACTCGAAATTTAAAGCTAATCATTTTTATTTAAAAATTGTGTTCAAGCCCTTCCCCCTGCAATTACTATTCATCCTAAGCCTCACCCTCATCAAGGGGGTTCGTAAACGAGGGGGTAGTGTGGTTTAAGGGAGTTTTTTAAGCGAGGGGTGGTTGGGGTGTAAATGAGGAGTTGTAGGCAGCGGATGGTGTAAATATGGGAGGGGTCGCTGGTTAACGTGGGGGGGGGGGGGGGGGTGTACACGAGAATGAGGAAGTGTTAGCGGCGGTTAGTTGTGTAAACATGTGGGAAGGGTCATAAGTTGGAGAGACGACAAGGGACGTAAATTAGATCAGGGACAGCAAATGAAGATCCAAAAAAAAATGGAAATTAAAAAAAGTTACCAGATTATAATACATTTGAATTGAAATTAATACATCATAAATTTAGATGATTAAAACGTATTTTATTGATTTAACACAAAAAAACTAAAATCCGTTTTAAATGATTTTTGAAAAATTTTTGAGAGATTGATCATGGAAATCCAATATAATCCATCATTATCCATAAAATTAGACTAAGAAGAGTTTGTGTCTCTCAAATCTGATATCGTGTTCATCCAGATCGCATCAGGTCTCTAACATCTCCGCTCAGGCCTGCACTATGATAAAAACTGAAATAACACTGATCAGACCAGATTTTATAGATTTAACTAGGTGCGGTTAGTTTAAGCGCTCCAAATTTGCTGAATGTTTCTCTCACTGCTACCTTGCAACAATAAATGAAATTTAAAAATGTAATCTTCGACTTTTGTGTTCTATTGCACAGTATAACGTATTTTTTGGTGTGAAATTTCCAAGTAAAGTATCCCAGCGCCTTTAGTTGGACCAATGACGGCAAAAGAGTTTTAAATTATTCTGACTTTTTGAAAAAGAGATCTTAAACACAGCCATGAGACCGAATGTTCTCTAGACGCTGTATCAATTTTAAACCTAATCAATTTTATTTAAGGTTAGTGTTCAAACCCCC
Organism: Symsagittifera roscoffensis; assembly: GCF_963678635.1. Lineage (NCBI taxonomy): Eukaryota > Metazoa > Xenacoelomorpha > Acoela > Convolutidae > Symsagittifera > Symsagittifera roscoffensis. Next base: position 66,191,138 of record NC_087063.1, on the reverse strand, counting down.
TTCTTTTGCCACTACTGTCCATCCTACGCCTCCCCTCCACGAGAGATCATAAACGAGGAATAGGGTGGCTTATGGGGTTTTATACAGGAAGGGGTGGTTGGGGTGTAAGCGAGGAGTTATAGGAAGGGAGTGGTGTAAATATGGGGGGGGGGGGGGATTGGCTGGCTGGTAAACGTGGGGGGTCTATGTAAACGAGAACGAGGAAGTGTTAGCGGCAGGTAGTGGTGTATACGTAGGGGGAGGGTCATCTATTAGAGACGGCAAGGGGCCTGAATTGGATCAGTGAGAGTGAATGAAGATCCGCAAAAAAAGAAAAACTAAAAATTGTTACGAGATTATAATACATTTTAATTGATTATTATACATTATAATTGCTTTAGTTGATTAAAATGGATTTTATTGATATTAAAAAAAGTAAAATACAATCCATTTTTTTAATTGATTTTTTTAACGAAACTTTTAGAGATTGATTTATTGATATATCCAATAAATTTCATCATTATCCATGAAACTCCAGTAGGAGGAGCTTGTAACTCTCAAATCTGATATCGTGTTCATCCAGGTCTGTTCAGGTCTATAACATCTCCACTCAGGCCTGCACTATGATAAGAGCTCGAATAACACTGATCAGGCCATATTTTATAGATTTAACTAGGTACCAGTTATTCGTGCTCTCCAAAATTGCCAAATATTTCTCTCACTGCTTCTTTGCAACAATAAATGAAACTTATAATTTGCGATTTTCGACTTTGTTCTTTTGTTAATTGTAACGTATTTTTCGGAGTGAAAACTCCAACTAAAGTCTCCCAGCGCCTTAATTCAGACCAATGCCGGCAGAAGAGTTTTAAAAAAAATAGTTTCAAATTAATCTGAATATTTGAACAAGAGAACTTTAACACAGTCAGGAGAGCGAATGTTCTCTAGACGGCGTACCATGACCAACAGTCCGCAGGTCAAGACTAAAACTTATGATAGATCAGTCACTACTTGCAAGGTCTGGGACGGTGTTCTCTGGTCATCCGTCAACAAGATCTGTTCATGTCTGATGCAGACCTGATCAGAGCTGCATGCAAGCGAACTTATCAGATCTGATGCAGGTCTGTAGCAGTTATGCCTATGCATAAAATAGATGTGCCACTGTTTTGGTGCAGACCCGAAAAGTGCCTAATTTTCAGGTGTACAGATATGGTTGAAGGGAAAACTTCAGCACAGGCGGCCATAGCTAAGAATCCTATGCTAGTTGAGCAGAAAACAAGTAATATTTCAAACGCAGATTAACTAATAACTTTAGGATTGATACTTTTTATGTATTTCGTAGATGATTTACTTGGCAGTTCTAGCACATAAACACTAAATCTTCAGTCATTTTCATCATTTTCAATTTCTCTCCCAATAAACTTATCAGTCTTTCTCTTCCTCTTCTTGGATCTCAGTGAGCACCTTCTGAGTTTGGGCAACTTCGTCGTCTTCTTTCTTGTCTTCCTTATCCTTCTCGTTTACCATTTCCTTGTCCAGCTCTGCCTCCAAACTGTTTGCGTCTTCGCCTGCTTGAGAAATATTTGGTTAAATTGACATCATTTGACTCTAAGAAATAAAGTTACAATAATGCTTAAGCATCTTCATTAGCACACTGCTTCTAGTATGTGACAACTGACCACCCCAGAAAAAAAACGTATATTTTCAATAGTGGTGTTCAAAAACTCTGGCTACCCAGAGTTTTTGAACACTCTGGCTACCCAGAAGGCTTTCCCCTAGTTAATAATTATAATAATAATTGTAGTTCCTGCGAATCGCAGAGGAGCTATCAGTAGGCCTTAACAGTCCTGTCGAGGATAGTCCGTTTGTATTGTTTCCCCACATTCCAGACTGTGTTATTTTGTTGAGTGAAGCTCTTTTTTTGCGACTCAAGGCCGTTTTTGTGCGTCTAGAACTTTCACGTGGTACCACTTTTGCAGCCAATTTTGGTCAGGTTGTGGTAGACCTGAAGCTAGAGGTCAAGTGAGAGCTCGTCCTCTTACACTATCATTGCCATGGCATGGGATCGATTACACGATCTGACGATTCTAAAGTGAACGCCTTACCACTATGCTAAGTGCCCCAAAGCAACCATGCTAGAAATCTAAGCAGCAAACCTTTTCTTCCGACGAGCTAAACGCCTTACCTCCTATCTCTTCGGCTTTCTCCTCCCCCTCCTTCTTAGCCCCCTCTTTCTCCCCCGCCTCGTCTACGCCACTGATATTCGTGGCCAGTGCATCTTCAAACTCATCCCTCTCCCCCTCCTCACCCTCCTCCTCTTCAAAGTCAGTTCCATCATACCCCATCTGCTTCTGATTGGCTGCTTTTGAATCGCGTTTGGCTGAATTCACCATCTTTGTGTTGCCTGCAAATAGTGATTTGGACTTGGAGGAGTTATACCTCAAAAAACTCAACCTATTTTTTTTTGTTTTTCAGGACAGGTTCGTTGAAAGCCTTGGTGTTAAAACCGATAAAAACCAGCACCTGAACAAGAAGACCAAAATTAATTTGAATTAAACGTGACATGGTGAAGCTAAAATTAACGGGAGCTGAGTGTGAAAATTATCACTAAGATACGTTTAAAAAAAATTTCAGTAACCTTCAAATTAAATCTGACCTTTCCAACCGAGTGTGCGGGTCTGATGTATGTCCTCCAGAAACTGCACGTGATACCTCGGAGACACCCGATAGTGGTACCTAGACGAAGCCCGGTCCCATCTCCTGTTTTGTCCCCCTCCTTTTTGCCCCCCACTAGCTTCTAAATTCTGTCCCCCCTGACCCGATTGTGTGCTGTTCTGCTTTGGTGGTTTGATCTTTAGTTGGTGAAAATTGAGCACCCTGCCTCTACGAAGATCCTCGGACAGTGAATTCCACCTCCAGAAAACAGATTTGGCGCCCAACTTTGAATCCATGCTCGGAAGTTTGGCCGCGGCAGCTGCAGTTTTTGGTGTGGGCTTGACGTGTTTGGCTTCTGGCTGCTTTGGGTATCCACCATACAGTGTTTTGTTCTGCCTCTTAGTTGTGATCCGACTCACTCCTCGCATTGGAGGGTCCTCTGCCAATCTAACGTTCTCTGCCTCCGCGCATATCTTAACAAATAAGTGAACTCAATTGAACCTAGAAAATTTAACATAGACCTAGAGGGAGCGGTGGTGAAGTGGTTACGTCTCCGCCTCTCAATCGAAAGGTCGGTGGTCTCAAGCTCTCACATGATCCGTGCTCGTTGCTTGAGGGTGAAGCAACATTACCCAGCCCAGAAAAATAACCAAAAAAATTGCATGTTGTTCTTAAACGGGCACAACAGCGGTTCGCCGTGATGAGCTGTACATCTCTTGTGTTGGTCCTTTCCCCCGCGGATAAATGGTCTTAATCTTAATCTTTTTCATTTTACAGAAAAACGTTTTTGTTTTTGGTTCTTGTAAGAAAAGGAATGGCGTGAACCTTGGCTGAAAAAACTTCAGGCGCAGATTAGTAAAGCTTTAGAACGTATTGAACAGTTCAACAATCTTCATTCTTTTAACTTATTCTTAATTTACTTTGTTGATTGCTTGGTACCATATAAGGTCTAAAAAACTACTGAACTTCCCTGGATTTGACGCATATTTTGACCCTATCTGAAGTTTATTTCTAGCAGCGTATTTTGGATGGAGAAAACCACACGTATGGTTTAGTTCTTTCCGTAAAACACACCGTTTAGCTTCAGTATTTATATATTTTAGTCAACCTGCTATAAAAAAAATGCGAAAAAATAGGAGCAACTATTTGTTTTGCAAATGGCATAAAATGGTGCTTTTTTAAAATAATTTTGCTAAATAAACGAAGCATAATTACTGAAAGAAAAATTTAATCAATGAGAAGTTTCATTAAAATATCTCAAAAACCGTTGTTTGAACTACGAAATAATGGAGTAAAGCTTACGCTATGTTTTCATTTTGAGTCAGTCATATCTTTCAGTATTATCAGATTTTCTGCTTCTTGATGATGATGAAATAAGATCGTGTTTTGGAGACTACATGCCGTTTTTTGCGCAGAGATGAGTTGTTGATTTGAAATAAAGCCAGTGGAGACTGGATTCAGGTATAATTCGAAAGATGCAATTCGTGAGAGCCACCGATTACAGATGAAAGATAACTGTCGAAAGGTCGGTGGTTCGAGGCCCAACTTGATCTGTGAGCTTGTTTTTGCAATTAATGTTAAGGTTAGGCAATTAATGTTAGTTTTTTCGCAGTGGACAAATGATCTTAGTCTTAATCTAAATTTTAAGTTAATGTAAAACATGATGAAACTATAGCAACCCAAGTAATGATTGGATTACAGAGTTTTAGAAAAATTGATTGAAAAACGGAGAAATTCCGTTTTAGTTCAATATCAGTGGAAGTCGAGAAATGAAAATGAAGTTGAAATATTTTTATTATGATTATGATTATTATGATTATTATTATTATTATTATGATTATTATTATTATGATTATTATTATTATTATTATTATTATTATGATTATTATTATTATTATTATTATTATTATTATTATTATTATGATTATTATGATTATTATTATGATTATTATTATTATTATGATTATTATGATTATTATTATTATTATGATTATTATTATCATTATTATTATGATTATTATTATGATTATTATTATTATTATTATTATTATTATTATTATTATTATTATTATTATTAATATTATTAGGTATTAATTCCCACACCTGTTGTTGTACACGCCAGTAAGAATGACTCCGGTCGAGATGGTTCTCGGTTCCACTGATGGTCGGCAACCGCGAGATACTAAGATGAGACTTCCTGAAGAAGTCGAACTCACTTGTCGCATCTCTGGCTCTCATTCCTCCGAGGACCATAGCCGAGGACTGTTGTTGCACGTGGCCTGCTGTCATTTAATGGCACCAACTTTAAATAATCTATCGGAGAACAGAAATTCGTCGGCGCTCTTTCATTTATTGGGCTCGGCTTTTTTTTCAGACTGTTGTAAATCCGTAGACAGAAACGTGCGACCAGATTATATAAGCTTAAAGCTGTTTAACAAGGCTATACAGTTAAGCAAAGTTAGCTTCAGTAAAATAGTTTTTTCTTACTGGCTTACTTGATGCATTTTTGAAGCGTATAAATTTTAAGAGCCATTTTGAGCTTTAGTTTTTTGGTTTTATCGATTTAAACCGTAGCCGTAACAATACTAACTAAAGATTGCTATAATTATAAAAATTTCTCGCATTCAAGTGCGATTCTAAAAAGGAGTTTAATAGCTGGCTTGAAATACCTGCACCAATAAAGGATTAAGAAAGATTCGACTGTTTACGGCATACAAGCGTCCGGCTTGTTATTTCATGACGTCCAGGGCGTTCCCAAATTCTCATTAAACACTCTTATGGATCAGTTTATCAGTTTTAAATCAAAAGTTAATAACCTGGCCATTCAATTGAATATAATATACGATTACCCAGTACGAGGTCGGGAACTTATGTTCCGACCAGGGGCGTAGCTTTCTCGAAGGGGGAGGGGGGCGGTTTCTCCAAAAAAATTCTTTTTTAAGGCAACCAAACTGACTTTTTGACGTCTCCTAAAGCACTCAAAAGATCTTGTTTTGGCTAAAAGTTTTGCGCCGCTGGCAAAAATTTGGATAAAATAGGCCAAAAAAGGCAACTGTAGGAACCTTTTCTTGGAAACTTTTACCAGAGATTGCTTTCTTTGGCGCGCGCTCCCTCCTTGAAATTAGTATATATGGGCGCCAAAGATAACTTAATAACCAAAAACGGATAACTAAAAACATACAGAGACTATGTTAAGCGACCGATAAATAGGATATTATGGATAAAGCAAAATACCGATTTTTTAATATGGAAAGGTAAAATTAAAGCCCAGGCAGGCAGTCGTCGCGACTTTCAAGATGGGAAATTTGAGCCCATTGAGCAGTAGTCAGCAAGTTTGCCTGGTGCCTAACCCTAGCAGTCAAAATTCAGTGCTTTCTGCCGGAGTTTTTTCGTCATACAAAACGGCTGTGTGTGAGTGTATCATATTAGATCTTCCCTGGTGAAACCGATTCTCTCCCATGTCTTGATCGGCATCACACTGACCACCGCTCCTGTATCCAATAGTCCAGTGACCCCTACCTTCTTTCCGTCTATGTTCAGCAGATGTGCAGCCATAGCCGCTTTGTAATCAATGTGTACCGGATCTTGTTCCAACATGGCGTTGTGGCCAATTCTCCGGACACTGAAATTGTCTCGACACAGGTATATTTGCTAATCTGGTTGTTGTCTGTCGTCAAATAAGTCTTAGTATAGATGCTTATGCCATCTTCGTTCAGCTGTGATTCTTATGGTTTGCAGACTTCCACGTGAAAACCATTACCTTTCTTGGTCCGGGGGCAACCTGTCAGCATCCAGGATCGCACAGCCCTCCATTCGGTCCGCGGTTCTGCTTGTCTCAGATAGTCTACATAATTGTCCAGATGCATTATAGTAAATCCAATGGTTTCCTCAGGTTTATGATTACCTGATGTCACGCCACCAAGATTATTGACCATATGTTGCTGTCCTCAGGGACCATTTCAAACGTCTGACCAAAAATCACATTCAGTTTCCTGCTCTTCATGCCTTAGTTTCTTCTAAATTTGATGCTTTCAATTCATTAAGTTGGTCCTGTACCCTCTCATTTTCCATTTTGAGCTTGATTGTCTATTCAATTTCTTTAGTTGCCAACTTTTGTTGAACCGTGTTCAAGGCTTCTCTTACTCGTAATCGATTCTAAAATCCTGTGTAGCGGTCTTCGATTCGACTTCGGTTGTTTTCTCCACCACAGCTTGCATCTTCTTCGTGGCCAGTTCGTGAGGCTTCCCTTTCCTCCTTGCTTCCGCTTCTTTCATCAGATGTGACTTGCAAGCTTTAACACCTGACAAAGTCTCTTCATGCCTTGGTGCTTGATATCCGCCACTGCATCCCAAATTTGTGAACAACAGGATGTGAAATGATGCTTCAAGCTACAAAAGAAGCACCTTGGGCCAAACTTTTAGGTTAATCTCCTTATAAATTCCTCTTGCTCGTTGTGCAAAGCATCTTCGTCTTCCAGGCAAAAACCGATGGCCTACCTGCCATACATTGAACATTGAACATGCCGATGTCCAATACGTTCGACGCACCGATACATCGTGATCGGTGGAACTGCAATTTACCGAAGAGCATCTCTTTCCCATATTGTCTTTATGTTTGTACCAGCTGTTGCCTTGATTTACAGATCCATTGTTAAAATTGTCTTTATTGTTAATCTAATAGCTTGATCTCATCGGTGCCTTCAACGTTAAGTACTCTTTGGATTTGAGTCTCAAGTCCTTTGGAAAGGGAACTTTGGTTGAGATAGGGGTGTATTGATTTGCCAGCATTGTTCTAAGCTTTCACTTTTCACATCATCAAATAAATTTGAGGCCACTACTAGATTCAACCTACTGTTTGATTCGTCCAGTTCGCTACGTCTTCTCAGAAGCTCCAAGTCATTCAGAAACTGTCTATGGTTTCTTTTCTGCATTGCTTTTGTTTCTCAAAGTGTATCATAGCCTTTTGCCCTTCACTTTTGTGCCAAAATTAGTCAACAGTCTCTCGAAGACGTTCTCGCAGTATGCCGTTAATATTGCTTCTATGCCATCACGCAATTCAAGGTCGTCCCTTCCAGGTCAACAGTGAGTGCGTCCCGATCTTGTCTTTCTAACAAATCATCCTCCTCGAAATGCAACCTTATAACCTCTATCTAGGTGTCTATGCAACCTTCTGACTCGTCTTTATAACATCTTGGTTTTTTGATCAGTCTTTTAGACTTCTCATTGCGCTCAGTGGTCCTAGATACTCTCGTCAGGGACGTGTCTAGGGATCGGCTCAGAGGGCTGAACGCTGTCGCTATTGTCGAATTATCTCGAGTGTACCCCGTGTGATCCTGAGTATCAGTCATTTGAAGCTCTGAAACCTTCTTTCTGCCAGAAATGCTTGTTTGAGCCCTTAACGGGTTCGAGTGATTCCATCCTGTGTTTCCTGTGGGTCCTTTATTCAAAGCTGACGTGCTTTCAATTGAGTCTCCTCTGTTTTCAGTTGGTGGATTCCTTGGCATGTGACTCCCAGTGTGATTTTTTGCTGAACTAATCCTGCCTCTAGTGGCCCACCTGTTCTTCTTCTTCTTGAAGGCTCATTGAACTTCACTCTTGGTTTTGTAACCGTATCTCACGAGTGGGTACCTCTGTTTGTTGCTCCACTACCAGCGTCTAAGAGACCATCTAGTCTGTCCAAAATAGCTTGGGTGCGTCTTCCATCGTATCAAATAGCATATTGTCGAGAGCCCCAAGAGCATGCTCTTGTTGACTCAGAAGTTACTACATTCGTCTCTCAGCCGTTGCTCCCTCTGATTGACTTCGCGTGTCATTCGCGACAAGTTCTTGGTCAGGTAGAAATCAGTTTTTTCCTTCCAGCGCTTTTCAATTTGGCTAGTATCTTGATTGTTGCGCAGTATCTCTTCTAGCGAATCTTGTCGTTCAATGCAAACAGCTCTCTCCAGTTCAATCATTCTGTTCATAACTAGTTGTTTTCGCTCAGCACTCCTGTTTATGATTCTGGTCAGGGCTGTTTCGACTGATATTTCATCCTTGTTTAATGATGTCACTAGTGGTGGTGTCACTTTGTTCGTGGCAAGCTTTTTTTGCTAGTCAAAATCATGCTGTTTCCCTCTGTCTTGAAGGTCCACCGTATTCAAACTCTAACTCTCTCAGTGTCACTCCTAGTCTGGTGGCTTTGGTCAGAGTCAGACCATCATGGTTACCACAATTGGCTGTTGCCGAGAAATCACTTGAATTCTGCTTTCAACTCGAAGCTGTACCAATCGTTTTGACTGTACCAAGCTGGTTTGAGGAACCACTCTCTGTTTTGACGGGCAGCTTCTCTTCGTGGGTCGAACTGTTGAAGGTCACCTATGATCTAAAAGTTTCCTGTTCGATGTTGTCGGCTTCCTCTTCAGTTTCGATCTCTTCGCCAGCTCCTGCTTCCATCGTAAATGGGAGGAAATTTAATTGAATATTTTTCAATCTTCCCGAGAAGGAAGGAAGTGTGACTACTTTTCCTGGTTTTCCCAGCATCACCGTTAAGTCGATGGGTGAACCCTCAACCGCTGAATTTTCAATCGAAACGTAGGGCATTTCCGACATTTCTCAAGAATCAAGAGTCCAGACCGCATAGTCATGTCATTGTTCTACTGAAGTAGATTCACTCGCTAGTCGCCTCGTACCGTTCCAATCGGTTTCAAATTCTTCCCGATTCTCGTTATGAAAAAGACACCGGTGTATCTCTACTTCCAGGTTTGTAGGTTTCACTTTGCCCTCAGAAACCTTTTGACCGCTGGTTTCGACCATTCCCCCTGAAACTTTATTTTCCGTATTCTCATTTTATGCACAGTAGTGTTGAATGGATTTTCGAATAAAAAGCTAATACAAATTTGATGCAGTCAAATAAATTTAAAGGCTAGTAAGCTCACTATCCAGTTGCTGAAAAACTTATTCAAATTGAAAAGAGAAAAAAACAAACGTGTGTTGTGACCAGTCTGCCGCAAATTGATATACGAAATTGTTTTTATTTAAAAAAATTTCCCCGTTTAGTTCTGCACTAAACAGACAAAGCTTGAAAGCAGTAATTTTTTCTCAAGTGAAAGTATATTGCACGCACCGGGAGTATCTTCCTGATTGGTGATATTGGGACCTGTCATTATACCTTTGTAAAATTTGAACCCTTCCGGATTGGCAAAACAAGGACCTTTATGGATTGGGACCCTTCCGGTTTTTGAAAAAAGGACTCCTCCCGGTACGTTTGTAGGATTTGGAACCTTCCGATTGAGCGAATACCGACACTTTTGGATTGGCAAAACAAGGATCCTTCTTGATTGGAATCCCGCCGGATTGGTAAAAAAAGGACTTCTCCGGCTACCGTTTGTAAAATTTGGACCCTTCTGATTCGGCTAATAGGGAAACTTTCTGTTTGGCAAAATAAGTATTTAACCGGATTGGGACCGTCCGGATTGGGAAATTCAGGACCCTTCCGTAGTGGTGAAATAAGGACCACTACAATCGGGACCCTTCCAGCGGATTGGTAAAATATGGATCCTTTCGGATTGTTGAAATAAGAGACCTCTGGATTGGGACCCTTCCACTTTGGTGAAATTGGGACACTTCCAGTTTTGTGAAATTGGGATCCTTCCGATTTGTTACCTTTCCTCGGTTGCCTTCGAAAAATTGGGACCCCACCCGGGTACGGTCCTAGAATTCTTAATGTGTAAAACTAAATAATTAGGGAGGGTCTGTTTTCAATTTGAACTTTCGCGATCCAAGCTAAGCTCTTTATTTTGCAACCCTACCTAACTGGGAGGGGTCTTTTAGCAAGCTTACTTTTTGTCCTACTTGCCAATTTCTAAGGTCTCTGATCCTACCTACTTGTTCAAAACAACGTTACAATGCCTTAGTTAACCGTTGCTACCCTTTCGTTGGGCTATGAAAGTATTGCAAAAAAAAATCTATGAACCGAGAAGCGTCTTCGTTCAAAACCTGCCTTTTTCTGCTAGAAAATTTGAAAAACTTTTTGTTTTGATCAGATCTGCAAATTTTGTCCTTTTGGTTTAAAAATTTTTGATCCGAGCTAAGAAGACGACACTCTTCTCTTTCAGCGCAAAAAACCTAATGAAAATATTTCGGCAGAAAAAAGTTGAAAAAACATTTCAATTTTGGCATTTTTATTCAAATTTGAATCCACTAAGTCAAACAAGTTAGGTCCAACTTCATTAGAATCAGGAAGGTTACCGGTAGACCGGTTCTAAAACCTGTCGATTCACTTACTTTTTCTTTGCGGTATTTCTATTTGACTTACAGTCGGGCAATTTCAAGTTTTTGATTATTATTAGTCTTCTTTCGGTTTCTGTTTAAATTATTTAATGACAAGTCACAATGGCAGTCACCAGTTTCTTTTCGTCCTCGGTTCGCCTATGCGTCCAAATATCCTTACAGATTCAATTAGGTTTCGTTAGATGTCTTGTTTTTGAGTTTTCATGGCAGATTTTTCGTTTTACGTAAGATGAAGGTTTGTTCTTCTGACCTTCGCAGTTCTTTATTACGTTCACGGAGAGTAAAGGGTCTCTTTTATGACCCTTCCGGATCGGCGTATAAGGACTCTCCGACTTGGTGATCAAGGATTACTCTAGTTTGAGGAATAAGTATCATTCAGGTTCGGCGATTAAAGACCCTTCCTGATTGGCATAAAAGCACACTTCCGAATTGGCAAAATGTGACCCATCTGAGTACGCTCATATAATCGGGACCCTACCAGATCGGCAAGTAAGGACTCATCCGTATGGGCAAATAGGGACCCTTCCTGATTGGGACCCTTCCTGACTGGCGATATTGGGATTCTGATATTTGCAGTTGCAGAAAAACCGTTCAGTTTGGGCACTTCATTCACATTTGAATCCAATAAACCAACCACATTAGGTCCTGTTTCACTAGGACTAGAAAGGATACTGGTATACTAGTTCTAAAGCCTGTCGATACACTCGTGTATGTTACCCGAATAATAATTATTGTCGTACTAACTCAAAAATTTTGAAAACTTTTCTTTCCTTGCAGCGTTCCGCTTCTTCAGAATTCAAAAATAAATGATCCTATAGTTATATCAGTCTAATAACAGTAAAAAAATCTTTAATTTAGTGATTATAAATCTCTCAAAAATCGGGCTTGTAGGGGGGTCAAAATGTCAAAGATTCAACCTTAAAATTTGGTCTGTTGGTGGTCTATTTGTTTCACAAACGGAATATTTGTTTTAATAGAGGTAGTATGAGTATTAGTTCAAATAATACGATACCGCTCCGGGTCCGTTCAATATCCAAATTGAGGTGCTTAACTTGTAAATTCGCAATTCAGTGATGGTTCACTATATTCCAGTCACTGTCGTGCCCCTACAGCTCGTTATCGTACTTTCTGTACCTAAAAAGATACAAAATTGCTAAACGTTATTTAGCAGTCGATTGTTGTTGTCCTGTTGAACTTCCTGCTGCTCCTTGCCTTGCTGGATTGACCTTCTGCTTAAATATGAGGTTCACATTGAAGCCAGAGACCTTCTTCACCACCAGAAGGGGAGAAGCTCCTTCACCAACAGGAAGGGTTGCTGTCTCTACTTCTATCCTTACCTATCGGTTGAATACGCCCGGTAACGATTGTATTTGTACAAATTTTATGAATTGGAAGGCTTTTTTTTTTCAAAATCGATTGTTTTTGGGTACCAATCCGAAGTATATCAGAAGTGTGTTTCTATTTGACTTACAGTCGGGGAATTTCAAGTTTTTGATTATTATTAGTCTTCTTTCGATTTCTGTTTAAATAATTTAATGACATGTCAAAATGGCAGTCACCAGTTTGTTTTGTCCTCGGTTCGCCTATGCGTCCAAATATCCTTACAAATTCAATTAAGTTTCATTAGATGTCTTGCTTTTGAGTTTTCATGGCAGATCTTCCGTTTTACATACGATGAAGGTTTGTTCTTCTGATCCTCTTGGTTCTTTATTACGTTCACGGAGAGTAAAAGGTCTCTTTTATGACCCTTTCGTATTGGCGTATAAGGACTCTTCCGACTTGGCGATCAAGGATCACTCTAGTTTGAGGACTAAGTACCATTCCGATTCGGCGATTAAAGACCCTTCCTGATTAGCATATAAGCACACTTCCGAATTGGCAAAATGTGACCCGTCTGAGTAGGCTCATAGAATCGGGATCCTTCCAGGTCAGCAAGTAAGGACTCATCCGTATGGGCAAATAGGGACTCTTCCTGATTGGGATCCTTCCTGACTGGCGATATTGGGATCCTGATATTTGCAGCTGCAGAAAAACCGTTCAGTTTAGGCACTTCGTTCACATTTGAATCCAATAAACCAACTAGATTAGATCCTTTTTCACTAGAACTGGGAAGGATATTGGTATACTAGTTCTAAAGCCTGTCGATTCACTCGTGTATGTTACCCGAATAACAATTATTATCGTCTTATTTCAAACATTTTGAAAACTTTTCTTACCTTGCAGCGTTCCGGTTCTTCAGAAATCAAAAATAATTCATCCTATAGTTATATCAGTCTAATTACAGTAAAAATATCTTTAATTTAGTGCTTATAAATGTCTCAAAAATTGCGCTTGTGGGGGGGTAAAGATGTCAAACCTTCGACCTTAAAATTTGGTCTGCTGGTGGTCTATTTGTTTCACAAACGGAATATTTGTTTTAATAGAGGTAGTATGAGTATTAGTTCAAATAATACGATACCGCTCCGGGTCTGTTCAATATCCGAGTTGAGGTGCTTAACTTGTAAATTCGCAATTCAGTGATGGTTCACTATATTTCAGTGACTGTCGTGCCCCTACAGCTCGTTATCGTACTTTCTGTACCAAAAAAGATACCAAATTGCTAAACGTTATCCAGCAGTCGATTGTTGTTGTCCTTTTGACCTTCCTGTTGCTCCTTGCATTGCTGGATTGACCTTCTGTTTAAATATGAGGTTCACTTTGAAGCCAGAGACCTTCTTCACCACCAGACGGGGAGAAGCTCCTTCACCAACAGGAAGGGTTGCTGTCTCTACTTCTAAGCTTACCTATCGGTTGAATACGCCCAGTAACGATTGTATTCGTACAAATTTTATGAATTGGAAGGCTTCTTTTTCAAAATCGATTGTTTTTGGGTACCAATCCGAAGTATATCAGAAGTGTGTTTCTATTTGACTTACAGTCGGGGAATTTCAAGTTTTTGATTGTTATTAGTCTTCTTTCAATTTCTGTTTAAATGATTTAATCGCAGCACGCTGAAATCGCAGTTTTTAAAATGACTTCGTAACCTCGAAATAACCATTCCTTTTTCGGTTCGAAAAACGAATCACGTTATTTTTCCATTTTAACAAATCACTCGATCGTTTTTTTAAAAAAAATTCTATGGCATTCTGGTCGAGTAGCACGTATTGTTATCAAATTATAATATTCTCTAAATAGGTTTTTTTACTATAAAAAAACTGCTTGACTTACAACATGTTAATTCAAACGTTTTCGCACGTTTTGTGCATCATGAGGATCATTTTTTTTTTTTCATTTTTCTACAAAACGATCAAAGATCTGAAAAATGAAAAACATGTCTAAAACTGCTTTAAAACTTTTAGACCAATCAAAACAAAACAACTGTAATTACATAATAAATTATGTAATCAATTATAACCTTTTCCTGTATATTCCTGATATTTCTTTTTCGCTTTTTGTTCTTTCATGGTTATAAAAATTGGTTTTGGGAATGTTTTTGATTCTGACATGTAAGTTTTTTAAATTTTAGGCATGTTATACATAAACTATAATTTTAGTGATAAATCTCGGCTCCCGAATTCATTGCGTGTGTTGATTCTTGGCCTCTCCCTCCAAATATGCAAATCCTCTAGTGTTAGTAGCTTATGAGTTTTGGCTGTTTGGTCTATAATCTCTGACTTCAGCTCCTATCTCCTTATTACACTCTAACAAGTATTCTATCTGAACCTGCAAGCAAGGTGTAGTGTCAATAACCTGATAAGCCGACACAAGAAAAAGCTTGAAAAGCTTTCGGAAAGACAGGATCGACCATTAAAAAAACTTGGATGAAAAGTCAGTTAGAGTTTTAGATGAAGTGGTTTTGTCGCTTTGGGTGCGGGAAGTCTTAAGTTTTGGACCAAAACATCCGGTACGAGACGAATTCCATAAAATTCACATCCTTGCGGTCATTGACAGTTTTTTTGTCAGAATTGAAGTTAAAAGATTACACGGAGAAAAATTATGTCAGATTGAAGCAGCTGCAAAGAGATATGCTAGGAAAGTGAAACAGGCCCCCTCTGACAAACGTGTTGCAAAAGCCAGAAGGTTTTTGAAGGACAACGGTCTTCTGGCAGTGCCGTTTGATAAGGGCGTGGGTTTTTGTGTAATGAAAAAGGAGGCATATGAGAAGAAACTGAAAAATTTATTACAGGCAGAACAATTTAGTGAGAGGAAGAATCTGACGGACATTGTGATAATGAAAACTGAAGAAGACATAAACAAAGAATTACTCGCCATGAAAAAGAAGGACGAGATTAGCAAAGCGCTGTATACTAGGTTGAGATCAACGGCGGCACAGCCGGCTAGGCTGTATGGATAAGCAAAAACACATAAACAAGGTGCACCACTTCGTCCCGTCCTTTCTTTACCTGGTAGCTCATATGACAACCTAAATAAAACATTGGCAAAGTACTTTGTTGAAACTGAGGGGGCAAATATGGAAAAGAACACTCAAATGGCCAGGAACATCTTGGAGAAAACTGAACTGGACCCTGATTAGAGTATAATCTCCCTTGATGTAAAGAGTTTGTACACTAATGTCCCGCTCAAGGAAGCGGTTGAAATAGCCCATAGGAATTTATATGAGCAAGTCAACTTCCAAAAACTTCTCGCAAGACTATGAAAAAACTACTGAATTTGGCTATGAGTAAGGTACGCTTTAAATGCAATGGTTTGTGATATCTACAAAAAGACGGTTTAGTAATGGGCGCCTTCCTTGCAGTAATACTGGCCCATTTGTGGCTCAAAGAATACGAACGTGCATTAAAGAAAGAAGTACCAAAATTGACTATGCTAAGTGAGGGTAATAAGGAGGTCTGCCCTGGAAGTCAGAAAAAGCTGACATATCGGACTAAAGGAGTAGAATGCGGAGTTTGTTTGAATTGGTACCACGTAGGGTGTGGTAACATATCGGAATCCGAATACGCAGACATCGCTGAAACAGTATGGTATTGCAGTGCTTGCAAGAAACAACAGGAAGCAGATCGGGCTGAGAATGGTGTTAGAGTTTTTCTAAGATATAAGGACGACATAGTTAGAACTGTCAAGGGCGATCCTGGGTTAGTTCTCGAGGCTGCCAATAAGTTGCATCCAAACTTGCAGTTCACCATAGAAGAATTTGATAGTGAGGGTAGTTTGGCCCTTTTGAATTTAAATGTCAATGTGGACTCAGTAAAAAAGGTCACATGTGAGTAGTACCAAAACCGCACTGATACCGGTACCATTCTAAATTTCAGAGGTTGCGCACCTTTGCAGTACAAAAAAAACGTCGTTGAAGGGACGGTTCATAGAGTTTTCAGAAGTACCTCAACATGGGGAAAATTTTGACTAGGCATTGGAATATAAAATCGGAAAAAAGGGATTGAAAATCAATACCCGAAAAATTGGTCGGACAGGGTAGTGTTTGAAACTCTTCACAAGATCATTGAGGGATAGAAAAATTTAGAGGTGAAGGCATCAGAACCGAGAAACGATCAATGGTTAAAAGACTCACCACCCTTTTCAGAAGGCAATATCGAGGCAATCCATTTCAACTATTAGCTGCAAAGGTTCGGCAATTATCCGGGGCACAAATAATTTTTACAACAAGAAAATTGAAAACATGCTTGACATCTCTCAAAACTTCCTTTGCTCGTGAACTGAGATCCAAAGTGGTGTATAAGCTTACATGTAGTAGATGTAACTCCACCTATGCCGGCCAGACAGTCCGACATTAAGCGACAAGGGTCGATGAACACCGCAAAGGGGACTTACCAGTAGGGCATCACTTGTTAGAGGGTAATAAGGAGGTAGGCGGTGCTGCTGAGCTGAAGTCTAGACTATAGAGCTGAAGTCTGAGATTATGGACTAAACAGCCAACACTCATAAGCTACTCACACTAAAGGCTTTGCATATTTGGAGGGAGAGGCCGAGGATCAACACACGCGATGAATTCAGGAGCCGGGAATTAACACTAAAAGTATAGTCTATGTATAACATGGCTGAAAATTAAAAAACTGACATGTCAGAATTAAAAATTTTCCCAAATCAAAATTTTATAACCATGAAAGAACAAAAAGCGAAAAACAAATATCAGAAATTTACAGGAAAATGTTATTATTGATTACGTAATTTATTATGTAATTAAAAACGCTTATCAAGTAATCTGCCTAACTGAAACCTGGTTGACAGAAAGCAACGGCGACGCTGCACTTTTTCTGACAAACTACGCTATCCACCGAAATGACAGACAGAGTGAGAAAGGCTTGACAAAACATGGTGGCTTACTTATAGCAGTAAACCGTAACATTCCAAGTAGCCAAATCAATTCCGCGTTTCAAGACTGTGTTATCATCCGCATATCCCTGAACAAGCCGATTATAATATGCTGCATCTAAAGCGCTCCTTCAAACAGTACCTACTCATGGGACATCCCAGATCTTCTCGAACTGCTAAAATTCTTGAGGCGTAAGCAATTTGAGCAAAGTGCAAATTTTTCGTTTATAGTTGGAGATTTAAATTTTAACTGTATACACTGGCCGTCAAGGACTTCAACTTCTCTAGATGAGCAGTCATTCCTTGACGAACTCTGTGAGTCAAACTTCCAACAACTAATAAAAACCCCTGATGGAAAATCACTAGACGTTCTCTTTAGTAACAAACCGCGTTTTGTCACCAGCGTTAAACTTGACAACCGTCTGAGTAGTCTATTCAGTTCCGACCATTTGCCACTCCATGCCAAAGTCTCATTTGACTACCGACCTGTTCACAAAAAGACACCAGCCATCAAACACAAAAACTAGATTTTGGCTTTTTCGCGAAAGAAGAAAGCAAACTGGGAAGAAGTGAATGAATTCATTCGTCAACACCCCTTCCAACCGTTTTGCTTGAGCAACGTTGAACTGATGCTCGATCATTGTTACGAGTGGTTACACGAAATACTACAGGACCTGCTACCAATCACTACAAAACATAGGTCTGAACTAGCTCCTTGGGTGGGAACCAATTCCTCCAACCTTATCAAGAAATTAAATACACCCCAACTTAAAAATCAGCAAAACCTACCTCATCGAACGAAAGCAAAATTGAAAATCTGCAAAATGAACTAACACTGTCCATTCAAAATGACCAGCATCTCCACGAAAAAATTCTTTTTGAGAATGGGAAATTCAGCGAAAAACAACGACATCTGAAATCGATAACCAAGTCTCGCATGATCCCTTCAGAGATCTTCCTAGATCAAAAAATAGCCAATACAGACGCTCAAAAAGTCGAATTGTTTAACATATATTTTCTATCAGTTTTAACACGAAACGCCAACGTTGGGTAAGCAGAACGACAAGATAATGTTCTTCTGAACAGTATCAATTTCACTATCTATGAAATAGAAGATGCGCTAAACGAGCTGCACGTAAATAAGGCAAGTAGACCAGACCTGATTGGTAATACTCTTCTGAAAAACCTCTCAAAGTCACTACCAAAATCACTTCACTTACTGTTCAACATGATTGCAAATAAAGCGATATCTCAAACAAAATGGAAGATCAGCGAAATCGCACCAATTTTCAAAGAAGGGGATAAACAAGACATATCAAATTACAGGCCAATCAGCCTGCTCTCAGCAATGTCAAAACTGCTTGAGAAACTAATATTTGAGAAACTGGCCCCAATTGTCTACTCAACCCTAAAATCAGACCAACACGGTTTTAGATCTAAACGATTGACGATAACAAACCTAATAGAGTATCTACACGAGATATTTAGCTGCCTAGATTTGCCAAACTGGAGCTACCTGAACACCTTCTACTTGGACTTTCAAAAGGCATTTGACAAAGTCTCGCACGGAATCCTCATGGAGAAATTATCGATTTCTGGAATTGGAAGAAATTGTTTATCTCTGATACACAGCTACCTCTCGAACCGGAAGCAAACAGTGATGTTGAATGACACAATTTCCGGAGAGCTGGAAGTCTTCAGCGGCTTTCCCCAGGGCTCTATACTTGGGCCGCTTTTCTTCCCAGTTTTCATAAATTATCTACCATCGTGTGTCATGTTCGCAACATTGGGTTATGCAGACGACTACAAAACTGTTGGAGACAACCCGTTAACTCTCAACATATATGTTAGGAGTTTTTGGAGGTGGTGCGAGGAAAACTGCATGTCAATGAATCTGACGAAAAGCAAAGTCCTCTGTATCAAAGGATCAGCTACGAGTGCACTCCCCATTTACAGCATCGAAACCACTGAAGTAATGAACGATATGGGCATCCTGGTAACCGAAACGCTCTTTTGGACGCAACACGCAAAAAAGAGGGCTGAAAAAGCCTTAAACACTCTCTTCGTACTCAAAAGGAATCTCTCAAATGCGAATTTCGCGACCAGAAGAAACGCATATTTCTGTTACGTTGTGCCAATTCTGTGCTACTGTTCAGTTTTCTTGAAACCATCAAAAGTTGACTTAAGAATCATAAAAAGTGTGCAGCGGAAAGCAATCTCGTGGATTTTTCATGACAAGCAATAGCCATATCTCCTATAAAGACAAACGCGGTGAAACTTAACATCCTTCCTTTGTCTCTATACCGAGAGCTTCATGTTGGACTGCTCTTTGCAAAAATACTAGTGTGCCAGTCGGTCATATTTGGAAGTTTGACCTTGAGAAGAGCAGAAAATACTTGATTTTGAAGTGAAATTTAATTTTTCAAAATTTCGAATGGAACATGTCATGCACGATTTTCTCGCGATAACTGAAAATCAGAAAAAGAAATCAGAACAATTTTAGAACAATTGCGGGAAAGTAGTCAGATAAAAACGAGTGGGAAATTGCTATTCGCAATTTCCATCATAGTGAACAAGAGTAGAGCTGTCCTATTCGAAACAGAAACCAGCGTATTCCCACGAGTTGGATAGTCGTGTCTGGAGTTCTTCTATTCTAAAGCTGGACCAGAGTGAACCTTCAGCGGAAAGGCGGACAACTAGAGTGTCCCAACGGTCCATGAGAACTCAAATTCTAGAGCATAGACTTATCCTTGTCGTACAAACTATAAAACATTAAACTTCTTTTAGTTATTTATTTCTTGAGTTAGTTACCAACTGGATCATTTCCCAATTCTTGAGCGTGCTGCTATGTGAGTACAAATTTAAATTCTAGAGTGTGTTTTATAATTGTTATGTTGAGGTAAGGCGAGTTTTAGGTTGATCCATCTGAAATGGATCAAAGTTCCACTGTCTAATAAAAAGTAACTTAACGGATTGTTCCAACCCGGTTTTTAACGGCGTTCATGTATTTTGGGTATTTAGAGACCTAAGTATGGGGACGTTTCTAATTCTAGAGTGGGGGGATATTTTAGTAGTAGCCTTTAAGCTGTAACGGGTCGTAGTCTCATGTCACAAGCGAACCGAACTGGCTCCGACCGTTCTTGAGGTGGAAAAACACAAGAGATAGTGTCCCTGACCCTTGAGCCAGTGGTTATAGGGCCTATTTTTCTTGAGCCTCATGTGTGACTGTAGTAGACGAATGTTACATAGTGTTTTTATGGCGCTCCTGGGTGTTTACGACATCAAGACTACGGAGTCGAACCCACTTGAGACAGCTTCGGGCTGAATGCCCATTCTAGAGTACCGGCGGTACGGTTCGACAGGAACGTGCAAACCTTCCGGTTGTACCGTGATAGCTTTTTAAGAAAACTCGAGAAAATTTCCTGGTACGCTCTCCGAACGAGGCTTAGCTAACCGAGTAAAAGGGGGCAACTAGGGGGACAAAAACACGAGCAAAAAGACAAAAAGCAAAACAAAAACCAAAAAAGAATAGAAAAAGGAACAAAAACCATAAAACGAAAAAAGACAGTGACTTTGACACCAGATTAGTTGGATCAAACCTTTATATTAATTAAATAGTATACCCATACTGTTTTACAAGTTCGATCGTTTCGATCAACCTAGCAATTTAAACCAGTAAACTGAATAAAGTGCCCGAAGTGGGGCGTTGTCAAGGGTTTTCAGATAGCTTGGAACTTAGCTGGACCAATAGGAGACTTGACTGGAAGAGGTGACCAGCCGAGTGGGAAAGTGGTTCAGGGACACTTAAGCTGAACCAATAGGAGACTTGACTGGAAGAGGTGACCAGCCGAGTGGGAAAGTGGTTCAGGGACACTTGGCTGAACCAATAGGAGACTGGACTGGAACAGGTGACCAGTCGAGTGGGAAAGCAGCCAAGAAGGATTTGGCAATTCTCGAGTTCTCAAGTTGGGCAGAACGGGTATCGTTAGAATCCACATTACATTATAGGAAATAAGTGTAAAATTGGATAAGCGAAATTCCCCAGTTTTGAGGAACGTTTTTACTTGAGCAGGCCTGGAAACAGGTCTACGGTTTTCTCTTGAGAGGTTTAGCACCCGGCGCTTAAAGTAATTTTTAGGCTTAAGAAGGGGGGCTAGAAAGGGGGGAGGTTAGAAGGGGGGCTGGTTAAGTTAGAGGTTGGCGGTTGTAAATTGTAAAAAGGGGGAAATTAGAGTAACTAATTAGTCGACATCGTTGACTTAGTTACATTAGAAATTAACACGCGTTGGTAATATTAGGTGGAGATCCAAAATTCAACTCGAGTTAAGACTGGTACGCTGGTTGGTTTGGTAGGGGGGACCGGATATAGACAGCTTTTGTGATACCCCATAAGATCACTAGTGGGGGGAGGAAAACGCGTAGCAATTAGGTACCAGACATTTTTTTTTTTAGACGAAAGGTAGACATTGGTCACCTTTAAATTTTAGGTGGGCTCATTTTTCTGTTTTTATTATTTTTCTTACTTAAAATTTTTTGTTGCATTTTATTGAGGATTTGTGTTTGGTTTTATACGAACAGGTGATCACAAGATACCTGCGCACCTACATTGAAATAGAAACAACCAAAAAGAAGAAGGGGGTCGGCATTTGGCTTTTAAGAGAGGGTTTTTGGGAAAATTTTACTAGAGCTTGAGTGGTGGTACAAGGTACGGTGGTTCAAGAAGACCCTACAACGAGGAAGACACTCCGTGACGAGTATTGGGACAAGACCGAAGAAGTCTTGGGACAGAGCAGTCTTGGGACAGTGGTCTTGGGACAGGGTCTTGGGACAGTGGTCTTGGGACAGGGTCTTGGGACAGTGGTCTTGGGACAGTGGTCTTGGGACAGGGTCTTGGGACAGGGTCTTGGGACAGTGGTCTTGGGACAGGGTCTTGGGACAGTGGTCTTGGGACAGTGGTCTTGGGACAGGGTCTTGGGACAGGGTCTTGGGACAGGGTCTTGGGACAGGGTCTTGGGACAGGGTCTTGGGACAGTGGTCTTGGGACAGGGTCTTGGGACGGGGGTCTTGGGACAGTGGTCTTGGGACAGTGGTCTTGGGACAGGGTCTTGGGACAGTGGTCTTGGGACAGTCTTGGGACACTAGTCTTGGGACACTAGTCTTGGGACACCAGCCTTGGGACACTGGTCTTGGGACACTACCCTTGGGACACTAGTCTTGGGACACTAGTCTTGGGATACCAGCCTTGGGACACTGGTCTTGGGACACTACCCTTGGGACACTAGTCTTGGGACAGTAGTCTTGGGACACTAGCCTTGGGACACTAGTCTTGGGACAGTAGTCTTGGGACACTGGTCTTGGGACACTACCCTTGGGACAGTAGTCTTGGGACACTAGCCTTGGGACACTAGCCTTGGGACAGTAGTCTTGGGACACTAGCCTTGGGACACTGGTCTTGGGACAGTAGTCTTGGGACAGTGGTCTTGGTACAAGGGTCTTAGGACACTAACGGAGAGTACTGTGATAGTGACGAATAGTCTTGGGACGGTATAGAGATTGAAGTCAAATTACAACAAGTGCGTTTTAAGACAGAATAAGACAAATCGAAATAGGTAGGGTTAAGACCAAATTAAGGAAAATTTTTCGGAGGTTTTAGAAAGAGAATTGGATAAAGTTTTTAACACGTTGTACAGAATTTGTTACCACAAAAAATATTTTTTTTACCCTTAGAATAGAATCGTGTATATAATAAAATTGTAAATAAAAGCAGTTGTAAATAGAAATAATGAGGCGGAGTAGGGTACCGGTGCTCGAAAAAAGGTCAAGTGGATCAAACACGAAGTATAATTCATCGCTGCGCGGAACGACATCAACGGGCCCAAAGATAACGAAGACGAATTTTTCAGTTAACATGGTCAGCACAAGGAGTACAGCGGAGAACAGGGCGAAAGAGGGCACGGAAGGGGAGCGAGTAGAACCCACCATCGAGATTGATCTAGAGACACCCGATCAAAGTGTGGATGAAACAAGGAAGATGGCGACAGAGTCAACTCCAATGCCCAATGCAGAGGAACCGAACCAGAAACCCATAGAGTTCTCACCGATAGATGACGCGGAAGATGCAATAGGCAACACCGAAGAAACGGTGAAAGAAGACTCTCAAGTAAAGAGGACATCTTTTACGGAAAAATTGGGAATAATGTTCGGAATAAAAACAAAAGAAAACGTGACTGAAGAACCAAAAGCAGAAAGAGCACGAACGTTTGGGACAGTGAGCACGAAGACCTCAGAAGCCAATCCAAGAGAGGAACAAGCTAAAG
This sequence comes from Symsagittifera roscoffensis, assembly GCF_963678635.1. Taxonomy (NCBI): domain Eukaryota; kingdom Metazoa; phylum Xenacoelomorpha; order Acoela; family Convolutidae; genus Symsagittifera; species Symsagittifera roscoffensis. Next base: position 66,167,656 of record NC_087063.1, on the reverse strand, counting down.
CAGAGGCTACGGCCGAAGAGAGACCGACGGCTGACCATGAAGAAACTACCATTGAACTGGGCGATTTGTTGGCGAAATTAAATCAGATCGACGAAAGACTTAAGAACAGTGAAGAAGACAGAGAGGTGATAAAAAAGGAAATAAGATACAACAAGCACGAGTATCTAGACAGTTATTTTAACCTGGCTAAGGCAACAGAGGAGAGACTCAAGGAGATGTCAGACAAGGTAGAAGCCACCAATGAAGAACGAGAAAAGAACATCAAAACAGACATGCAACAATTGAAGAACCGATATGATGATGTTAACAGCCAATTAGGGAGCCTGGAAAGGAGAATGGACACAATGAGCAAGAGTCAAGCCGAGAGTTCGTGTGCAATACAGGCGAAGTTGGATGCAATCCTGAGAGGTTCTACTCCACAAGAAAGACCGGCAGTGGATCGCACGCAAGGCACCAGAGTTGACTTTGCAGAACCACAAAGGAACAAACGACAATCGACACCGTTGCCCTTAACCAGGGATGCGATAAGCATAGCACCAACAGCTGCGAAAACAATAATGAAGAATGGAACGTCGAATACAACGACTGCTCCGGGAGATTCAACAGCTAACAGCAACACAGGACCGGATGCTATGACATGGGCCAGCACTTGGGAGATGATGAACAGGACTCTAGAGGCCTTCGCCACGAGGAACACTGACTCGAGCGACAGGAGAGAGGGAAAATCAAGAAAGACATTCAAGAAGCCAAAAGAATTCAAGGACGACTCCGATGGATGCATTGACACTTGGGTGGAAGTGATGAGATTACATCTAGAACAAGATAACTTGAGTGACGAAAGACAAGCATGTACAGCCATACTGAGCAACTTGGAAGGAACGGCATTAAAATGCGTGGTCGCAAAGAAGGAGGAAGAACGCGACACCGCGGACAAGATCTTCGAGATATTGCTGAATCGGTTCGGGTCAGGCATGAAGGGTCACCAAGCGATGATGCGATTTGAAAAGAGAAGGCAGAGGGACGACGAGTCAATAGATCGGTTCCTAGATGACCTCGAGAGCTTGAGAAGGAGGAGTGACCCAGAGGAGTCGACAAATAGACGGAACTTTAGCATTGCCTCGAAGTTCATCGATGGGGTGAAAAGTGATGACTTAAGGACAATGTTAGCAACATACTACACATTGTCGAAGGACAGCGCACCCACCCCAGAAGAAATGAGACAGAAATCAAGAGAATACATGCTGATGAAACCTAAGAAGTACTCATATTCCGAAAACAGGAACACGCAAGGGGGAAGCCAACCCCAGAGGTCATCATGGTACAAACCTAGAGATGATATGGACAAGCGCAGATCATGCGCGAACTGCGGGTCAGCGGATCATCATGTGGCTGACTGCACAACGTACAAACAAGGCATGAAGAGCCTAGGTTATGCACCGGATGAAGAGGATATGAGCCAGATGGAGGAACACGAGTACTATAATGGCTTAATCATCAAGATAGGCGCCAGATGCTTCTTCTGTAACCAGGAGGGGCACTTCAGAATGGATTGTCCCTTGTTCTGGGAAGCGGTCAAGGACCAGAATCACCCCAAACATAAGTTGGCATTAGCGGCGGTGCAGAATCAGCGGAACAGGCAAAACGAGTTTGAATCTAGGAACTTGGGGGCACCAAACACCGAATTGCCGACGAAGACAGTGAAAGCTGTGACACATGTTAGCGGTGCGTTAGAGTCCGCGGCCGGAAGCTCTCTAGAGATAAATTATGAGAAAGCGGCGACGGAAGCAATTGCCAAAGTGAAACAAGATCTGGCTGCGAAAGAAATAGAGCAACGACTAAAGTTGGAGATCGAAAGACAGAATTTTAACGGAGCATTAACCGGATCGAACTCAATACCAGAGGCTAGAACGGGCTCAATGAAGACCGGGAATTGTAACACCGTGAAAATGGTGACAGGTAAACCTTTTGGAATATCGAAAATCGGAGCAAGAATAATGTCGATAATCACAGTGGGCGGACACGAGGTAACCAGAAACTTGAGCGAGCCGAGCGACCAGACGATAATGCACATTGACGTGTATGCAGACTACTTGAGTGGAATAAGTCCACAAACGACTTCTAGAGCGCTCAGGGCACTACTCACGAGAGGGGGCAGCAAATCGGTACGTGTTGACAATAGGTACACTGAAGCTTATGGTCCACACGAGGTCATGCTAAATATAGATGGAATCAACATCTATACCAAGACGATGATAACATGCGACGAAGACCTAATTGGACAAATCTATGTAGGGAAAGAAGAATTGAAAGTAAGATCGATCGGACACTGTGCCATGCTTGAAGAAGATGCAATGCACATCGGGACGGAAGCAGACGTGACAGGGCACGTGCTAGACATAAATGGCAAAAAGACTCAGTTGCGTGGATTACTTGACACGGGAGCAGTCTTGAGCGTCATACCAATCGAAACATGGGAAAAGATGGGCTTTGACAAAGGTGACTTGATAGACTCGAGAATACGGCTGTCAGCTGCAAACAAAGGGGCCCTACGGGTGCTGGGCAGGACGCCGATAATAGCCCTCAATTTGGGGGAACGTAACCTGTGGATGAGCTTCATCGTGGTAGAAAACCTAGATGAATCTGACCAATTCATTTTGGGCAGAGACTTCATCAGGAATTTCGACGTAACGATTGATCTAAATAATGCAATGTTCAGGATACGGAACCCGGATAGGAGGTACGCAATCAAACCGGTAAATTTAATAATGGCGAATGAAAACAAAGCACCGGTATTCTTGAGTAGGAGAGTGAGGTTAAAAGCTAATGAAGCGGCAATCGTAAGCTTGAGGATGAAAAATCATAATGAACTAAGTGACAACAAGCAAGTGTGTATAGTTCCAAATCCCAATAGTCAAAGCGCTGCTGTTTTAGGAAGATCATTTTCGATAACGAAGAGCGGCCTCTGCGTCAGTGTCTTGTTGAATACCCTTGATATACCGATCACGATACAGAGAGGGAGGAAGCTGGGATATGCTTTACCGGTTAAAACTCGATATGAAATAATTGAAAACTCAAAACAAAATGAAGTTGTTGATTGTCCCAACCACAGGGACAAAATTTGTATCTTGAGACGATTGCAGAGAATAAAAGATTCTTCAGGTCTTATCAAATCACTTAAGTCAGAAACGGACGATGGGCTTTCGAGCTGTTCGAACTTTCCAGAGCGACCCACACTAGATGAAATGCAAATTGATAAACCGGTTCTGCCGGAGATTGAACATTTAAGGGGCAAACTGAAAGATGAACAGCTCGAAGCTATCAAGGACGTACTAGAGCGAAACGAGGAGGTCTTTTCAAGGCATAAGGCGGATATCGGGTGTTGTAATTTTGTTGAACATGAAATTGAACTTGAGGAAAACGCGGTACCACACAGGGAGGGGGCGAGGCGCATGACCCCACACAAATCGGACGCGTGTAGAAAAGAAATCGAAACGTTACTAGAGTATGACATGATAGAACCATCCAAGTCACCGTGGGCGTGTGGAGTAGTGATGGCCAAAAAGAAAGGCGACCAGTTAAGGTTTTGTTGTGACTTTCGATACCTGAACTCCGTCACGGTGAAGGATGCCTATCCCATACCTAGAATTGATGAGAGCCTCTCGAAGTTAGGTGATGCGAAATTTTTTACGACTCTTGATTTAGGCTCGGCCTTTTGGCAGGTACCATTAAGGAAGCAAGACAGGGACAAGACAGGGTTCGCCTGCGAGTTGGGTCTGTTTCAATGGAAACGGATGCCGTTTGGACTCTGCAATGCAACAGCCACGTTTCAGCGGCTGATGGCACACGCGTTGATAGGCGTGACGAAGAAGTACGGCAACCTGGTAATGTGCTATGTGGACGACGTGGTAATAGCAACGCCGACACTAGAAGACCACATCGAGAGGCTTAACGAGGTGTTCGCGTGCATGAAAAGATCGGGGCTGAAGTGTAAACCATCAAAGTGCGAGATACTCAAGGACTCGATTAAATACTTGGGAAGGATGGTAGATAAGCACGGCATCAGACCTGATCCAGACGCCGTGGAAGCAGTCCTAACCTGGAAATCACCGAAGACGGAGCACCAGCTGATGAGCTTCCTGGGTTTCGCCAACTATTATAGAGAATTCATCAAGGGCTATGCGGACAAGGTATACCCGATGCAACAACTAATGAGACATAAGGGCAAGAAGTTCACGTGGAACAACGCGGCAGAAGAGTCATTCCAGAGAATAAAGAAAGAGCTATGTGAGGCACCAGTACTGGGTATGCCGACAGAGAAGGGGATGTACGTGCTAGACACGGACGCGTCAGTAGTCGCTATTTCTGGGATTCTCCATCAAGAACAAGAATGGAATGGGAAGACAGTCTTGAGACCAATAGCATACGGGAGCAAGGTCCTAAGTGACACAGAAATGAAGTACGGAGCACCGAAAGCAGAGATGTTCGCGGTGGTCACCTTTGTCGAAAAATACAGAGCATACCTAGGCAGTGAGCCCTTCAAGCTGCGAGTCGACAACCGAGCACTAAGCTGGCTGAAAACGTACTCAATGGACCAGAGCTATATTGGGAGGTGGATAGTTCGCTTGGATGGATACAACATGATAATTGAGCACAGAACACGAGATAAACATCAAAATGCTGACAGCTTGAGTAAGAAGACGGAGTTCTACGAGAGGCAAGAACAAAGAGAGGCGGACAGACCTGAGATCAAAGATGGCTTCTCCTTCATGGACAAAGAAACGTACGACAGTCTTCCACTCACGAGATGGCTGGACAAATCAGGCAAACCGATTGAAGATCATCCCGAATTGCCGAAAGAAACTCTTGAAAAGACCATCTTGAAGAAAAGCAGTGGGATTCCGATAGGAATAATGCTCAAGTCCAAAATCGTGAGGGAGACACTCAAGGCAAAAGGTTATGATCTCACCCAGGTAGAGGAGGGAACGGTCCGAATAGATGAAGACTTAATGAGGTTGCTTGAGAAACTATCAGATGACAAGCCCGTGATCCAAGGGAAAGGTCAGGATGCACCGGAACAAACCATACTTCGGAGAGAAGAAACAGTGAACAATACTGACGTCTCAAAAGGAAGCATCACTGATAGCAAGGAAGTTGTGCGATCACTAGTTGAAAAAATCCCCGACAAAATTCTGGAGCAGACAAAAGTCAGGGATAAGAAAGTAACATTCAGAGAAGAAGTTGAACACCTGGGACTAGATCAAGAGTCCGGGGAGTGGTCCAGATTCATGGAAGAAGACGAAACCGGAGAAGGGAAATTGTCCGGGGAGCGTGAAGAATGGGATGAAGACTCGGATGAGAGCAGCGAAGACCAAGACAGTCTATGCATGATACTGGCGGAAGAGAAGATAAGACAGCACGACAGGGAATTACAGACGGATCCATCTTCAGGGACGTACAATCTGGAAACACAAGAGGTACGAGGTGGTGAAGAGCTCGAGAAAATAGCAGTTTCAAGAAAACCACTAAGGGAACTATCGTGCAACTCAAACGTCAGAACGAATCTGGTACCAGAAGACGACATGAAAATCGTGAAAAGGATGATATGTGTGAAGCTGAGCGATGACATCCACAACCCTGGTGAAATGAATGGACAGATCATGGCGCTAAAGGAGCACGTTAAGGCGAGATACAGGCTGTCTGACCTAATAAGGGCCCAGAGAAATGACAAAATGACAAGTAACCTCTCCAAATGGATCCATTCGGGAGTCAAGGAGAAGGGGGAACTTGAGGAAGACAGCTACAAGATCTTGAGCCAGTTCTACAAAGAAAAGAGAGATTTACTTTATCACACAGCTGAAGGGGTGGTAGCGTGCAAGAGAAGAGATGAGGAAAAAATATTACACAAACACAACCTCATCATACTACCACAACTGTACCAAACGGAAGTGCTTTTCAGATCACACGACCAGATGGGCCATCAGGGGATAGATAAAGTACAACAAAGGATACTTCACAGGTTTGACTGGCCGGGAATGAGAAAAGCTTGCGAGAGGTGGGTGAATGCCTGCCTAGCATGCCTTCAAGTAAAAGACCCAAGGAAGATGAAATTTCCCCTCAAGTCTGTCGAGAGTTCGGAATTCAATGAAGTGGTGCAGATAGACCATCAGAAAATCTGCATGACGGAGTCGGGTTATAACCAAATACTAGTTATAATAGATCACTTCACCAAGTTGGCGGAAGCGGTTCCATGCCAGACAGCCTCAGCAGAGGAGACATGTGATCACCTGATAACGCATTGGATATCGCGATATGGTTGTCCAATGACTTTCCAGTCAGACAACGGCAAGGCTTTTGTGGGGGACTTGACAAAAGAATTGATGAAGAGATCACACATTGCTCAAGCACACTCGACGACCTATCATCCACAGACCAATGGGTTGGTAGAGAGACAGAACAGGACACTGGTCAACATGCTCAGGGTGTACTGCTCGAGATACATGACGGACTGGGACAAATACCTGCCACAAGTAGTAGGAGCCTATAATAGTACTCAGCACTCAACGACGGGTATCAGTCCTTTCATGATGTTGACAGGCAGGGAAAGGGCAATGCCTCTAACATTCTTCTACCCGGAGTACGAGGGGAAGAGGACGTCACCTCAAGCATACGTGAAGGAAGCGATCAAAAGACAACAAGAGCTAAACGAGCTATGTCGGAGAAACACGGCGCAAGCGCAAATGAGGCAACGCAAGAAATATGACGAAAAGATACTAAGAGCAAAGCCATACGAAGTGGGCCAATACGTGTGGGTTTTCCAAAATGTCATACCGCCCAAGGGAACAAAGAAACTACTCAAGAAATGGAGAGGACCGTTCATGATTACGGAAGTACATCAACAAGGAAGGTTCTATCGCTTGAGTACAGGGCGAGCAGCACATTACGAAAATCTGAAGCCTCACATTCCGTCTCCGGAGGACTGGTGCCTGCCAAAAGACATGGAAGGTCTTGAGTACCTGGTGGTGGAACCAGCGTGCGAAGTGAATGAGAAAGGCACTAGAGAGAAAAATGATGGTAATGAGAACTTGAGTTTGGACGACAACGAAAACATAGAAGTGGAGTCGGATGCAGGTTCATTTGTAGAAGAAGACTGGAACGATCCCGAGCAAAACGAGGTACCGAAGTGGATGGAACCGGATCGACCAGCACCACCGGAAACCAGGACGGGCAATCGTAAACGAACAGGTATGAGGTACAATAGGTACGGGGATGACTTCTTGATCGATAAGATACAGCCAGACAAGTTGGGCGATGAACTACTAAGCGCAGGCGAACTGGAGGCCGAAGAGGAATGGCAAGTGATTGACGATGGTGGACATTATCCGCAGAATGATTACTCGACGCCAGAATTGGAGACGGATCTCGAGCAGAGTGAAATAGAAAGGAGGGAGAACACGAACTTGAGGATTCTAGAGTGGATGCGTGATGTCAAAGACGAGAGCCACGAAGGACAAAGCATTCAGCAAGTCGATATATCAGCAGCAAATTACATGAAGACAGAGGACCCTCTTTTCGGATGGACAGCAACAGACAGGCCACTGGACATCCCCAAGGACAATTCAGACCCGACTACATCGACGGGGACGTCGATAAATATTTTTGTCCGGGGAGTGGGGGTAGGACTTACCCACACCGAAAATTTGATGATAAAGAAGCTCAAGGAAGTGAGGGAAACAAGCGGATTGGAACTGGAGGAAGAAGAACCAGAGCCTACCATAGGAAGGAATTTCAAAACGAAATTCGAAATACCCAATGAATACTCAGAGAACATCATGATAACAGATAGCGACTTCATCCTGTCAAACAGGACCAGCGCGATCTGCATCACGGCGGACATGAGTTTCAAATCAAGATTGGAGGCTGACTTCAAAAGAGAGTACCAGAACGTAGAGTTTCTGTTCAGACAGAGGCCAGGACTGGGAGGCATAGCAGCGCTTCCACCGTCAGTGGCACAAGTCCCGGGCAAATACCTCTGCTTCCTAGTAACGAGAGTCAACGACAGAAACACAATTGATCCCGAACACGTGATATTGGCACTGACAAGACTACGTGACTTCATGATTGAAAGAGGAATAGTGGAGGTCTCGATGCCGGTGTACGACCCAAACAGGGGCAAACTGAGCTCGAGGGAATTGTACGCTATCCTACATGTGGTCTTTGCAGAAACCGAGATAATGGTGCATCTTCACAAGAAGTACTACTTGAGCATCGCCTGAGTCGGGTACATGGAGGTATCGAGTCGGGTGTGAGGGAGGAGTCTTGAGTCAGGTACTGGGGTGCGGCGCAGGTAAAGGGATCTTAAGATGTGATTGGCATGACAATTGAATTTTAAAAGAAAGAATTGATGGTGCTAAAACATAAAATGAATCTGCATGTTCTTAAGGGAGATCCAATCAAATTGTTTTAAGTGATATGTGAATGATAAGATTTTAATCATATGGGTAGAAGGGGGGTCTCTAGGTTAGGAACGTGACATACTAAGTTTTAATGAGCTTTATGTTTTCAGATCAAGTTTGAAAACAAAGTTGAATATCCAACTACACTCAAGCGAGAAACAGAAAAAGAGAATCTTGATTGAACACGCGACAATCCGGATCTACAGCAAGTGCTTGCAAGAGAAGATTTCTAGAGATTTCTTGAATTGGGTAATACTTGAGTTGGTAAGGTAATACTTGAGTTGGTAAGGTAATTCTTGAGCTGGTTGACATCTATCTACACACATCCCGAAGTGATAAAGAATGGCAGACCGATTCTGGAACTCTATGCCCACGGCTCTGCAGAGGCCCACTCTTGACGAGCTGTACAGACGCTTGAGGGACCTGGACCACACCCAGATCGACGAGAGAATGGCGGTGATGCTGAATGCGATCCTCCAGTTGGAGGACCAGGGCGAGTGCAGGGAGTCTGCGACGGAGGCTGTCTTGATAGTCGGCTACACCACTGAGGGCATATCAAATCGAGCACAGACCAGATGGTTGTCTTGGAATGCGGATGGAGGAGTAAGGGGCTTTGACTTGGCAAGAAATCCTGGCCTGAGTAACAACACCGAACACGGCGCAGGAGAGTTCCCGCTACCGACGAGGCCAACAGCGAGATCCACGGGCCAGAGCTCGAGTAAGGTGCCGTCGATGTCGCGAGCGCAACAGACGACCGAGGCATATCCGGAGCTGGGAGTCCTAAGGAAAGAGCTTGAGAAGGCGCTGAAGGAAAGGAATAAAGCGAACCTCGATCGGGATCAGGCGAAGTTGGATAGGGAGAGGCTTCAGCTGGAGAGAGACCAGGCAGTCGACGAGCGGGATCAGACGTTGAAATTACTTGAGATGCTAAGGGCGGAACATCAGCAGGAGCTAAAGGTGCGGGAGAACGCCGCGAATCGCGATCAACTAAAGTCGGAGTTGGAAAGGATAGAACAACGACAACGCGAGCTGGACGCACAAAAGGGAGCCAGGTCAAACGAACGAGTGGTGACAAGCTCAAGGCCAGAGTCGCGCATGGAGGTGGATGAAGCTCCCAGGGCTAGAGGACGGTTCAACCTTGACCGCGAGGCCAGGGAACACATGAGTGAAGGGTTGGAGGTCTGGATACCGAATGACGCGACGCCCTCCTTGCGCAATCTAGAGACCCAACCTGTACGTCCTCTGATGGATGTGGTGTTACCAGGATATACACCCACCTCGACCTCGAGCGGTAGTCAGGTGAGTAGCGCCTCATCGCGCCTGAAGGAGCTGGGCGAGAAATTGCAGCAGCAGAGTCGTGAAAGAGCGACAAGGCCAGAGCTTCCCCCAACTTGGAGGGAACAGCCGGTCAGAAACGTCGTGATCGCGAGCTACAAGAAGAACACAGAGGGGAACTACCACAAGCATAGTCGGCTGGACTGGAATGCGGAACAGCAAGCCAGGAGGGACTGCTTCCACGACGCAGCCTGGGTGCAGTATCTAGCGCCACCTCGTGTGCCAGAGGGTGCGGTTCACCTGATTATAGGGGACAGCCTGGTGCGGGTGTTGACCCAGATCCGGTCACATTGGCAGACGGGAGTCTTGAGTTTCGCTGGAGCTGCTACGCCACAGATGTTGGCAACTCTGGACATGCTAGGAATGACCAAAGTTTACACAGTCACCTTGATGGTTGGGACCAACGACGTGTCGAGAGGAGAAGCAAGGAAAGTGACGAGGCTATGCGACAAGATGAGTTGCCTTCTTGAGGAGCTGAGGATCCAAATGGATCCCATCCTGCTGACGATATGCACGGTCCCCTATAACATGATGTTTGATCAACACTCCCTAGAGATGAACCAGAGGGTGCGGAGCCTGAACAAGGCGATCCGAGAAATACACCGAAACAGTGTGCTTCCTCTCAGGCTGTTAGACGTTGCAGAACGCATGGAGAACAAGGGATTCCCTGAAGACACCTCGAAAGATGGAATCCATTTCGATAGGCCGAGGGGAGCTGAGTGGCTGAACGACGTCTTCCAGGAACACATAAACACGCTAGAAGCGGACCTGCTGGAGACAGCCCAATTCACTTTAGGGCCACCTCCCAACCCACCATTCCTTGCCTCGAGGGCCTTGGCTGGTCGATTGGGAGCGAGAGTTGATACTAGAGATAGCTCGAGGAGCAATCAGACCCGATTGCAGAGTGCCACACCAATGGAGTCAGAGGAGGTAGAGTCATCAACACCTCCGACCTCGGCGATGTCCTCCGTGGTGGTGGCAGATGGCAGGAGAGAAAAGAAGTCTAGGGAGACTACCCGCTTGAGATATCCTGAGAAGGTGAAGGAACTGGATCTAGAGACTTTGGAATGCAGACGAGAGTTGGCGGAAACCCTGGGGATCGAACGAGTGTCGCATGAGGACTTGAATAGACATCATTGCGTAGACTGGTTGAAAGCACACGAGGCGCATTTCTCGAGAACGAAGTTAATGGAGACTACAGACCTGACTGGAATTCCCACAAAAACGATCATGGGACCCATTAACTACAGGCCTCTTAAGCAGCTAGGGAGTCCTGGACTTATAGCAGAACCTCCCAAGCACCGAACTGGCATCGCCAGGATCAGGTTGGCAACCCCGGCGCAATTGAAGGTAGTAGACAAGCTACTCAACCCGGGGGGAATGGAGTTGCCTGACGCTGCTTACGAAGGTCCAAGGTTGGCAGAGGATCCCAGGTACGGGAAGCCCTGTGGCGGCACCCAATTGGCCAAGACTCTGGCAGTTTATGATAGAGCAGATCCAGCTGCTGCAAGAGTGATCATTGTGGCGGGATCAGACTTCGAAGGAACGTCTCCCAAGTTGTTCTGGCCGGAGACTCTGGTATACTCTTTGCCAGGAGCCGAATTGAACCAGATGTTGACCCTAGTGGTGGCAATAAAGTCGGAGATGCCCTGTGAACCTGAGCTGCTATTGTTTGCAGGAATGAATGACCACCTGCACGCGATGGGACTTCTTGAGCAACTGAAGGGCAAGGAGATTCCGACATCAAAGAAGATATGGGAGGCTATTCAGGCGTTATTTGCGGCGATGAATGAGGTACAAGAGAACGTAGCCTCGAGATTTGGGTCCAAGACAAAGGTGGTGTTTACCACATCCCCAGGATACGCCAGCATGCCACCCGCCCTACAATTCGTGTATGCGGTCTTAATCTTGATAGCGGAAGGGAGTGAATGGCGGATTCTGATGGCAGCCCCCAATCGAGAGCTGGAGCCAGTAAACTTGAGACTTTACAGATCAGAATTACCAGCGGCATGGGCTGACATATCTCATGCGCTGAGGGGCTTTTACGGACTAGCCGATGTCTTGATTGTATTGGATGAGGTACTCTTGCTAGAGATATCGAACTTTGCTAGACAACTCAAGTTCAGCCCAGTCATCGGGGACGACCACCCGGCGATAAACCAGTTGACGGCCAGCCTGTGGTTCCGGAGTATGGATGTGAAAGTCGCAAATTCCACCAGCAGGACTAGAGGTCCCAGCAACGAGAGAAGAAATGTGGTCGAGACGGAGAAACAGTTAGAATCGATGAAATATCGCTTGACCCAAGAGAATGGCTGGTGGCCATTCCTGACACCAAGGCTGGAGAACGCCACGAATAAAACGAGGGAGGAAGCACCACTCCTCGTGAAACAAATCTGGAGTTTTCTAGAGAAGCAACTGGAGCTAGCTGAAAGGAGAGACATGACGGTGGTCAGATTTGTCTCGGCCGCCAATGAAGTGACGATTGGAGGATTTTGGAGAGAGCACGCCAACGGCGAATTGAAGACTAGGAGAGATTACGAGATTCTCAAGTTCTTGAGTCCTTGCTGGGAGAGAGAATTCTTGGCAGGAGTGTTCGGCACCACGGCGACTATCTTCGGAGCCTTCGTGCAGGAGATACTGGGCATGCCCATCAGCCTGCTCTTGGCCCTGTATTTGGTCTACCCCAGATACTTGTTCAATATGGGTCCAGCATACATGTTTAGTCGGGGAGTGGAGACACTTCGAGTTGATGGGTACCTGGCACTAGTGCTCTTGACCCATGGGGAATTGGTGTCGTTTCATCGGTTAATGGAATATGGAGAACCTCTGTCTATGGGGAGAGTCCACACGAGCATTGAAACCAGCTCCTACAAGTGCGCCGCAGGGTTGAAGACACTACTGGTGCAATACCTCATGATGCAGAATCGATACATGACGGGTGAAGATGAGAACCCAACCTCGAGAGAAGAATGGGAGAAGGCGAACAGAGGGATGCCTCTGTTGACGGACCTGTGTCTGGCAATGAGGTCGGACCCAATGGGGATAATCCGAGGTCTGGAGGAGGTGGTGACCTGCATCTATGGTCCAGCAGTGACGTACGCGTTTCCAGATCCCCTGGTGATAACGTATCGTCACTCGGTGACGCACTTGAGTCTCATCAGCGTACTGGATGGTGCAGCGCTGAATTGGTGTCAGCAGGAAGTGCTCAGGGCGCGTATGAGCAACACGGTACTCTTCGGAAAAGTGAAAGATGCTGAGATGATGGTGTGCAATTTCAGGGGACAAATGCAATGCAGAATGGGAGGCAAGCGAGAGGGCCCTATTGAAATGTATCCCAAATTCTGGAACTTGAACCCATTGACGGCGGACGGACGAGAAATCTTGAGAATTCCTGCCTGGAAGGAGTGCTTCGCACTGGTGAAGAGGGAGCTAGAGACCATAATGGAGAAAGAAATCCTCCCGGCAACCATGCCTGAGTTCCCAATAGTCAGGAGGATGACCTTAGGAATGAATAGTCCCTTGGTAGTTCCCTCCATAATGGCGAGGATGAGGGCGGAGGAAATGCAGAAGGATTTCACTGATGGCTGGGACCCCCTGTTCATTGGCTACACGGCGGCGGTCTACTTCCATACCAGCGAGATGAAGGTAAATTCGTGGACGACGCAAGCGAAAAAGAGTAGAGGTTCGCAGCCCCCTGGATATGAGGTGCGGAAAGTCTTGAGGACTCTTGAGAAGGAAGGACTTGAGAATATGCTACCCATATGGGATGATGGCAGGATGATCGTGATGGAGGGACACGTCGCACTGGTGGACGACATGAAATTTGCCACGAGAAAATATAAGGCGCCCTATGGCATGGAACAGGTGGAAATAAGACAGGAAGGAACAGAACTAGATGCAGCAGGTCAACTGCACGTAGCACTGACGGAATACAAAAAGCTGGATCCCGCGACACCATCACCACTGTCCGTGGACACACCTGGAGACAAGAGGAGCGGACCCGTCGAGGACCGATTTAAGAAAATTCTCGAGAGAAGGAGACATGAGTCAGAAGAAGAGAGTATGGATGAAACTCTCAGTGAAGCTGGTGAAGACATGGAAGTGGGGAATACGCCTGAACCAGGGCCATCAGGGGAGGAGCTCACCACTCAAGAGCTGTTGAAAGATTTGAGCGAGGAGAATTGGGCAGATACTGCCACACCACCCCTGATTCCGTCTCCACGGAAGAACCTAGAGTTGCCATTGGCAGGTGAAACCTTCAATATGGGGATGTTACTCTTGAGCTCGGAGGAAAGGGAGAAGAACACGTTCGAAGGGAATAGGGACATATTCTTGGGATCTCTCGAGGATGACGCTTGGCAGGAGTTCCTGGAGGAATTCAATCGAGAAGTGGGCAGCGAGACGACGCTGGACAAGTTCAAGAAGGAACTGTGGGACGCAGTAGTGAGATTCGGGGAACCGCTCCTGATAGGAACGGGCCTGGATGAGAAAGCAAGAAAAGAGCTGCTGAACAAGCTAGTGGAGCTGAGGAACGCACGATCGAAGACTAGAAAAGAGAAATGTGAGGACAGCTCTACTCTGAAACGAAAAACTGTGGATAAAATGGTTGATGATATAAAAAGGGATAAGGTTGGGACTAGTAATATGATTAAAAGTACTAATATCCTTAAGGCTCGAGCAGGGGGGAGGCAAGAGTTGGAAGGAGTGGATGGAGAGGTCGAATCAATGATGATAGCCACAACACCCTCGAGCAGAGAGGTGAAGACTCGCAAGAGGAAGAGAGAAGTGGAAGGATGGGGTAGTCCTTCAGTGGATGCTGTTTCGGAAGGAAACTTGAGAGAGACGGCGCCCATCGTTTTGGCCCGATGCAAGACGGCGGCATACAAGAACAGCTCGGAGCTCAGGAAACCACTTGAAGTAGAAAAGGAAATAGAGGTTCCCACCAGTTCGACGTCAGAAGAAGACTTCAAGCCTCAGAAGGTAAACGTGAAGAGAGGTTCAACGAACGGACAGGTAGGGGAAGTGGAGATCGGCAAAGAATGGATCTCGAAGGCACATCAGGACATGGGCGAACAAGTGACGAGTGATCCATTGGAGAGAAACAAGACGAGGAACACTTCCCGGACGTGGTGGGTGGCCCTCGAAACATTGAAGGAAATGGAGGACTGCTTGAAGAAGTTGGACAGTGGAATAGCTCGCAGGCGACGCAATTGGGCCACCCAGCAAAAAGCCGAGGTTAATAAGATAGAGATGGCAAGTCATCTGAAGAGGTCCTGGCAGAGTTTGTTGAAGGATCATTTTGAAGAGGCGATGAGAACATCCTCATCAGCACCGCCACTAATGGCGAATCCCTTCGTTAGAACTGCGGGACAATTAATGTTCACCTGGAGTCTGGTGGGAATAGAGTTGGAGACATTGACCTCGTATGACAGGCTGAAGTTGGGAAGCAAGAAGATGGAGGTGTATCAGGCACTGATGCAACACGTGGCCAGGGACAATTCAGGCTTGAGCCTGGCTAGGAGAAAAGATGCCACATGTTTCTTGAGATGGACAATGTCAATGATGTCTGATAGCACCATCCTGGCATGCCACCAGAGAGCAAGTGGAAGTAAAACCATGGAGAGAAGAGTCTCAACGATCATCTTGAACGTATATCAGAGTACAGGAATAGAGAAAGAAGATGGTTCCAGACTATCCTTAGAGAACCATCGAAAGCTGGACGAGGTACGGAGGTTCTCTAATAAGAAGTTCGAGGAAGAACATGATGTTCACCGTAACCTGGCCTCGTCAGAACAGTACTCGAGACTCAGTGAGAAGGGGGAATACCAATATGTGTCTGGAGTGATGGGAATAGCCTACAATCCCTTCTTAGACTCGGAAGCTGGAGGAGCCCACAGAAACCATGAGGTAGCGGAGCTACTGAAGTTTTGGACAGAAAGGATAATGGAGATAGACGCAGTGGAGAAAGAGGGGCCGAGCCTGGGCCTGATTCTTGAGAAAACACCAGAGGTGATAAGCATACCGCGCTCAAACAAGAGAGTTGAAGTGAACATGGGCGGTGGAGATGGCTTGTTAACCACGAACTTGGGAGTGATATGGAAGCTACTAAGACCCTCCTGGTGTCCACATCCCCATGCGAGTCTAATCGAGGAAACCACCGAGCGAGTGAGGTTAGCACCAACGGAAGATGAAGATCTGGCGAAGTTGAGTGTGCTACATAAGCTAATCACACCCCAGATGCAAGAGCCAAGCGAAAGGACGAGCGACCCCGGGTCAGCAAAGAAATTGGAGCCGGGTAGCTGTCTGGATTCGACGTGTGGGAACGGAGAGCACATCTGCGATGGACGGTCATGCGTCAGAATACTGTCGTTTCAAAAAGAAGACCTGGTCACTTGGTTCGAAGACATCACAGAAAGGGAGAAAAGTGAAGTGCAAATAATAGCGGAATGTTACGCGAGAACCACGGTGAATATAGCGACAGCTCTCGGATTCTTCTCGAGAATGTGTGGTCTGCAGGCACTGGAGAGACTGGAGTCTGAACATCATTTAGTGACGGCGTTGAGCGTAGAATCATGGCCCGGGGTGTTGCAGGTGACTCAAAAACACATCCGGAGCTGGAAAGTTGGTCTTGAGGCGGAAATGGGATTTCCCTTGAGCGAAGCTTATGGCTTGCCATTGAACGCGAAATCGCTGATAGGGTCAATGATGGCCAACTTGTGCGGAAGTCACTACCCGCTACACATGACGATGGTGGAAGTGTCCAGCCAGAGAATACTGGTGGACAAGGCCTTCTCAGTGCCCAAGTGCGTGAGGTTGGCTCGGATATCGCATCACTCGCACAAGTTGTTGAGAAAAATCAAAGGGACGGTACCAAAAGAATTGAGAGATGACTTAAGCGAAATCTGGGGAGAAGATCTTCTGAAGTTGGAAAGAGAAAACACGAGCGATCACGAGAGACAAAACGTGATCGGTAAACCTGTGGGAAGTACTCCGAACCTGGAAGACAACGACACGATGCACGAGAAGATGATGGAGCTTGAGCCTCTCTTGGAAGCCTCAGGGGAGCGTAATCTCAGGAGCATTGAGATCTCTCATGGGGAATGCCCATGCCACTGTTTGGCACAAACGGTGTGGTATCCAGATCACAAGAACCTTTGCCTGGTGTGGGATGTGGAAGAGATTCGGTCGATCGGACTACCGGATCACCGGCAGAAGGTGACGCTCTTAGTAGTGAGTACGATGTTAGCTCTGAGATGGATAGAAGAGAATATAACGAAATATCGGGAGGCGACGACGCCAACGGCTGAGTCAATATACGCGATAGACTACAGCAGGAGACTTGAGTTGTTTGAGACTGCGTGCAAAGTATTCGCCATACCGACGGAAGTCAGGCACGTATGGAGTCGCTTGAGGTACTTTCCATGGTTTCGGGCGACACTGACGTCTTGGCTGTACAGGGCAACGAAAGATCACATGAGAAAACATCAAAAGGAGTATCGACAGTTCCAGGCCGAGATTGGGCCGGAAGCTTTCAAGAGACCCCTGCTAACCCATCGTAATGCGATCACGACGGGATGGAAGAGAGTGGGTAAGATGTCTAGAGACAATACCAAAGCGAGGGAGTCGATACTAGAGGAAGACCTGGCGAAGAACGTGAGCTTGAGCCTGCACAACTCCTTTTGCTTGAACCGAGAAGCTAGGGTGAAGGCACTACCCAACCAAGCAAAGAGATTGCAGGAGCAGAGAGAATGGATGCGATCCTATGAACAGCTGAAGGCTTGGGAGGAGATTGTGATTAGTTCCGATGATGAAGAGGAACTGTTGAGACAGTTTGCCGCATCTAGCACTTCAGGATGCAGTACCTCCAAGGCGAAGAGTACGAGATGAAGGGGCAAATCGGATGGATCTTGAGTCTTGAGAGGGAAAGGGGGCTTGAGTGTGAATCCGAGTGAAGCTTGGATTCACGAAAAAGAAATTTTAACAAAGCAAATATTGTTACTAATATACTATATCTATTATATAAATCAAAATGCTGCATGACAATTTCCTGATTGAATAGGACAAAAGAGATTTTTAAATGATTGGCGTGAAAAGCGAAAATTCAAAGGTGCAGGTAAATGCAGATTTTGATTGCTGTTTAGCAATAGTGTGAAAATTTTAAATGGTCGTGAATTTTGGGGTGTAGATAATCTTAAATCTGCTGCAAACTTCTGTAAATGACCACTGGCACTGTATCTTGAGCAACACTCGGTTTTTCTGGGACTCACTGGCAGAAGACAGCGCGCGATGAGGACATCGATCTCGAGTCCGGGGAGTATGTGCCAGTCGGTCATATTTGGAAGTTTGACCTTGAGAAGAGCAGAAAATACTTGATTTTGAAGTGAAATTTAATTTTTCAAAATTTCGAATGGAACATGTCATGCACGATTTTCTCGCGATAACTGAAAATCAGAAAAAGAAATCAGAACAATTTTAGAACAATTGCGGGAAAGTAGTCAGATAAAAACGAGTGGGAAATTGCTATTCGCAATTTCCATCATAGTGAACAAGAGTAGAGCTGTCCTATTCGAAACAGAAACCAGCGTATTCCCACGAGTTGGATAGTCGTGTCTGGAGTTCTTCTATTCTAAAGCTGGACCAGAGTGAACCTTCAGCGGAAAGGCGGACAACTAGAGTGTCCCAACGGTCCATGAGAACTCAAATTCTAGAGCATAGACTTATCCTTGTCGTACAAACTATAAAACATTAAACTTCTTTTAGTTATTTATTTCTTGAGTTAGTTACCAACTGGATCATTTCCCAATTCTTGAGCGTGCTGCTATGTGAGTACAAATTTAAATTCTAGAGTGTGTTTTATAATTGTTATGTTGAGGTAAGGCGAGTTTTAGGTTGATCCATCTGAAATGGATCAAAGTTCCACTGTCTAATAAAAAGTAACTTAACGGATTGTTCCAACCCGGTTTTTAACGGCGTTTATGTATTTTGGGTATTTAGAGACCTAAGTATGGGGACGTTTCTAATTCTAGAGTGGGGGGATATTTTAGTAGTAGCCTTTAAGCTGTAACGGGTCGTAGTCTCATGTCACAAGCGAACCGAACTGGCTCCGACCGTTCTTGAGGTGGAAAAACACAAGAGATAGTGTCCCTGACCCTTGAGCCAGTGGTTATAGGGCCTATTTTTCTTGAGCCTCATGTGTGACTGTAGTAGACGAATGTTACATAGCTGGAAAAGTTGACATCGACTGGAGAAGCCATGTAAGCATCACTGACGTTGGAAACCGAAGAGCTCAAATGACACGAAATTTCGTCTGCAAACAAATGCGTCTGAAGAAGTGCGAGTCGGATTTCTGGTTTCGGGCATGTCGTCTTGTTAATCTGTACAACGAATACTTCAAATGTGACATATTGTTTGACCCAAAATGCAAAAACAGACTTCTAGGAATGTACACAAAGTTTTTCAAAACTCGCTACAACGAATCAGATACATGATGCACTTGGCGCATTTTATGCGACTGCAACAACTGTAGATACCTGAAGAAACTTACACTTATAACTGAAAACTAAACTTTCAACAATGCAATGACTGGGTTTTATGCGAACCCTTGGATTATATTCCTAAATCCTTTGTTATTATTTTTATGATTATTATTTTTATTATTATTATTATAGTTGTTTAAATTTGATTGGTCAAAAAGTTTTAAAGCAATTTTAGACTCAGTTTTCAGATCTTTGATCGTTTTGTAAATATTGTAAAAAATTTTAATCCTGATGATGCATAGAATGTGCGAAAACGTTTGAATTAACATTTTAATTTTCTTATTGAATCATTTTGTTAGCTATAATTTTGCGTTTAAGTTTTTAATGTTTTCTTTTATTCCGGAAGGAAGAATAAATATATATTTTTCAGAAATGGGCTCATGTACAACATTTTCCAAAGTTTTCATCTTCCTCGTGAACTTCCTCTTTTGGGTTTGTATTCGGTTTGAAATTAAATGATTTCACTCACGTTTAACGCAAGTTGGGGTATCCAATTATATTGTTGATTTTAGCTGATTGCGGGAGTGCTGCTTTGCATCTGCACGTTTTCAGTTTTACAATATTTCTCTACGAAATGCGAATTCGCTAACTTCTATCTGCTGATACCTCTCGGCATACTTGGAGTTGTTGGAGTTCTTCTCTTCCTGAATTCCTTTATTGGATGCTGTGGGGCAGTCCGGGAAAGCAAATGCTGTCTCTCCATTGTAAGATTGTATTTAAATTGTATTATTAAGTCGTCTTTTTTGTTAAGTTGTTGAGGGGCGCGTGAATTTTGCTCTTTTGACTTCATGAGCTCGCATTTGTATTTGTTTCAGTTCTTCACACTTACGTTCTGCATCTTGTGCTTGGAGGTGTCAGCAGCCGTGCTCACCTTCATATTTCAACAGACGGTCCTTATGACTTATTTCTGATTACCTTAAAATATTCTCAGAAAATTAATTTTCATGTCTGCAATAGAGTTTGTTATTTTTAGATCACTGACACGATAACAAATGATTGGAAAGGCACCATCGAAACCTATGCACCAAACTCAGAGTGTTCTGAGATCATGGACAGAATCCAGTCAAACGTGAGTGCAATCAAATTTGCAAAGTCGTTTTTTCTTAAATGAAGAACTCATAATGTCAGAAGCGCAATAGGCTAAAATTTCAATAAACCATCTAAAGTTTCTAACATACATCAATATAAATTCAGAGACTTTTTGCTTCTTGCCGCAAGGAGAGCCAAGCTACAAACGGTAGGCTTATTGTCATTTCACTATACGAAACTATCGAAATGACGTGGAACTGATAGTAGCAATTCTTTTCAAATGTGACTTGAATAATCAATCAAGTTAATTAATATTGAGGTTTTTTTAGTTGACTTGTTGTGGCTGCGACAGTTATTTGGACTGGTCAGATGACAGCACTGTTTGGTCTTCGAGTCACAAGGATGAGTTGCCGTGGTCCTGTTGTGCGGAGGAAGAGCAAAAGACCTCTGATAACTTCACATTCTGCCCCATGCCGTCTGATTCTTCGACCGATTCACCCATTCCCAAGCATCTGCAGGCTAGCATTCAACTTAAATGCATTTTGTTTTTGCTAGTGCTATCACCCTGTGATAATGATAAATTCGAGAAAAGAAAATTTCATGGTAGATATAATGGATTAAATGGTTTGATTTCCAACCTTTCTCGATCGATGTAAACCTAAGAGAGTCGGGACGGACGGCTTTAGAGCGATGACGAAAGGACTTAATTTTGATATTTCCGGAAGCGTGCTTCATGCTTAACATCTATATCTATCTATTCTATACTATATTTAAATGCGAGTGACAGCTATCTCCCATGTTTAAGCATAATAATTTTGCATGTTTAACGAAAGACTTTTTTCATGTTTAAGCTATATCATATATTGCAATGCTTAAGAAAATTTTTCAATTAGTTTTCCGCAAGGTCGTTAATTTTTCAGTATTTTTTTCGAGGCCAAATTAAGTCTGTCTGTATACCTGCTTTTTAAATTAATTTGATTATGTCTGTCTACCCGTCGCCTAATTTTTTAACTTTCATCTATAATCTATTATATATTCCAATGCGGGCTTCACTATCTCGCCATGTTAAAGCTTTTTCAACGTATTATTTTTTTGCATCTTTAACAAAAGAATTTTTTCACGTTTAAGCTATATCGTGTTTTGCAATGGTTAAGGTTTTATTTTCAATTTTCCAGTTTAAATTCAGTGTTTATTTCATCAAGTTTGAAATTAGCAACCCAATAGTAGGACATTGTCATTGTCAGAGTTTTCCCAGGTTTTGCGATTCTGGCCTCCTTATATGAATAACCAAATCCTTTTAGTTTACGAGATAGGCAATTTTCAAAAGTTTCTAGAAAATTTAATTTGAAATTTTCACCCTGTAGTTGGGTGCCTTCAGGGTATTCTCAGGGGTTGCGAACCTTGCCTCCAATTCTCACTGCTCAAATCCTTGTAGTTTTCGAGATATGACGTTTTTTTGGATTTTTTCAAAATTTTTTCAGATAACTTAGATATAAAAAATTTCACAAAACATAAAATTATCATCTCTGTAGTGAGACTCTGTCAGGGTACTCTCAGGAGTTGCGAATTTTGCCGCCAAATATGACTGCTCAAATCCGTGTAGTTTTCGAGATATGACGTTTTTTATGATTTTCTCCGAAGTTTTCAAAAAAAGTTTATTTGTTGAAAAATTCCAAAAGTTTGGAGATCTCAATCCTGTTATTGGAATCTGTGAGGGTACTCTCAGCGGGTTTAGAATCTTGCCTCTGAATATGAATGCTCAAATTCTTCTAATTTTCGAGATATGACGTTTTTAAGGTTTTTTCAAAATTTTTCTGAAAACTTGGGTATAAAAACTTTCACAAAACAGAAGAAAAATCAGAAGTTGCCAGTTTTGCCTCCCAATTTGACTGCTGAAATCCTTGTTGTTCTCCAGATACGACGTTTTTTGTTTCAATTTAAAATGCCCAAATCATTTTTGCTTAGGAGATACGACGATTTTTGTGATTTTTTTTGGAAATTTTCAGAAAACTCAAATTACAAAATAATTCGTTAAAGTGAAATTCCCAGCCCTGTAGTTGTGTACTTTCTAAGATTGCGAATATTGCCATCAAAAAAGACTGCTCAAATTTTGGTAGTTTTCGAGGTGCGAATACCTTTTTTTTAGAAAACTTAAGGTGAAGGTTCTCAAAATTTGAGTTTCCCAACGTTGTAGTTGGGTACTGTAAGAATACTCTCAGGAGTTGCAAATCTTGCGTCCAAATGCGAGTGCTCAATTGCTTTCAGTTTCCCAGATGTGACGTTTCTTAGTGCCTTTTAGATTTTTCGAAGAATAAAAATTTTATGGTTCTTCAAAAATTGTATAAAAAACTTGAATAAAAAAACTTTAGCAAAATTTGTAATTACGAACCCTGTGACTGAATGCTGTCAGAGTACACTCAAAGATTAGTTGTTGAAAATTCGAAGTACCGGAGGTGCGGTACACGCTAGTTATTTAATGAATTTAAAGAGTTCATCAATATGTTTGTGAATATATTTGCAGGGCTGCTGCAGTCAAGTGAAGGATTTCACTGAGGACAATGTGATCATATTTGCAGCTGCTGCACTCTCCATCGCCCTCCTACAGGTAGCACTTATTATATTGTTCTAAAAACCAGCTAAGATCAAATTAACATCCCATCCTCATTATGAAGAGCAATCAATTGCACCCCTGCGGTCGGAAACAAAACCAAGCAAAGATCACTCTCTTCTACTATTTATACTTAATGTTTATACTCCATGCCGTATATTTTGATTTCGAGTTAGAATGAATTTATCGGGGCATTTTCAAGATGCAATTTTGTCAATAAATTGGCCCACATAGTAAGTGTCAATGAACGTAGTGAAGAGACTTATATAGGTAGTTTTGATTTTAAAGACTAAGATGGATTCTGTGTTTAAGGGCTTCGTGATTCTGATGGCATGTGGGCTGATGTGCAGAAGAAAGGAGCAGCTGTACATCCACCTGGACGCAGACATGAGTCAGCCAAGCACTCCCTCCATTTCCAATCTGTGAACACAAACAGAAACAACAGAACGATACTAAATATATGAATAAATGTGATGACAATTGGTGCGCGAAGGCACAAATCTACAATGACTCCACGATCCTAATTTTAAACTCACATCAAGAACGAGATGCTGTCTTCAATAGCAAGGTTTTGGTGTGTTTTAAGGTGCTAGGGTCTGCACATTCTTTTTTTTACAAACAAACTAACAACAACACTGCGAAATTATTGAGACTGAAATTTAGGTGAAGCTTGATAAGAAAATACTCAGCTGCGTGTAAGAATCATTGCTATTTAGATAGATTAATAATGTCGTGTGTCAGATTAGGTTACTAATGTAGTTCTTTGATAGTCGTCGATGCTTCAGTTTCTGTGCTCATCTTGACATGAAATTGTACGTTCTAGTTTGAGTCATACATTATTGGTCATTGTCATGACCTCATTTAGATAAACAAATTTATTTTCTTGCTATGTATTATTTGGTTCTGATGAGGTTAAATCTGCATAAGACGGGCGTTTAAACCGATTTTATTATCTTAACCATTCTATTTTCATGGCATAATAATTTCACCCCATATGTTGCATGACCGAATTGATATGTGTCTTAACTGTTGTAACAGCTACCCTCGCCTTCAAAGCAACCCCTTAATCCGTAATAACAACTTGAATAAGACGTAATATCATTTTTGGGCACTACTTTAAAATCCATTTCTTGCTTTTACTTAAGTTAGTGATGTCTTTAATAAATAAAATGTGAAAGAAGATTTCTTGTTAAAAAGACTGGCATCACTAATTTTTTGATTAGGTTTTAATTTACTTTAATGCTTCAGTGGTTATTTGCAAATAAAGGATAATGGATTAAAGTATATGTAAATCAAAATCATTTTTCTTGGAGCCATTTTTAAGCTTACACCATCTGTGTCTCTGTCTGAAGTAGATTTTAGTGTCACTTTTTCTGGGATCTATTTCATAGTTTCAAAACAAGATCAATTATTTTTGTAATTTGTGCATATTTATCGAGGCTGCTTTTCATTAAAAAATATGTATTCATGATGATGCTTTGGAATCAAACAGTGTCGTATGTGCATGTGTATTTGAATTAGATTTAGTATTTGAACTCATAAAAAACGGTCGGCAGAACAAAATCATTCAAGTGGTTTATATGTTAATTGTTACTACGAAGTTTAACCTTCTGAATGCTTTGGCCGGGTTTATTGATGGATCGACTGTAACAACAAGAATGCTTGAGCCTTTTTTTTACTATACGGCCCAAAATTCGTCTTTTTGATACTTTGTAAATTGGACCATAATGCTGGAATCTGATTTGTTTAAATTTGGCCGCATAGAATTAAACACCCGACTGTTTTTTCGTAATATAAGAGTTATTTAAATGAAAAAGGTTGGAGTACATTTCAAATTGTGTAGTTTAAAGCATCCAATTTAATCCAGTCCAACCTCAAAATGGTCTGATTTTAGTTCTATTCCCATTGCTAGTTAATTGAATTAACTCTTCTCTTATTCTTTTTCTACGCGTAAAAAGAAAATGAGTCCATATAGATTCCAGTTAGTTTTGGTCTAGATGTAGAGCACGCGATTTCGGAAATTAATGTCTGGCGTTCGATCACCGTTGGCACAGTTTTTGAAGACTCGGAAGAAATAGACTTGCACTTGCATTATTATGGAACCTTATTACCCTTGCGATAAGCAAGGGTATTGCAATCGGGTACTAGACTTTCCCGTAAACAACTGTGTCTGCAGGATTTCCAATTTCAAGATCTCCATTTTCAGCAGGTCGCACTCAACTGCAGAAGTCGTTTCTGTTTGAAACTGCAACTGACATATTAGCATTTTGTACATCCATCCTATTTACCCAAGTAAAGGTTGTAATTTAGAATGTTAGCATTTTGAACATCCATCCTATTTACCCAAGTAAAGGTTGTAATTTAGTATGAACTCTGTTTTCCAACCTTAGTCGCAAATATTGTTGCGACAAAATGTGTTCCGCTAATGTTTCTGTTCACAGAAAGGTAAATTTTGAACGAAAAAATTAATTATTTTAGTGGATAGAGGTGGGTTTTTAGTGCAATGTAACGCCTACCTTTACCGCCTAGAAAAGGTTTGTGAAATTTCTGTGCTGCATGCCAGATTAAGTTTTTCGCCAAAATTTTTGTACAATTTTCAACTTATGAGGTATCGGTTTTAATTCTGTCGGCCTTTTTCAATTGTTTTTTAGTATCTGCTCTTTGTGTTAAAATTGTTTTTTTTTAAACGAATTGTAGAATGTTTGATCAATTTGTTCGTCGACTGATTTTTTATACGATTCAAATCATTGGCAGCCTAAATTTTCTATAATGATAACTGTTTTCAGCAGTAGTCTCAGATTTTGAATCGATAAGTTAAGCGCATAATAAAAAAAGTTATTGTGTAAAAATGTCAAATATTTTACAAACGTTTTCTGATACTTTTGTTTCATTCAGTTTGTACAATCACAGGACATAGATTTTACAAATTGATGATTATAACGAGAAAATGAACGAATTTTTTCTTCATGTTTTTGTCGTTTTGTCTGCAACTAATTAAGATTTATGGTTCAAAATTTGACACATCCTAGATGAAACAGTTTGAAAGGACTGAGCTGGGCCAAACTTTGAGAACTCATGTTTCGATTGCGTTAATAAGTCATGATTTTATAAGTATTCTAGAGGTGCTCTTGCTCTGGAATCAATCTCTCAAACAATAGAAGAGTTTGATTTAATTGTCTCAAATTAAATTTTTTGGTAAATTGATGAATTTCACTTACATTTTATGCAATTGAAAAACGACAGATAACAGAATTGAAAAAAACTACGCAGCCCGGCGTCGAAAAACTACTGCTCCAACACGTGCACAGGAATCTAATTAGCAGTTATTTTATGTGTAAATTTCTCATTAGTAGTTATCTTGCGTGCAGTAACAATATGTGCACCCAATTTAATGCTAAAAGTTACCATGAACTTTAAATAATTGTGTCGACGCCGGGCAAAGTAACTAATTCAGTTCTATTATCTGCCGTTTTTCTTTGGCTTAAGGTGTTTATCATTTTCATCAGCTTCCCGAAGAACTAATTTAGGGTAATTGATTCAAGTTCCTCAACTTCTTTGCGAGGATGTTTCCATGAACTAGGAAATTATCTTAAATCTACTGAAGCACTTTAGGTGTTTTACTTTCCCAAGTAAAACACCTAAAGTTATGTGCTGTGAATTATCTTACGAGGCAAGGTAGCCTGCCAAACTGTAGCTATGCGGGCAACTGTAACGGTTCAACTAATGACTTCAAGTTTGTGAAACTAAACCAGAAATCGTTTCACACAATTCTGAACAGTGTGATTTTCGCACGTTTACATATTGATGAACTAGGAAATTATCTTAATTTCGTTAAGGATCTAAGACTTAGAAACAGAACCGGAATGTATCATAATAAACTGGTCCGCCGGCTAAATTTGATAGGATTACTATAAAATTTACTGAGTTTTTAGAGTGGTAGTTAGTCGGCGTTCAGGTTTCCGGATAACTTAGTCCTCCGTCATTCAAGTTCGCTGAGATTTCAGAGAATTTAAAGGTTGATTAATCATTAGTAGACACCGGAAGTTGTCCGAAAAATTGGAACTAAACTATTTTTTTAATGAAAATCTACTGAAGTACAGCTGATAAATTGAAGTTTCACTTCAGTAGCTCCGCGCAACGCTACGCTTCCTTCAGTTTTGTCAGCGTTTTTTTGGGTTGGTTTCTGTCCACGTGCGGACTTTTGTTCTTGGTTTCTCTTTTTGCAGGGAGTAATTCCCACTGAAACAATTCTCGGGTTGGAACCAATCGGCGTCAACAACCAACTACTTCATCTGACATTTCACCGCGAAGTTGTCATATCGACTCTCCACATAACGAAAACTTCATTATAGTCAAAGTTTTGAATGATCCCCATGGAGCAAAACCACGAGTGAAGCAACGACAGCCACATTGACCTGGCAGAAAATTTGGAGATATTCAAACTTTCTGGAGCATCTCATCAACGCGCAGTAACTAGATACCACAATGAAGCAAACGTGATTTTTCAAAATCGGAAGTCTTGATGATACGGAGTAGCAAAACTTGAATCAACATTCGCAAGAAACAGGACCAGCTATCAAAATCCAAAGGCAAGATACAGAAACTGATCACAGATGAGCAGCTTTTAGATGGACGATGAGATCCAAGAAGCAGAAGGTTTGGACGACAAATATGCACAAAACGTTTATCAAATTCAACAATCTCATCCCAGACTCAAAACATCAACACCTGTTTCGACAGGTGACATTCGATCAACAGATGTGAATTGCAACTTACCAAAACTAATTTTGCCTGTTTTCTCTAGAGGATGCATGGAATGGAAATCGCTCATCGACTTGCTTGAAGGAGCTGTGATTTACAACGCGAGATTGCCGAAAAGCCAAAACTACAGCACTTGAAATCATCTCTGACAGGAGTTGAGGATAAACTACTACCTTCCATAACGATTACGGATGACAATTTTGACATCGCCGTTGACATTCCGGAAAAGTGATACGACAACAAGTATTTTATCTTGCAATCGCATTTGCGCGAGATCTTCAAGCTGCGTTCGTTGACAACAGAAATTTCAAAGATCTTCGAACTCTCATAGAAACAACAGAGGAAAACCGACTCGCTTTGCTTAACCATGGACATCCAGTGGATCCAAAGGATATTTTGGTTGTTTTTGTTTCTGACGGAATGACTTACCATTGAGAGAAAGAAAACTTGGGAAATTTCTTTACGAAGAGGATTCCAACGTTACGACCAGCTCAAAAAATTTCTCGAAGAAAGGTATCAAGCTCTTGAAACATCGTTATTGAGATCGACATCGATTGGTATTCAATAAATTGACAAGAAAGGAAGCAACATGACATCAAAGACGCTTCAGACAAATCTAGCTACATTAGACATGGACAAATGCGAATGTTGTGGAAAAACTATCGGTTCTACAGGTGTGATATCTAAGAAAAAAATTTCAATCAGAGACAAATCTCAACTGATCAAATTGAAGCAGCTGTGCTTCAACTGCTTTCGACCTGGACATCGAAGTGAGAATTGTTCTGGATCTCGACGCTAAGAATGTGGACAGAACGCAACACTGTTCTACATCGTGAGCAGAATCTTTTTGTGAAAAATTCAGATACCAAAACACAGCAGACACCAGCAAAAGTTAAGGCACAAGACAAAAATCTTACAAGAGCAGCAGCTCATGAAAGATCTCTGGATGGAGTTTTTCTACAAATAGCCATCATCCACTCGAGATCAACGGAGAAATAGTTCAAGTTCGAGGAGTACTGGATTTAGCATCACACTAACAACTTGATGACAGAAGCAGTTGTTCGTTGTGTACAGATACGCAGACAGAATCAGACAACAAGGATTTACGGGGTTGAAGGAAATGAAGATTGCAACAGCAAGGGACGGGTTCAACTACTCATCTGGCTCTCATACAAAGAACTAATTTCAATAACAGCATCAATTCCTCAGAAGCTAACCAACAATTGGCCGATCCCGGATTAAACAATCCACAGGAAATTGACGTGATCTATCCTTGGAGCAGCACACTACGAGGATCTGATGATTGGAAACAACAGAATCAAAGATCAGGCAGGTTCAATTTATCATCGACTCTCAGTTTTTGGCTGGCTTGTAATTGGAAAACCAAACAGCAACACCGGACTTACTTCACTACAGTAGAAAAATTTTGTCAGCGACGATAGCTACTCAAATCTACAACGTTTTTGGTAAATTGAAGAAGTTCCAGAAAAAAAAACTGTGACACCGGATAAACTTAGACGTGAGGAACATTTAAAAGCAACAACTAAACGCAGGCCAGGTGACTAATTTGTGCTTAAACTGCCATTCAAAGACAAAATTGGATCACTTGGAGACTCATTGCAGCAGACTCGCATTCGACTACGTAGTTTACTTTCGTTCGGAAAAGAAGCCTGAGCTCTACAAGAAGTACAATAACTTCAACAACGAGTCTATCAACCTTGGCCATATAGAGGAAGTTCCAGACAACGAGTTAGTGCTACCGAACTATAACTGTTTCTACAGGCCATATCATTGCGTTTGCAAGGATTCAAGCACGACAGCAAAACTTCGAGTGGTTTTCGACGCGTCAGCAAAGACGACATCTGTAATACCACTTAACGACAAACTGAGGGTTGGACCTACATTTCAGAATGACCACTTCAGCATTCTGATTTGCTTCGGAATGCATCAGGTAGCCCTCTCAGCCGACATTGTGAAGATATACCGCCAGGTGGAGTTGGAAGAAGAAGGTAGAGACTTTTTATCGAACCGTGTGGAAAAATCAAAATTCGACAGAAGTTAAGCAATACCGAATGACCAGAATGACTTATAGCCCTCTCAGCCCACATTGTGAAGATATACCGCCAGGTGGAGTTGGAAGAAGAAGGTAGAGACTTTTTATCGAACCGTGTGGAAAACTCAAAATTCGACAGAAGTTAAGCACTACCGAATGACCAGAATGACCTATAGGCTTCAGTCTTTCATTCAATGCGATCTATTCAAGTGCTTGTTGAAGAAAAAAAGACGTTTTTTTTAGGATGGCAACTTTCAACGACATGTGTGTAGACAACCTTCCATCAGGATACCGAATCAGCAATTCAACTACAGGACGAATTCATACTTTTGCTACAGCTGAATTTGAAGTTCGCAAATGGACATCATACGATACAAAGCTAGTAGAACAACTCTCAAAGCACTATCGAGAACCAGCAGAGAAAATTACAATCAAAAGTGACCATTATATCTTCAATACACTTGGAATCAAATTGAACGCAGTGCCAGATCATTTTAGTTTTGCATATAAATTAAACGAACAGTCTCCGGTGACCAAACGACAAATACTATCAGAAGTCACGAGACACTATGTGCCGCATGGCTGGCTTTTGCCCACCAGGAATCAACTGAAATCATTCCTACAACTCATGTGGATGGAAAAAATCTCGTGGGATCAAACGTTATCAACCACACACTATGGACGCCTTCGACAGCAGCTAAAGGAACTGGAAGACATCAAGTTGCCTCGCCTAGTTCTTTTTCCAGAGACAACCAGAGACCTTCAACTTCCTGTTTTTTGTGACGCATCCAGCTGTTGTTTGTACGCGACAAGAAAACAGCGAAGTTACAGCACACCTTAAGCTGTTGACCGCAAAATCACGAGTTGTTCCTATCAAAAGCATATATGTTCCACGCATGAAACTCTGTGCAGCAGTTCTCGGAGCACAATTGATAGAAGCAATAACAGCCGCCATCAGTGACAAAAGATTTCTCATTCCAACTGTTTTCGCCTGGACATTCGTTGCTAATCGAATCGCGAAAATTTTACCAGCCGAGAGATGAAAATTTGTGCCGACCAAAGACAATAAGGCTGGTTGTGCTTCTCAGGGAATCTCATCATTAGCTCTAGCAAAAGATGAACTAGGTGTATCGTACCAACATGGCTCTCACGGTCATCAAACACTGGTGGAGAGCAGAGTCTGTCCCAGCAGAGACGAAGAAAGAAGCACAAATGAACACGGCGGATCTGATACAATGTTGACAGTTTAAAAAGAGAACAGTGTCTTCAATTTGCTGACCAGGTTGTCAATGTTTTCGAAAATTGTCAGGATTGTAGAGTACATCAAGAGATTTGTCAAAACATGCAGAACTCAATCCACGTTAGATGATCAAGTTGCAGTTCAAAACATAGCATACGCAACAACTGTTATAGGGGGTTTTAGTACCCGGGATGGTATTGGCACAAGGTCAGGTCTGCTGACAGAAGAGAGCAATGACACCCGGGAAGGATATGATATAGAGTCAGGGGTTGGTACAAGGTTAGGTTTTGATATTGAGAACGTTCAAGTAAAGTCGAAACAAAACGGGTTCTATACCCGACTTGGTAATGGCAAAGACGTAAGATTGCAGGCGGTTAGTAACCGGGATGATATTGAGACGAGGTTGGGTATGTGGAAAGAAAAAGCATTGACACTGTAAAAAGCAGGTGATTGTACAGGGCTAGGTTTTTATTGAGATTATTGGGAAAAGCTCAACGGAAAGCGTTTTTGAGACAAGGCTTGTTAAGGGCACAAAAATAAGAATGCAGCTGGAACAAAGTAATCAGAGGGAAAAGAGAACGTTTGATCCCTGTATACGATTGGTACAGGAGCAGGTATTTGCGCAATCCTGGAAAGTATTGGTACAGGAGCAAGGATTTGCGCAATACAATTGTTAGTATTTATAACGGTATGGATACTGGTAACGCATCAGCACGGGTTCTTAGTCTAGATACTTGTACAGGACCAGCTGATGGAACAGGTTTGAGTGTTGATTTGGATACAAGCGTGAAATCTGTTAGCGCCACTGATTGTTTTTCTGGTAAAGGTACAGAGAGCGAAATTGGAAGTAAAGGTGCGTGCTTGGATTGCAGCTGCTTTGAGAAAGCTAAAAACTTCCCATGAATTGTAGGTATCGCAGCAAACTGTAATTGCGCCACAGCAACAATTTCGAAAAAAGCAAAAGTTCCGACACCAAAACAAACAAATCACGACAATTGGAACGAAGTGATGCTCAATCAGAGGAACAACAACAAATCAGAATAACTTCATCAGTTGCATACAACGGAAAACTTTCAGCCACGGAAATCCAGGAAGCTCGCACAACTCTGTACATACAGCTTGGTTCAGCAGCATCATCTAGCCGAAATTAAGCTTATCGGTAACGGAAAAATTGTTAGAGGGAACAAAAATTCTCTAAGCTTTTCACCCTTCTTTGACGATGAAAGCAACCTAATTCGTGTCGGAGGACGCCTCGCCACTTCACCATGGGACATCGACAAAAATTTTCCGCTGCCGATTCCCAGAAAATCACCAATCAACAATTTGTTCATCAGGGAAGCGGTCCTCAGAATAAACTCCACACCCTTCGACAGACTGTATGGATACCAGGAGGCCTCCCATTGGCCAAACAAGTAATTCATCATTGCCAGCCCTGCATTCGACATGAAGCCAGATGGGAGAGTTACCTCTCGAATTATTTGTAGAGTCTTTCACTCTCAGTAGCACGGGAGTCGGTTTTGGATCTTTTTCGTCAAAGACAGCAACAGCCAGAAATAAAATTAGTTGTGGTTATCTTCATTTGTTTTGCATGCAAAGCAGTTCACATAGAAACAGTCAACTCTCTTGATAAGGACGATTGTGTAGACATCGTCAAACGGTTTCGCGCCTGAAGAGGCTTCCCAGAGTCTGTTTACAGTAATAATTCGACGAGAATCATTGTTTGTCGAGGTGAAAATGAATTCAAGCTACTGATGATGGACGGAGAGTTAAGAGAAATCATTAGCACCTTCACCAACGAAAACTCAGTTTCATGGTACACTATTCCACCAAGAGTGCCACACTTCGGAAGGTTATGGAAGGTGGCAGTGAAATTTTTGAAACGACTCTTTTACCGAACTGTAGAGAAAACTCGACTACAGCTTCATCAGTTCCTGGCAATTCTAGCACAAATTGAGGCCATTCTCATTTCAAGACCAAATTTTACTCCATCTAATGATGTTAACGGTGCATTGGCTCTAACGCCAGATTCTTTTCAAACCGGACGACTCTTGACAGCAATGCCGAGTTCGACACACGACAAAAAAGTATCACTCAACCGTCCAAGCAAAGCCATCAACACTGTAGTTCGAAAATTCTGGTCACGCTGGAAAGACGAATACCTGACTTCATTGCAGTTCGACATCAAAGAGATTGTCAGTGATCGAGGACAACATCCCGCCTTTGATATGTCCAATGGGTTTCGTCACTATATTTTTCGATGGCAACGACAACATCATCCGCGTAGCGCAAATCAAAACCCGAACATGACCATACAACCGAAGAGTCAACAGATTTGAACTGTTGCATTCCGAAAACAAATGACCGACTATATAACTTTTCTACACTCAGGACACAACTCAAAGACTTCATGTACCCATTGAATTGAAACCGTTCAAGGACGTCGGGAAGTGACTTATCTTACGAGGCATTGTAACCGGGCAATTTGTAACGGTGCGGGCAACTGTAACCGTTCAACTAATGACTTAAACTAAGTTCGACAAAAATTTTCCGCTGCAGATTCCCAGAAAATCACCAATCAACAATTTGTTCATCAGGGAAGCACATGAAAGATCGTTTCATAGCGGTCCTCAGAATAAACTCCACACCCTTCGACAGACTGTATGGATACCAGGAGGCCTCCCATTGGCCAAACAAGTAATTCATCATTGCCAGCCCTGCATTCGACATGAAGCCAGATGGGAGAGTTACCTCTCGAATTATTTGTAGAATCTTTCACTCTCAGTAGCACGGGAGTCGGTTTTGGATCTTTTTCATAAAAGACAGCAACAGCCAGAAATAAAATTAGTTGTGTTTATCTTCATTTGTTTTGCATGCAAAGCAGTTCACATAGAAACAGTCAACTCTCTTGATAAGGACGATTGTGTAGACATCGTCAAACGGTTTCGCGCCTGAAGAGGCTTCCCAGAGTCTGTTTACAGTAATAATTCGACGAGAATCATTGTTTGTCGAGGTGAAAATGAATTCAAGCTACTGATGATGGACGGAGAGTTAAGAGAAATCATTAGCACCTTCACCAACGAAAACTCAGTTTCATGGTACACTATTCCACCAAGAGTGCCACACTTCGGAAGGTTATGGAAGGTGGCAGTGAAATTTTTGAAACGACTCTTTTACCGAACTGTAGAGAAAACTCGACTACAGCTTCATCAGTTCCTGGCAATTCTAGCACAAATTGAGGCCATTCTAATTTCAAGACCAAATTTTACTCCATCTAATGATGTTAACGGTAATTTGGCTCTAACGCCAGATTCTTTTCAAACCGGACGACTCTTGACAGCAATGCCGAGTTCGACACACGACAAAAAAGTATCACTCAACCGTCCAAGCAAAGCCATCAACACTGTAGTTCGAAAATTCTGGTCACGCTGGAAAGACGAATACCTGACTTCATTGCAGTTCGACATCAAAGAGATTGTCAGTGATCGAGGACAACATCCCGCCTTTGATATGTCCAATGGGTTTCGTCACTATATTTTTCGATGGCAACGACAACATCATCCGCGTAGCGCAAATCAAAACCCGAACATGACCATACAACCGAAGAGTCAACAGATTTGAACTGTTGCATTCCGAAAACAAATGACCGACTATATAACTTTTCTACACTCAGGACACAACTCAAAGACTTCATGTACCCATTGAATTGAAACCGTTCAAGGACGTCGGGAAGTGACTTATCTTACGAGGCATTGTAACCGGGCAATTTGTAACGGTGCGGGCAACTGTAACCGTTCAACTAATGACTTAAACTAAGTTCGACAAAAATTTTCCGCTGCAGATTCCCAGAAAATCACCAATCAACAATTTGTTCATCAGGGAAGCACATGAAAGATCGTTTCATAGCGGTCCTCAGAATAAACTCCACACCCTTCGACAGACTGTATGGATACCAGGAGGCCTCCCATTGGCCAAACAAGTAATTCATCATTGCCAGCCCTGCATTCGACATGAAGCCAGATGGGAGAGTTACCTCTCGAATTATTTGTAGAATCTTTCACTCTCAGTAGCACGGGAGTCGGTTTTGGATCTTTTTCATAAAAGACAGCAACAGCCAGAAATAAAATTAGTTGTGTTTATCTTCATTTGTTTTGCATGCAAAGCAGTTCACATAGAAACAGTCAACTCTCTTGATAAGGACGATTGTGTAGACATCGTCAAACGGTTTCGCGCCTGAAGAGGCTTCCCAGAGTCTGTTTACAGTAATAATTCGACGAGAATCATTGTTTGTCGAGGTGAAAATGAATTCAAGCTACTGATGATGGACGGAGAGTTAAGAGAAATCATTAGCACCTTCACCAACGAAAACTCAGTTTCATGGTACACTATTCCACCAAGAGTGCCACACTTCGGAAGGTTATGGAAGGTGGCAGTGAAATTTTTGAAACGACTCTTTTACCGAACTGTAGAGAAAACTCGACTACAGCTTCATCAGTTCCTGGCAATTCTAGCACAAATTGAGGCCATTCTAATTTCAAGACCAAATTTTACTCCATCTAATGATGTTAACGGTAATTTGGCTCTAACGCCAGATTCTTTTCAAACCGGACGACTCTTGACAGCAATGCCGAGTTCGACACACGACAAAAAAGTATCACTCAACCGTCCAAGCAAAGCCATCAACACTGTAGTTCGAAAATTCTGGTCACGCTGGAAAGACGAATACCTGACTTCATTGCAGTTCGACATCAAAGAGATTGTCAGTGATCGAGGACAACATCCCGCCTTTGATATGTCCAATGGGTTTCGTCACTATATTTTTCGATGGCAACGACAACATCATCCGCGTAGCGCAAATCAAAACCCGAACATGACCATACAACCGAAGAGTCAACAGATTTGAACTGTTGCATTCCGAAAACAAATGACCGACTATATAACTTTTCTACACTCAGGACACAACTCAAAGACTTCATGTACCCATTGAATTGAAACCGTTCAAGGACGTCGGGAAGTGACTTATCTTACGAGGCATTGTAACCGGGCAATTTGTAACGGTGCGGGCAACTGTAACCGTTCAACTAATGACTTAAACTAAGTTTGTAAAACTAAACCAGAAAATCATTTTATCTTATTTCTGAACAGCTTAAGTTTCTATGAGTTTCCATGTAGATAAACTAAGAATTTATCTTAAATTGGTTGGGGATCTAAGACTTGGGGATTAGAAATGGAATATATCAACATTATGAGATACTGGCTAAACGTCACATTCGATCTTCGAAACAGGATTGCTCTTAGTTTAGCCCGGCTTAGTTCTTTCGAACAATTTCATCTAGCATAAGTCGAAATTTGAACCCTAGATCTTAATTAGTTGCAGAGAAAACGACAAAATGTGAAGAAAATGTTCGTTCAATCAAACTTGCTGAAATCAAACTGCTCGAATCAAACGCTGAAATCAAACTTTGTCACCATTTTTGTCCCGTAGCTGTATATGCGTGTTTCCTTATTTTTTAAATTTTTAGCAGTACATAATTTTTTTATTTGAACCCAAATACAGTTTTTGTTAGTGAAAAAAAAATAGATGTTTGTTTTCTCGGTGCACTCTTTCTGATTGACTTTTCTACTTAGTTTTTTGGCCTCCGTTTCCAGCAGTTTAATGTCAGAATTCTCTGTAAATTGGATAAAAATTGGTTTGAATTAATCCAAAGTAATCAGGCATGGAAATTTTGAAAGAACGCTATGATTCTTCGACAAAAAACCGAGTTTTAATCGTAATTTTTCTGCCTTCTAGAATTCTCGTTTTTCGGCTATCGTGAATCTTTTTATTTTGTCGGCTAGGTATTCTTAGCACGTTTTCTTCTCTATAGCCCACCTGTTTCAGATATTAAAAGGTGGTTCCTTGTTTGAAATTTCGAATGGAAGCTATACAAAACCGCCCCATCACAGTGTCAAAATAAGAGCAGCCAACAGAAAAACCAAGGTGTTTTTAATGTTAAAAACACTGTGTGCCAACGCAAAACTGGATGTTTATACCCAGAATGTTTTTAGTTATTTCTGAATTGTCTCCTAGGTAAGCCATGATAATAACTAGTTCTCAAACGCTCAAAGAAGTAATCTTAATGACATCAATCATTTTTATTAGCAGTTCACATAGAAACAGTCAACTCTCTTGATAAGGACGATTGTGTAGACATCGTCAAACGGTTTCGCGCCTGAAGAGGCTTCCCAGAGTCTGTTTACAGTAATAATTCGACGAGAATCATTTTTTGTCGAGGTGAAAATGAATTCAAGCTACTGATGATGGACGGAGAGTTAAGAGAAATCATTAGCACCTTCACCAACGAAAACTCAATTTCATGGTACACTATTCCACCAAGAGTGCCACACTTCGGAAGGTTATGGAAGGTGGCAGTGAAATTTTTGAAACGACTCTTTTACCGAACTGTAGAGAAAACTCGACTACAGCTTCATCAGTTCCTGGCAATTCTAGCACAAATTGAGGCCTTTCTCATTTCAAGACCAAATTTTACTCCATCTAATGATGTTAACGGTGCATTGGCTCTAACGCCAGATTCTTTTCAAACCGGACGACTCTTGACAGCAATGCCGAGTTCGACACACGACAAAAAAGTATCACTCAACCGTCCAAGCAAAGCCATCAACACTGTAGTTCGAAAATTCTGGTCACGCTGGAAAGACGAATACCTGACTTCATTGCAGTTCGACATCAAAGAGATTGTCAGTGATCGAGGACAACATCCCGCCTTTGATATGTCCAATGGGTTTCGTCACTATATTTTTCGATGGCAACGACAACATCATCCGCGTAGCGCAAATCAAAACCCGAACATGACCATACAACCGAAGAGTCAACAGATTTGTACTGTTGCATTCCGAAAACAAATGACCGACTATATAACTTTTCTACACTCAGGACAAAACTCAAAGACTTCATGTACCCATTGAATTGAAACCGTTCAAGGACGTCGGGAAGTGACTTATCTTACGAGGCATTGTAACCGGGCAATTTGTAACGGTGCGGGCAACTGTAACCGTTCAACTAATGACTTAAACTAAGTTTGTAAAACTAAACCAGAAAATCATTTTATCTTATTTCTGAACAGCTTAAGTTTCTATCAGTTTCCATGTAGATAAACTAAGAATTTATCTTAAATTGGTTGGGGATCTAAGACTTGGGGATTAGAAATGGAATATATCAACATTATGAGATACTGGCTAAACGTCACATTCGATCTTCGAAACAGGATTGCTCTTAGTTTAGCCCGGCTTAGTTCTTTCGAACAATTTCATCTAGCATAAGTCGAAATTTGAACCCTAGATCTTAATTAGTTGCAGAGAAAACGACAAAATGTGAAGAAAATGTTCGTTCAATCAAACTTGCTGAAATCAAACTGCTCGAATCAAACGCTGAAATCAAACTTTGTCACCATTTTTGTCCCGTAGCTGTATATGCGTGTTTCCTTATTTTTTAAATTTTTAGCAGTACATAATTTTTTTATTTGAACCCAAATACAGTTTTTGTTAGTGAAAAAAAAATAGATGTTTGTTTTCTCGGTGCACTCTTTCTGATTGACTTTTCTACTTAGTTTTTTGGCCTCCGTTTCCAGCAGTTTAATGTCAGAATTCTCTGTAAATCGGATAAAAATTGGTTTGAATTAATCCAAAGTAATCAGGCATGGAAATTTTGAAAGAACGCTATGATTCTTCGACAAAAAACCGAGTTTTAATCGTAATTTTTCTGCCTTCTAGAATTCTCGTTTTTCGACTATCGTGAATCTGTTTATTTTGTCGGCTAGGTATTCTTAGCACGTTTTCTTCTCTATAGCCCACCTGTTTCAGATATTAAAAGGTGGTTCCTTGTTTGAAATTTCGAATGGAAGCTATACAAAACCGCCCCATCACAGTGTCAAAATAAGAGCAGCCAACAGAAAAACCAAGGTGTTTTTAATGTTAAAAACACTGTGTGCCAACGCAAAACTGGATGTTTATACCCAGAATGTTTTTAGTTATTTCTGAATTGTCTCCTAGGTAAGCCATGATAATAACTAGTTCTCAAACGCTCAAAGAAGTAATCTTAATGACATCAATCATTTTTATTACTGAACAAATCATCTTAACTCGACTGCATATCGGGGTTATAACCAGTTTAAAGCCAGTAAAAAGTCTCAACGCCTAACTGGAAAACTGGCCTCCGTGCTTGTCGTGGATTTTTCTCAATTATTTTTTGACACTAATGATGCTGATTTGAAGTCAGACTTATTTCAAGTTAATAGTAACAAAGTCATGGTTGCACTCAGTAATTTTGGTTTTCTATATCTTAAGAATACGTGCTTGAAACTTGAAGAGATCAAAGAGTTTAGCGAAGTAGTAGGCGATTTATTTTCAAGAACTTTTCATGAATTTTTCAAGAACTTCGGACAGATCCGATACCACGGATGGGTTCCGGTAATCCAAGGTAATCAGGCATGGAAGTTTTGAAAGAACGCTATGATTCTTCGACAAAGAACCGAGTTTTAATCTTAATTTTTCTGCCTTCTAGAATTCTCGTTTTTCGACTGTCGTGAATCTGCTTAATTTGTCGGCTAGGTATTCTTAGCACGTTTTCTTTTCTATAGCCCACTTATTTCAGATATTAAAAGGTGGTTCCGTGTCTGAAACTTCGAATGGAAGGTATACAGAACCGTCCCATCACAGTATCAAACTAAAGGCAGCCAACAGAAAAACCAATTAGAAAAACCAATGTGTCGAAATTTGAACCCTAGATCTTAATTAGTTGCAGAGAAAACGACAAAATGTGAAGAAAATGTTCGTTCAATTGCTCGCTGAAACCAAAATTTGGCAACATTTTTGTCCCGTGGCTGTATATACCTGTTTCCTTATTTTTTAAATTTTGAGCAGTGCATACTTTTTTTTTATTTGAACCCAAATACAGTTTTCGTTAGTGAAAAAAAAATAGATGTTTGTTTTCTCGGTGCACTCTTTCTGATTGACTTTTCTACTCAGTTTTTTGGCCTCCGTTTCCAGCAGTTTAATGTCAGAATTCTCTGTAAATCGGATAAAAATTGGTTTGAATTAGTCCAAGGTAATCAAGCATGGAAGTTTTGAAAGAATGCTATGATTCTTCGACAAAAAACCGAGTTTTAATCGCAATTTTTCTGCCTTCTAGAATTCTCGTTTTTCGACTATCGTGAATCTGTTTATTTTGTCGGCTAGGTATTCTTAGCACGTTTTCTTCTCTATAGCCCACCTGTTTCAGATATTAAAAGGTGGTTCCTTGTTTGAAATTTCGAATGGAAGCTATACAAAACCGCCCCATCACAGTGTCAAAATAAGAGCAGCCAACAGAAAAACCAAGGTGTTCTTAATGTTGAAAACACTATGTGCCAACGCAAAACTGGATGTTTATACCCAGAATGTTTTTAGTTATTTCTGAATTGTCTCCTAGGTAAGCCATGATAATAACTAGTTCTCAAACGCTCAAAGAAGTAATCTTAATGACATCAATCATTTTTGTTACTGAACAAATCATCTTAACTCGACTGCATGTCGGGGTTATAACCAGTTAAAAGCCAGTAAAAATGACTCATTGCCTAGCTGGAAAACTGGCCTCCGTGCTTACTGAACAAATCATCTTAACTCGACTGCATGTCGGGGTTATAACCAGTTAAAAGCCAGTAAAAATGACTCATTGCCTAGCTGGAAAACTGGCCTCCGTGCTTGTCGTGGATTTTTCTCAATTATTTTTTGACACTAATGATGCTGATTTGAAGTCAGAATTATTTCAAGTTAATAGTAACAAAGTCATGGTTGCACTCAGTAATTTTGGTTTTCTATATCTTAAGAATACGTGCTTGAAACTTGAAGAGAGCAAAGAGTTTAGCGAAGTAGTAGGCGATTTATTTTCAAGAATATTTCATGAAATTTTCAAGAACTTCGGACAGAATCGATACCACGGATGGGTTCCGGTAATTAACATTCTTTTCCAATTAAAACAAAGTTATAGCATACACAACACTTGTCGATTTACAAATAAACCACAACGAAAAACATGCTATAATCATATGTTTTTGCAAATTGGACTGTTTTGACAAAAACTATACAGTTTTTTTTAGAAATTGGACAGGTTTGTTTGCAAAATTATTAAAGCCCCAATGGAGTTTCAATTGTAGTTTTTGCTTCACGGTTGTTATACATCTTTTGAACTGAACACGACTATAAAATATTTTTTTACTGGCCAACCATATTCCTTAAACAATATTTAATTGTATCATTGTAAAACCTGACTGCCTACAGTCAGACCAGCTTTTCGCTAATCGCTTTTACCGGAATTTAAAATGATCTTCTTTGAGACTTACGAAATATGAGTAATCAAAGTATCATTATTGTTCCGACTTTCGATACGAAAGTAACGGAATATTTGTGCTCGGGGTGGGTTTTTTTTTTCTTCAGACAAATTTCGACTTTTTAACTAGCCGTTTTTGACGCAATTTTTTTTATATCATTCGAAAGCTATTGTTGTCCTGAGCTTGAATTTGAAAAGATATTTCACCTGTGATCATTTTTCGTAAAGTTATGGGGGTTTAAAGATTGCCATTTTGGCCAATTTGGGACAATTAACGCGCGATAAATTTCGCGCTATTAACGAGTAAGCGAGATTTAATCCGTCTGAGAAATCGTTCTAAATTGGTTCAAGGAAGCCTATATGCCATAATTGATTTGTTAATAGGCGCAAAATCTATCACTTTGTACTTAATATGACCTGTGGGGGGATGTTTTTACATAAAATCTCAAATTTTTTCAAAAAAATTTTTTGTTTTTTTTTCTTAATTTGAAATTTTTCATCTTATTAATGCTCCATAGACCTTAAAAGGCAGTCGGAACTTTCAGGGCTTCGCCCTGATACGAGCAGTCTTGTTAGACTAGGAGGTTGAACGAACATATATGGCCAAAAGTAAATAACGTGGAAATTCACTAACCAATCACAGTTGTTATATGCCAATTTGACAATTGACAACCATCTTAGATGACTTCAACTTTTCACATGTAATCAGGAAAACTCCGTGAAAGAAATTGAAAACCAGAACTCAGCAAATACAAATTTGGGAAAAAAGCAAAACTGAATCACCAAACACGTGCAACCAACTAATATATAATTCAAATCAACGTTTAAAGCAAGAAAATGCTCAAGTACATTGTGTAAACTAGAAAAGATCACATTTTCGTTTTCTATATACCCGGGTTGACCAAAACTTCTTATCATACAATTTCCATATATGAGAAATTTATTGTCATATAATTTCATACAATTCCATACGTACAGAAAATTGTATGAAAACTCTATGATAAGCATTTTTCCATATATGAAAATTGTATGATAGGTGTTTTCCCATAAACCAAAATTTTTTATTTTTTTCTTTCTAAATTTAGTTTCTGAAAAACTTTCGGTAGTGTTTGCAATCGAACACTAGTGACAAAGACCTTGGTTACTCCAAGCACCAAAGGTTGGACGGTCTTGAATTTACAATGCATAGAAAACGACCTGAATTGGGCTGTCTTTCACAATTGATATAACAAAAGTAACAAACTTTTGTTTTTTGGCAAAATTTTTCAATGATCTTTATTTTTAAATTTTTGAGTTTTCAAATTATCAGACATTGATCAAGGCATACATAAACACCCAATACAAAAGAAATAGGAATTTTTAGTGTTTTTCAAAAAAAATTTAGGTGAAAAGAAAATAAAAGTCATAATTATCGTATCCAGGAC
Source organism: Symsagittifera roscoffensis (assembly GCF_963678635.1). NCBI lineage: Eukaryota > Metazoa > Xenacoelomorpha > Acoela > Convolutidae > Symsagittifera > Symsagittifera roscoffensis. Next base: position 66,124,857 of record NC_087063.1, on the reverse strand, counting down.
TATGTTATGCACACAAAAAATTAAATTTTGCATGCAAAAAACTTTTTTCGAAAAATGTTTGTTTGCGTACGAAATTCGATTTTCGGTTAAAAAAAATTTTTGGGCCAGTTTCAAAATTACTTGAAAATTTTTTTGTGTCGACATCAAAAAAATGCCAGTCATACAATTTCCATTTATGGGAATTGTATGATAAGCATTTTTTTCAAAAAGGAAAACTTCGGTTTTTTATCACCAGACTGTTTTATTAGAATCAAACAGCCACAGAAATAAGTTCATATCTTTTTTCAACCATTTTTAGAAATTGTATGAAAATTGTATGACAAGCATTTTCCACAAACTTGATGTATGGAATTGTTTGATAGGCATTTTCGGTGTATGGAGGTCAACCCGGGTAGCACTCAGCTAAATTGTCAGAAACCACAACCTTGCTCTACCAGGCTGGAAGCACAGTTTGTCTCTAGTGCCAACCAAGGAACACTCGTTTTGCAGTTGATTAAGATTTAAAAAAAATCCGTTAAACAATTCGGACCCCCCATAGCTTAACTTTGGTAAAAGAACGTTAACTTAACGTTTGGTTTATATTACTTTCCGCCTGTTTAAGTATCGGAACGAACTACTATCAAGCTTTTGTAACTTTCAATTGCTTAATTTATTTCGTTGACTTAGTTGAAAATATATTCACCGCACCATTGTTCTTTTGCTTTGTTCCTTTTAAGTTAAGGTCTAGCTACCTAGGACAGGAACTAACAAAGTAGGTCAAAAATTCGACTGGATACCACATCTACAACAACTCCAACGACAACAACGATCAGCTACGACAAACTAGCCATGCCCAACAAAACCACTCTCCCCCAGAGAAATCTCCTCATCACCCAACTAGAACGCCTCTTCAGACGAGTACGAAAAGCCATCAATGACAATACGAACTACAACATAGCTGACTCAGAAACCGAGATGAAGAAAAATCTCAGCAATTTGGAAGACGCCACTACGTACCTTGTAGAGCACCCGACTGAGCACGCCACTGCGGAGGATCTCATCAACCGCTTCACTGATATACAAGGCAATCACGACGACATCCTGGATGAACTTCGTCAGATGCTACAAGAAAATACAGCAGAGACAACTCTACAACAGCACATGCTAATGCCACCACAGTTCAAACCCCCCACACAGCTGATTCAGTGCAACAACAGCCAATACTAGATAGGGACTCCAGCCAGACGTCAACATTATCCAGCAGTAGCCATCAGCCCGGATCATCAATTCAGCAAACAGTAGAGGACCAAAACTCTTCAGATAGCCGAGATACTCATCAGCAAGTCCCCCAGACACGATTCGAAAAAAACACCACTGCTTCAACAAACAGAACACAACACCAGCAACGCAAGCCTCAGCGTCAACATAGTTTTAGAACAGCAGTTCATTCCAGCAGCAGATTCTCAGATAACAAGTAACGGACAATCGCGAACAATTTACAGTCTCGTGACTAGGCCCCCAAAAGTAAAAATCGAGCCTTTCGACGGAAATCCTATGAAATGGAGCATGTGGTTCGGACTCTTTGAAGCAACAATCCACAATCAACCCATCTCGGACGCCAAAAAGATGACTCATCTGCAGGTTTTAACGACTGGAAAAGCAAATCAAGCTATTTCTGGTTACTCCTGCAATAGCACTATGTACAAAGCTGCCCTCCATGAACTACGACGACGATATGGATGACCCGACATCATCATCAATGACTTCGTCAACAGACTACAGAGCTTCAAGCAACCATCAACTCATCACAGGGACTCGTACATTGAACTTTCCACATTCATCGGTTACACGGTTGAAACGTTCCGGACGCTTGGGTTCAAGGACGATTTGAACTCTACAATATACGTAGAAATTGCCGTCAGCAAATTGCAACACCATCAGCAGCTTCAGTGGACACAGTACATCACCGGCCAGAACATCGACCAGCCTAATCTCATCGCCTTCAACGACTGGATAAGACAGTTTGCATTAGCATGCGATCACTTACCACCTTTGCAACCGCAGCAAATGACCCTAGACTCGAGATATTGACAACAAATAGCGCCAAGACTTCGACACGCCAACGGATCTCGACCATCAACCAACCAGCCTGCACAGAGGACTTCTCAAAATTGGAGTGCGATTACCTGACCCCCATGTCCGTTCGACGGACAAACTCATCCTCCAGCATACTGCAGCAAGTATCGGAATTCATCGTTGGAAGAGAAGAAGAGACGCGCTTCGAAAAAGAAACTTTATTACAACTGCCTTGGCCAACATCAAGTGAAAGACTGCCCATCAAAGCACACATGCAGCAAATGCAATCAACATCATCACACAACTCTACACGACGAACAACAAACACAAAGAACACCGAAGTTTAATCCAAACCAGCGACCGAATCAAGTCAACCATCTTGCCAGCCAAAAGAAGATATCAAGAATCAACAGCTCACTGCTGCTACTTTTACCAATAACATTACGACACCGTAACATATACCATAATGTATACAACTTTCTTGATATTCGGAAGCAGCTACATATCGCAACCGACAGCAGCATATCTTCAACTGGAGGAAACTTCTCCGTCAGGAACAACTTCTCATTGGAGGTTTCTTCAACTCGCAAACAATAAAGGCTAAGACCGTGGATATTACAATTCATTCATTTGGAATTAATACTTCAGCTTTTGAACTAACTTATGTTTTAATCAAAGAGAACATCAACTTGAAAGCAGCGGAGCTCAAAAATTTGAACGACATCTTCAGCCAATACGACAACCTTAAAGAAATATGTTTTACAGACTTCAACAACAACGACGTAGCGCTTATGATTGGAACGGAAAATATTGACATTGTCAGCCCGAAAACCAACATCAAAGGAAATCAAAATGTTCCTCGAGCAGTCCTTACAGCCCTAGGATGGACAATAGCAAAACCGAACAGCGATATTGGATACTTCTCAAGCTACCAAGCAACAGCCACCCCAATACAGATATCAAGTGACGGCACGCAATTCTCGGATCTTCTCGCTTCATTCCGGCGAATGAAACATTTACCACATGACTTGAAATAACAATTTCATCAGACGAAAGACACGCTATTTAAACACTTCGGAAAACCATATCATTATACGACAACCGCTATCAACTAGGACTTCTGTGGAAACCAAATGCAAATCATCCCAACAACTTTCAAGCAGCAATTGCCCTATACAACCGGATGAAAATACAAATTAACAAGAATTCAGAAAAACCGGCTTTCTACCAGGATGCAATTGACTAGGATCTCGGCAAGCACTACATAAGGAAATCAGAGCCAGACGAAATACCTTCGACAGGATGAATTTCACCTGAGCATGGCGTAATCAACCCAAACAAGCCAGGAAAACTTCGCCGTGTTTCCAATGTCAAATCCAAATTTAAAGGAATTTGTCAAAATGATATGGTTTTCATTGGACCTGACTTGCTCTTTTAAATGATATGTTTTTTTTGTTTTCACTGGACCTGTTTTGCTCTGCAATCTACTAGGAGTAATAACCCGATTGTGCGAGCGAAAGCATCCCATCATTACCGACATTGAAGGGATGTACATGCAGGTTTCTGTTAACCCCGAAGATAGAAAAATTCTTCGTTTCCTCTGGGGAGCGGAAGAACCCGAAGTTTTTGAGTACACTCGATTCGTCTTTGGAGCCAAATGTTCTCCCACTTGTGCAATTTACGCATTAAGAACTTGCGCAGACGACAATGCTGATAGCCATCCCCACATCAAAAAACTTGTCTACCAGAACTTCTTCATGAACGACTCCTTCGAAGCCACCGGCGACATCGACACCGCAGTGAAAATCAGAGAAGACCTTCGACACGTACTACAACAAGGAAGCTTCAACTTGACGAAGTGAATCACAACAGATCATAGAATTCTACAAACAGTACCAGAAGAACATAGATCCATCACCGTAGACAAAATCAAGGACCTCAAAATCTTGAAGCGAATTCTTGGAATACGATGGAGAGTAAGTAACGATACATTCAGCTTCACTACTGACAAATTACACGAACTCGCCTAGAAGAAACCTACACAACGGAACCTACTTCGCGCAGCTTCTTCAATCTTTGACCCAATTAGAAAAGCAGCACCTATTACTATTAAACTACGAATAATCCAGCAAGCAGTTTGGAGAAAAGGAATGGATTGGGACGAGCAAATTACACGAAAAATGATACCTGAACTTTTGAGCTTCTCGGCGAGAGACACGATCTACCGAAAGCGGAAATACCTCGACACTATTTTGGAAACAGCTACGACAGCATCGCTCTTCATGTTTTTTTCAGATACCTCCTACAACACCCTAGCAGGAGTCGCTTATTTTGTATACAGCAACAGTGCCACTCGGCAAATCAGCAGCGCCATTGTTCTAGGAAAAGCTCGAGTGGCTCCTCTAAAAGAACACACAAAAACTAAATTGGAAAAACAAGCCGCCGTTTTTGGTACTTGCCTCGCAAAGTTCATTCGTAGAGAACAAAGGATTCACATCAGCTCTACTAATATGTGGACCGACAGCACAACAGCGCTTCAATGGATACAGAGATCTGCTAAACGACAACAAATTTCTGTGGCTCACAGAATTGCAGAAAATTTGAAAAGCACCCAAGCGGGTCAATGGAAACATTACCCATGACCCCTAAACCCAGCAGACGACGGAACCCGCGGAATACCCCTATCGGAATTAACTAACAAGTCAAGATAGTTCACCGGACCAAAATTTTTATGTGAACCAGAATACAACTGACCAAAACTACAATTAAACGACGCAATACGGATACCTTGCAACTCAACGATCGAACTGGACACATGGATGATAAAGCAACAACCACAGTGCTAGCTTTTCAAGCTTCCACCGAAAATACAGTACAAAGTTTCATCGACTACAGCAGATTCTCCAAATGGACAAGAATTCTCCGAACAACCGCATACGTAATGCGTGCCGCCAGGATTTTTAAAAATAAAGGACTACACTCCCGCAACGAAAATCCGACCACCAAACTGACAAGCAACAACATGATTGCCGCAAAGAATTTCATCTTCAAGCAGACGCAACGAGACAGCTTCAGCACAGAGGTCAACGAATTGACACAAATTGAACCAATCAACATAACAAGCAGGCTTCGACATCCGTCACTATTTCTAGACGAAGACGGACTCTTGCGAGCACGTGGGAGCCTCGAGAAATCTCAATTGGACTATTGCATGAAACACCCGATTATCCTTGATGGAAACCACCCAGCAGTTTACCTATTTATACGACAAACCCACAAAGACAACCAGCATTAGCCACGCCACGCCAGAAAAAAATAATCTTCAAAACGAGTATTGGGTTCTCTGTGTTCGCGCACACTTTAAAAAGATCATAAAAAACTGTTACGACTGCCGACGACAACAGGCAACTGGACTACATCAAGAACTTGCGCCCCTACCCGCCTTCAGATTTCCGGAAGATAAACCCTTCTTGTTTCAACAACGAGGATTAGATCTCTTTGGACCGTTTGCTTCGAAAACCACAGGAAACTACAACAAACACTACGGCGTTATATTTACTTGCCTGAAAACACGAGCCGTACATCTTGATATGTGCCAGGACCAATCAGCCGACGCCTTCATCAATACCTAAAGACGATTCTTCGCATGCAGAGGACAACCAGCCAAAATTGTTTCTGACAACGGTACAAATTTCACCGCAGCCGAAAAAGAACTCAACAGACACTTCGACGCTGATGTTATACGACAATTCTACGCCAACCATCCGATTGATTGGACCTTCACTCCAGCCTATGCTTCTCATTTCTGAGGTGTATGGGAACGACTCATAAGATCAGTCAAAGACTCGTTCTATGCCATCATGCCACCTCTACAAACCCAACATCCCTCAACACTCAGTCGACAATGGAAACTCGCCCAACAACTCGCAACCCATATTTGGAAACGATTGAAGAAGGAGTTTATCCCAACACTACTGCCAGGACAACGACGGACAAAGAAGACGCTGCCTATCAAAATAGGAGAAATTGTCTGGATTCTTCAGGATATGACGCCACGAGGACTCTGACCAATTGGAAGGATCACAGGAAACAAACCAACCACTGATGACCAGACCCGCGTTTACACCGTCAAAATAAGAGACAAAATTGTGTCAATCCCAGACATTAGACAAGCACTTGTTAGTCCGGACTATTGCAATCAACCAGCAAACGAAGATTCACGACAACGAGATCCTCACCCAAAAGCATACTTGCTCCGACAGCTATAGCCAATAACTTCAACTGACACTTACACGACCGTTAAGCCAGTGTTTTAAGTTTTAAAAATAGAAACTAGCGCACCCCTTTTTTGCTAATTCATTCTGCAACTGCAAAATGAGGCCGAGTATTATATGCCAATTTGACAATCGACAACCAGCTTAGATGGCTTCAACTTTTCACATGTAATCAGGAAATTTCCGGGAAAGAAATTGAAAACCAGAACAAAAAGAAAATTGGGAAAAATGCAAAACTAAATTACCAAACACGTGCAACCAACTAATTTATAATCAAATCAACATTTGAAGCAAGAAAATGCTCAAGTACATCGTGTAACTAGAAAAGATTACATTTTCGTTTTCTATAACAGTTCATCTGGTGCAACCAACAAACCTCAAAAAAGCCGTTAAAAATAAAACCTGCTCAGTTTTTTTAATTTGGATAATTGAATTGAGTTTCTACGTCTCAATATATCCGAATCAAAAATTCGGTTTAAAAAAAAACTTAATCTTCAAAAAACAACCGCGGAACTTTGTGCAGTATCAATGACTAGAAAATGCAATTCTGATAAGTGATTTCAAAATTTTCCCCACCAATTACTTCTCGGCCCTACCTTCTTGTATAATTCTGGTATCATTAAAAAAACATTCATTTTCCTTCTTTAATCGAAAACGCAACTCAACATTCAAAAGCACATTTCACATAATTTTGAGCTGTTAGCAGACTAACAAAATTCATTCGCAACTTTGAATAATTTTTTGAGAGATTCGAGCTTGCATTGACCAACACGCCATGTTCACTTGGTATACTATAAGTTTTCGAAGTTTCATTTAATCTAAGGAATTTATATTTTTCAATTTTGATTTTCGGCATTGTTTTCTTTAACAAGGTGGGTTCCTAGAGCAAAACATCCGCTCTTTTGCAGTTTCCCCGTGAAATTAAAATTTTTTGAAATTAAAAAAATAACGGTCTACTTAAAATGACTTTTAATTTAAAAAGAATCGCTTAAAGCGTGTCATCGTGAACCAGTGAACAAATTTTTTACAATATTTCTGACATGCGAAAGCCGTGTAAACAATTTTTGAACAGCTTTATTTTGTAATTTTACGAGGGGGGTGAGGGGTGGTGGTAAACTGGAAAAGAGCCAAAACATGAAGTTATAATGCAAAACCAAGCTTTTTTTCGTAAACTAACTTAATTTAACTCGACCATCCAGGAATTAACTTAAGTAACCAAAAGATTTCAAAAAAAACTTACTCATTAAATCATCAATTCTTATCTTTCGGTTTTCCAGTTTGTTCTTGTTCGAAATTTATTAATCATTTCTGAGCAGAAGCTAATGACAATCTAACGATGGAACTTCAATGTAAAAGTCCTTTATTTGAATTTGATCTAGTCTTTTCTCCAAAAAAACTAATTCAATCTAAATCTAGCATTCAAACTCAAAAAATTATCAAGGCTTTCTTAATTTTTTCTGTTTTTGTTTTTGTCTAACCTATTAGCGTCAACACCGTTAGAGTCATCACCATTTAAATGTTCCTTTCTCAATTACTTACTTTTCTCACTGAGATAAGCAGTGCTTAAACTCTTCAGAGACTAATCACCTGACCCCTACGTTTAAATTGACCCACGATTGAAAGAGTCCAAAGAAGAAAAAACTATTAATCTGCATGCACTCCAAATTTACCTGAGTCGTGGAGATTGCTTAACTATTCTTCAACCCTTTGATCACAGATCAACTTTCCTTGAAGTATCATTAGAATAAGTTACCTTTATCAAGAATCTCATGTAATTTTTTTTGAATGGCAGAAAAAGCATATAGAATGAACAATCTTCTACAATTTTTTAGATAAAAGCGGGGCTTTTTTCCAGTTTCCCCCCTTTCAAATTCAAAGCCTAATTAACGTTGTCACAATGCAATGAAACTTGGCGTGGTGAACAAATTGATAATTCTGAACAGATTTGGTTTTCATGCTTTACAGCGTAACATCACGCATTTAGCCGCAATAACACGTAAAACAAATAAAAAACTCGTTATTTTGAAAGGGAGGACTGGAAAAGAGCCAAAAGCAGTCCTTAATACACGTCAATGATTAACCAAAAAACAAAAAACTAAACTAATACAAACTGTTTTGTAAAAACACCAGATTTCATCCTCTTTTTTCCATTTCAAAAATCTTTATGGACAAAAACGAATGCTTATCAATGTTTGATTTCATATATTCAAAACTTTTTCAAAATAAATTTGGAAAGCTACCATTAAGACATTAACAATATGCAGATGTATATGCAAACTCGAAATTCGGTTTAGGAAAAATTTAGCGTAGTAAACAGGGACTTGTCCCTGCCGACCCAAAGGGTCCTCTTTGTACGGTTTGGTTATATCCATTTTTTGTGAGAGACCCTAGAAATTATCTAAGGGCTCCAATATATACTACCTTTGAGGGGGAAAGCGCACCGAAAAAACGCAATTTTTTGGGTCATAATTTTCCAAAAATTGCCTAAAAACGCCTTTTTTGGTCTGTTTTTTTAAACTTTTGCCTGTGGGCAGAAAATTTGGCCAGAACAAGGACTTTTTGTGCTTTCGGAGAGCTCAGAAAATCAATTTGGTTGACCTAAAAAAGGTCGATAAAATTTTGGAATTTTTTTTGAAAATCCGCCCCCCTCTCGAGAAAATCCTAGATCCGCCCCTGAATAAGAGTGAAACTTCTTTTACGCATCCTTGTTAAAACACAATCAACCTTTTAAATAAAATTGGTAGCAATATAAATGTTACAACATCCGAAAAACAAAAATGAAAAAGAAAGAACTCTTCGAAATGTTGAGTTTTCCACCCAAATTTCCAATCAAAAACCTTGTTGTAACATTTCCCTGCCCAAACAATCAAACTAACTGGCTGTGAGGAGCTTCACTTAAACCGAAAATGCTTATCTTACAATTTCCTACATCAAATGTATGGAAAAATGCTAATCATAAAATTTTCATACAATTTCAAAAATCCATTGAAAAAAGATTCAATATAGTTTCTCCGGCTATTTGAACCAAATAAAACAGTCTGGTAAGGAAAAATAACTACGTTTATTTTGTTTTTTGAAAAAAAATGGTTATCCTAGAATTTCCAAATAAGGGAATCAGAAACTTAAAAAAACTTGTTTTCAAAACGCATCCTTGTAAAAACACAATCAACCTTTAAAAATAAAATTGGTAGCTATACAAATATTACAACATCCGAAAAACAAAAATGAAAATGAAAGAACTCTTCGAATTGTTGAACTTTTGAACCAATTTTTAAAATCAAAATGAAATTATTTTTTTGTTCTACAGAATAATAAGACAAAGTATTAATTTGATTGAACAACAAAAAAAAACGATTTTGAGAAACACAATTATTGAAATCAGAGCATGTCTTAGACATTATACTTAAGCAAAACCAACCATTCAATTCTACGTGTGACCCATCAAGATTTGGAGTAGGAGCAGCCTTTTACAGTTGAATGCAGGAACAAATAAAATAAAATTAATTTCAACAATTTCACAAACATTAACAAAAGCCAAATTACGATTCTCCACAATAGGGAGTCAATGCCGAGTCACTTTAAACACGCTAACAGTATAATTTTTCAAGTTGTTTTCCAAACGTTCTACAAATGTATACATTACAACAAGCCGTTAAGTTTTTGATTTACTTAAAAATCAAACCAAGATCACGACTAGAAAAACAATATTTGAACCATTTCACTCTCGAGATGATGTGTCTCATTATCGGGAGCTAGATTATTTGGCGTGAACACTTTTTTTACATGAAATCGATTTTGCTTTTTTATTGATTCCTAACAACTTCTAGGTTATTTCCCACTTGGCCACTAGGTAACGCGGTCGCTTTTGCATCCTATGGCCTGAGGTTCGAGTCCACGCAGTACTTTGCAAAATTTTTAGCCTGCAAAATATTTGAAACTGAGTTTTTATCCGGCAAAAAATTATTTGCCAAAGTTTCGTTGGTCCGCTCAAACTATGGGCGAATCAATGTGACTACAGGGGCTTCTGAGGACGTTTTAAAATATTTTAATAAATCATATTTTTTGCTGAACTGGTACCTGCTTGAAGGCTGCTGGTTTTCTATGCTTTTCTTTTGTTTTGTTTCACACTATTTTAATGTTCAAATAATGAACATGCTTTAATAATCTGTTTGAAAAAAAAACAGGTATTACATAATTGTAAAGGTTTAAGCTTTTTATTTTGTTTTTTTGAGACGCTTTGGAAAGTTTTTTTCACCTTTTGCAGAAACTTTGATTTTTCTCAGGATCACTCTATTGATTTTCTTAAAAAAATTGTCAGTGAAAAGTCATCCTATTCATCTGCGTACCTGCATAATCTAGGCTTTTTTACTTTTTACTTTATTCATTTGTCTACAGCCTTCGAAACAATCTCTGCTTTGAAAATATGACGTTTCTTTTTGAATTTTTTTTTTCAAAAACTACTAGCTTCTCATTTGGAGATTTTAAAAAAAAACCAGATATATGAAGTTTCCCTGCCACAACAATCGAACTAATTGGCTGTGAGGAGCTTCACTCCATAATCTTCGAAGCCAATTTTTCTAACGCAAAAATGATGATCCTAGAAAAAGTCAGTTTTAGTTTTTTTGGGAGGCTTGAAGTTTTTGACTTTTCTTGAGATATATTCCACCCAGTCTGAGATTTTGGTTTTAATCGCATTATTTGGTTGTAAAAAGCTCTACCAAATTGTTTTAACACAATAAGTTATGGCCCTTGGAAAAAATCACTTTCTTGTTGTTTTTTTCGTTTTTTTTGGAAACTTTTTGACTTTTCTCGAATGATACTCTGTCCATTCTTTGATTCACTAATCAATCGAAGACACGATTTTGAATCTTTTTCAGCTTATGCGGCCACGGCCTGTTTTTTGCCGAGAAGTTCTTGGATTTGAGAAAAGTCAAATTGCTGAATTTTTGAAGAAAGAAGCGACTGCTAGAAAACTAACTGCAGGAGTAACGTTTTCTCAAGTTTTTGTGACTTTGGGACGAATCACAATTGTCGATAATTTTCACTCTTCTCACTTAATTTAGTGAAGAAACAACTATGGCATTGGAAAAAAACTTTGCTTTTTTTCCAAAGCCATAGTTGTTTTGTTACTAAAATAAGAGAGAAGAGTGAAAATTATCGACAAATGTGATTTGCCCCAAAGTCACAAAAAGTTGAGAAAACGCTTTTCCTGCAGTTAAATTTCCAGCAGTCCCTTCTTTCGATTGATCCATTCATCTAAGATTTGGTAGAGTAGTTTTGGAGAAAACTGGAAAACATTCTACTAAACGTTCAAAAATTCAGCCAATTGACTTTTCTCCTATCCAATACCTTCTCGACAAAAAACAAGCCGTGGCCGTTTAAACAGGAAAAGACTCAAACTCGTGTCTTCGATTGAATATTTAACCAAAGAATGGACAGAGTATCTTTCGAGAAAAGTAAAAAAATGTTCAAAAAAAACCAGAAAGTGATTTTTCCAAGGGCCATAAATTTTTGTGTTGAAAGAAATTGGTAGAGTTTTTTACAACCCATTACTACGATTAAAACCAAAAACTCAGTGAACCAAAATTTTTCTGAGAAAAGTAAAAAAAAAACCAAAATCTCATTAAAAACAAAACTTCTTGAGAAAAGTCCAAAGCTTTCAAACAACCGAAAAAAAACGGAAACTGACTTTTTCTAGGATCACCATTTTTGCGTTAGAAAAATTTGGCTTTGTAGATTATAGAGTGAAGCTCCTCACAGCTGGTTAGTTCGATGGATCACACAACCTAATCTTTCGATGAAACAATCTATCTTCGAAAAAATGGGCGTATTTGTTTGGGCAGGGAAACTTCCTACAACCTGTTTTAACTTTTAAATCTAAAATTTACCATTTGAGAGGCTAGTAGTTTTTTTTTTAAAAAAATTCAAAATAGGCGTCACATTTTCAATGCACAGACTGTTTCGAAGGCTGTAGACAAATAATTGAAGCAAGAAAGCCTAGTGGATTGTGCAGGTACACAGATGAATAGGATGACTTTTCACTGACAATTTTTTTCAAAAATCAATAGAGTGATCTTGAGAGAAGTCAAAATTTCTGCATAAGGTGAAAAAATTTTCCGAAGCGTCTCAAAAAAAAATAAGAAACCAAAACCTATACATTTATATAAAGTTCAAACTGAACTTTTAAACTTTTTCATTATTTGAATTTTAAAATAGCATGAAAAAAACTAAATAAAAGAATAGAAAACCAGCAATTTTCGAGAAAATACCAGTTCAGCAAAAAATATGATTTTTTAAAAGATTTTAAAATGTCCTCCTAAGTAGCCCTAGCAGTCATATTAATTCACTCATAGTTTGAGCAGACCAACGAAAGTGTGGAAAATAATTTTTTGCCGGATAAAAACTAGGTTTCACATATACTGCATGCTAAACATATTGCAAAATACTGCCGGGATTCGGACCTCAGGCCATAGTGAAAGCGACTGTGTTACCTAGTGGCCAAGTGGGAAATAACCTAGAAGCTGTTAGGGATCAATAAAAAAGCAAGTTCTCTTTCATGTAAGAAAAGTGTTCACGGCAAAAAATCTAGTTTTCGAGTATGAGACACATAATCTCGAGAGTGAAATGATTCAAATATTGTTTTTCTAGTCGTGACCTTGGTTTGATTTTTAAGTGAACCAAAAACTTAACGGCTTGTTGTCTTGTATACATTTAAAGAACGTTTGGAAAACAACATGAAAAATTATACTGTTAGCGTGTTTAAGGTGGCTAAGCTTTCACTCCCTATTGCGGAGAACCGTAATTTGGCCTTTTTTAATGTTTGTGAAATGCATGCTCTGAATTTAATAATTGTGTTTCTCAAAATCGTTTTTTTTTGTTTTGTTCTTCAATCAAAATTATTATTTTGTCGCATTATGCTGTAGTACAAAAAAAATAATTGCGTTTTGATTTTAAAAAAATGGTTCAAAAGTTCAACAATTCGAAGAGTTCTTTCATTTTCATTTTTGTTTTTCGGATGTTGTAATATTTGTATAGCTACCAATTTTACTTTTAAAGGTTGATTGTGTTTTTACAAGGATGCGTTTTGAAAACAAGTTGTAACAAGTTTCTGATTCCCATATATGGAAATTCTAGGATAATCATTTTTTTCAAAAAAAAAATAAACGTAGTTATTTTTCCTTACCAGACTGTTTTATTTGGTTCAAATAGCCGGAGAAACTATATTGAATCTTTTTTCAATGGATTTTTGAAATTGTATGAAAATTTTATGATTAGCGTTTTTCCATACATTTGATGTAGGAAATTGTAAGATAAGCATTTTCGGTTTAAGTGAAGCTCCTCACAGCCAGTTAGTTTGATTGTTTGGGCAGGGAAATGTTACAACAAGGTTTTTGATTGGAAATTTGGGTGGAAAACTCAACATTTCGAAGAGTTCTTTCTTTTTCATTTTTGTTTTTCGGATGTAAGATGAGCATTTTGATGTAGGAAATTGTAAGATAAGCATTTTCGGTGTGGGGAAATGTAAGATGAGCATATGGAGGTCAACCCGGGTAGTATTTCAACTGCATATTAGCGTCACATTACCTTTCCAGGCCTTTTTGTTGGTTTTAATTGGTTTTCTTTATAAGACCGCTCAAAAACCGCTCAAATCTTAATGAAAAACCGTTCAAAAATCACCGCAATATTTGAGCGGTTTTTCCAAAAAGACCGCCCAAACCGCACAAACCGCTCAAACCGCTCAAATCTTGCTAAAAAACCGCTCAAACCGCCCATAACTTGAGCGGTTTTTGAGCGGGATCTCGACCCGGGTCCTAATTCATTTTTGTTGGTTTGCTTTCACGAACAGTTAAAATAGTCGGGTTTTTCATCTAGTATAAATTACTTTTGATCGCAATGTAGTTGCAAATGATTTTTGTCGAAGTTTTTGAAAATTAATCTATTGGCTACGTTTGTGTTCGTCATTGAGTGAGTTTAAATATTACGCTTCTTATTTTATTATTTAATGTTTATGTTTTGTCAGAATGATGCTTGTTTACGAATGTGTTTCCTGTTAAATGTTCTTCTCTGATCATGTGGTTTATATGATTTCATGTTCTAGGATGATTATTAATCCATTGATTTTATCATGGAAATGTATGGGTACTTGTTAGCTCGTTTCTTGCGAAGGGCTACGTCTGGTTTTAAACATAGATGTAGTGGGTCGATCTTTTTTACACCGAACTTAGAGTTTCCTACGCTAAATTTTTCCTAAACCGAATTTCGAGTTTCCATATACATCTGCGTATTGTTAATGTCTCAATGGTAGCTTTCCAAATTTAGTTTGAAAAAGTTTTGAATATATGAAATCAAACATTGATAAGCATTCGTTTTTGTCCATAAAGATTTTTGAAATGGGAGAAAAGAGGATGAAATCTGGTGTTTTTACAAAACTATTTGTATTAGTTTAGTTTTTGGTTAATCACTGACGTGTATTAAAGAATGGTTTTATCTAAAAAATTGTAGAAGATTGTTCATTCTGTATGCTTTTTCTGCCATTCAATAAAACTTACATGATATTCACATCATCAATTTAGTTTTGTTGATACAGGTAACTTATTCTAATGATACTTCAATTTTTCAAGGAAATTTGTTCTGTGATCAAAGGGTTGAAGAATAGCTAAGCAATCTTCAGGACTCAGGTAACTTTGGAGTGCATGCAGATTGATAGTTTTGGGCTCTTTCAATCGTGGGTCAATTGAAACGTAGGGGTCAGGTGATTAATCTCTGAAGAGTTTTGGGCACTGTTTATCCGAGTGAGAAAGTAAGTAATTGAAAAAAGAAAATCAAATGGTGATGACTCTAATGGTGATGACGCTAATAGGTTAGACAGAAACAAAAACAAACAGAAAGTTTTTTGAAAAGCCTTGGTAATTTGCCTTGAGTAAGTTTCTTAAGAAGTCTTTTGATTGCTAACGTTATTTCCAGGATGCTAGATTTAGATTGAATTAGTTTTTTGGAAAAAAATTCTAGCTTTAAGTTCAAGACAAGGGTTTTTACATTCAGGTTCCAACGTTAGATTGTCATTAGCTTCTACTAAGAAATGATTGATAAATTTTAAACAAGAGAAAAATGGAAAATCGAAGAATAGGAATTGGAAAATCAGAAAATCGAAGGATAGGAGACCGAGAAGATGAATGGGTTCGGGATATGTTCGGAGCGTGTGAATTTCCTCCAAAACAATAATGACGATCAGCCTAGTGTTGATGATGATCAACCTCAAAACACAGAGCACAATGACCCAGTGGCTTTTGCCGAATTTACATCAAAGATTGGATGGGAGGAATTACAAAGAGATAATTTTTCCATGTTGGCAACCGCGGAGGCATTTGATATCAAACGGGCAGCAAAAGTAACTGACGAAGACTTAAATGGACATATAGTCAAACTCAAAACAAAAACTGACAATATATTTGCCATTGCGGACACGGGAAGCCCGATGTCATTCTTAAATGAAACAGCAGCACGCCGTTTACAACAAAATGGCAAGTCCACAATCTTCAAAAATATTTCTATGGAAGACGCTGCACGAAACTTAGCATGCTATAATGGATAGTTTATTGTTCCAAAAGGACGATCCGCCCTTGCAAAAAAATCCGGGGGATGGACGATTCTATCAGCCTCATTTTTTGTGATAGATGATGAAAAAGCAAAGATACTCAGTTGAAATTTTTCAACCGAAAATCGGGATAAAAATAATTCAAAGAAGAACCGCAGAATTATCAAATCCTAACCATAGATGAGGGACAAAAATCAAATCCAGAAATACAACAATGAGTCAAAGACAATTTCACCCAATTATGCATCAGAATTGGGATAGCAAAAAATCATGTGATTAAACTACAATTTATTCCAAATGCCACGCCTATCCAACAATAATGTCGTCGAACTGCGATTCACTTACAAAAAAAGAGTAGAATTCGAGCTAAAAAAAGTTGATAGACAAAAAACACAATATGAAATTGTACAAATGCTCGGACAAACAGTTCATCAGCCGGATTTAATCACCGTCAAGAAAAAGCAAACGGTAAAACTCGCTCTAGATTCTCCTAGACAACATCGCACAAACAATCAAATCCGACACAAAAGAACAAACGTTGTTCTCGTCACTAGACTTACGTTATGCTTATTCGCAAATCCCGTTGGATAAGAAAACTCATGAACAATGCAATTTTAGCCTCAACGGAGGAAATGTCACGTGAACACATCAATGTCAAACAGGCTTCTATGGCCTCACGGATATGACGGTAGAATTTCAAAAAGCGATCAATCTTACATTAAAAACTAAAGTTCTACAAAAACTTGACGAAGAAAATCTTGCTTGTCAAAAGACAAGTGTAAGTTCGCATGCAAACAAATTGAATGGCTCGAATACCACATAGATAACGAGGGCACACGCCATTAACAAGAAAAGCAGAAGCCATAGAAAAACTATCACCACCTAAAACATTTGAACAAATTAAAAGTTTTATAGGTTCAATACACCATCTTTCAAGATACATCCCACATCTGGTACAATCTGCCGCGGCTTTGTCCATTTCGCATTTCCAACCTCCGAACATGGACGAATCCCATTTCTCGACTATCGTCTCGGCGATTGTTTCATTTGCCATTTGCCAATAAAGCGACCATTTGCCGAAAGAAACGTCAATTGAACTTCGTGATTTTGATTTGCTTACTCAATAGATTTGATAGACGACGTACTTCGAGCATACCTAAAGTCTTTAACATCTCTTATAACCACACTTTTTCTGGGTTCCACTGCGGTTGGTTGTTCTGGTGAGTTCTTTCACGTGTTTGCTCTTTGTTTTTGACTGTTGCCGAAAAAAGTGGCACAAAATTGTTGATGATCATGTCAGTTAAAAATATTCCGATGTCAAGCCGCCGTGCATAAAAATTGAGCGCAAAAAAAGGTTCTTTTTGGATAAAGTGAAATAGCCATTCGAAGATTGGAAAAGACTCATGAACGCAAGTGAACTTAAAGAACGCACTGACGTTGAAAAATCTCACCTTACGGATTTCAAAAAAACATTTAAGCTCTTGAATTTATAGAACGATTTATGATTGGCTCTTTTTTGAAATCATTAACCGAACTTAAGAAAACTGGATCAACAGGTAAAGTTTTTATTGCAACGGAAATCTACAAATTAAACTCCACTTTCGAAACATTTGTTTGTGCCATTTCCACGTTCGTTTTTGGAGAGTGCTTTTTAAGCGACTTTTAGCAGATGAGTTTCAATTGAATTCAAAAACTGCATTCTACCTAAGTGCATCAATATTTTAAGACTCTCCTGAAAAAACACAGCAAGATCTATATAAGAGTCTTCACATCATTCATTACTCTTAACCAGAATTTATATAATAGTCTCAAGGGTAATTATAATCAAATATTAATTGAAGTATGTAAAAAAATTTCACGCAATTTGCTCGCAAGTTATTGTCTAAATTGGACAACCAGTTTTTACTCAGCTACAAGATAATTTAAGTCTGTAAACAAATTTGTTTGCCATATAATTTCCTTACCCCATCAAATAACAAGGCAAAATTCGATTGTTTTTCAAAAAAAGGACTTCTAGAAAAGTTTTTGAAATTAGAGTTGAAAAATATGAAGTAAGGCTATTAGATTTTCAAAGTTCATTTATTCTCAACAGTTTTTGATAAAACTATTGAGTATGAAAAACAATCGGTTAGTTATCCTTGTATGAGCGAAAAATTACTTCTATCGTTAACCTTGTAATGTACTAAAAACCGCACGCTGCGAAAAATTACTTTTATCGTTAACCTTGTAATGAACAAAAAATAGCACGCTATGAATATGAGAAGGGTGAGTAGCAATTGCATATGTTCGCATTATTGGCAAATGGACGTTTCTATCGAAATCTATTGAGCAAGCAAATCAAAATCACGAAGTTCAAATTGACGTTTCTTTCGGCAAATGGTCGCATTTTTGGCAAATGGCATGTAACAGTCGCCTACTTCGGTCACATATGAGGCTTAAGAAAAATAGGCCCTATAACTATTGGCTCAAAAGTCAGGGACACTATCTCTTGTGTTTTTCTACCTCAAAAATGGTCGGAGCCAATTCGGTTCACTTGCGACATGAGACTAGAACCCGTTACAGCTTAAAGGCCACTACCAAATTACCCCCCCCCCACTCTAGAAAATAAGAACGTCCCCATACTTAGGTCTCAAAATACCCAAAATGCGCGAACGCCGTTAAAAACAGGGTCGGAACAATCCGTTAACTTACTTTTTATTGGACAGTGGAACTTTGATCCCTTTCAGATGGATCAACCTAAAACTCGCCTTACCTCAACATACTTATCACAAAATGCACTCGGGAAAATTAAATTAGGTTCTTACATAGCAGCACACTTGAGAATCAGAGTAATTAAGCTAATTAATAACTCTAGCATAAATACGATTGAATATAACTCGAGAAATTTTCTGACAATGAGTTCCAATCAAGGGAAATGAGTTTTAACTTGAGAATATAGTTTTGGATCTGAACCATTGGGAGACTTCAGTTGTCTACCTTTCCATTGAAGGTTCACTCTGGTTCAGCTGAATTTCGATCTTCTTTCGTAATCTCTCTGTCTCCTATATCACGATAGGACAGCTCTACTCTCGTGTTTCGTATTACAATCTCGGAAATTGCGAATAGCAATTTCCCGCTGTTTTTTCTGTCACTTTCCCGCTATTGCGATTCGGTCGTTCTGATTTTTTTTTGATGTTTTCAGTTGTCGCGAGAAAACTGAGCATGACAGGCTCAGTTCGAATTTTTGAAAAATTAAACTTCATCCCAAAACCACGTATTTCGTATTCCTCAAGGTCAAATTTCCAGATATGACCGACTGGCACAGCAAATGAAACAGTCGCCGAGACGATAGTCTAGGAATGGGATTCGTCCAGATTCATGGTGTACAGCCAGATGCTGGAGAGCTGAAGGTAGTGGAATATTGTTCCTTTTGCACAATTTAGCAAGACTTTCACATCTTTTTTGGCAATCTTTAGAAATTGAGTTATGCTCTCCATTGCAATTTGTACATCTTGAAGTGAAATTTGCATTATTTTTTCATTTTTGTGAGTCGGTGTGTTTGTATTCTTGAGAACAGTTGCTGTATTTTTCTGCTGTAGAGGAACACATTCTCGCGATATGTCCGAACTTCAAACACTTGTTGCACTGAATTATCCAAGGCAAGGAAGTCTTGCTTAATCTGCGTTGACCCAACAGTATCCGAAATAGACGCTTTTGGCTCAAATACGTTCATACTCTGTTTCCGACGGCAGTTCTTCTTTGATAAGTCTGAAAGGTCGCCCTGTGCGGTAGTTCGTCAGTCGCGAGGCACATGTATTTGGGTAGTCTTTTTTGAGCTAGTCATGCAATTCACTTTCTCTGAAACCAGAATCTCGTTCCATATCTTGAGGAACATCTTTGAAAACCAATGAAAAGCTTTTGTTTTTTGATTCCGTCCCATTTCGCATTTCCAACCTCCGAACATGGACGAATCCCATTCCTCGATTATCGTCTCGGCGACTGTTTCAATTGCCATTTGCCAATAATGCGACCATTTGCCGAAAGAAACGTCACTTTGAACTTCGTGATTTTGATTTGCTTGCTCAATAGATTTGATAAACGACGTACTTCGAGCACACCTAAAGTCTTTAACATCTCTTATAACCACACTCTTTCTGGGTTCCACTGCGGTTTGTTGTTCTGGTGAGTTCTTTCAGGTGTTTGCTCTTTGTTTTTGACTGTTGCCGAAAAAAGTGGCACAGAATTGTTGGTGATCTTGTTGTGAACTCGCTCGATGCTCTTCGTCTAAAACGTGCTAGAGAAAAAGTTCGCTTTTTGTGTTAACATTGCTAGCTTCCTTGACACTGTTTTCACATGTTTCAACAAATTTTGAGATGCTGGGTTGTTATCAATGTTCTGTTTGGAGTCATCGCAGCACCAACCCGAGGTCGAGCCTTCTTTTTTTGTTGCGGGTCTCCTTCCCTACCTCTACCTTACAGATCCATGATACCTTGAGGCTAAAGTGCTATTTGTAATATAAAAGTCTGTGATAATATCCTTAGCTGTACTGGTTATTGATCGAAATGAACACTTTCAAATCAACACTTTTTTTCGTAGAAAAAAATTGCACGGCAACAAAACTTGCTACTTAAGCTGGAGAAAAACAGAGTCCGTACTATAACAACAGCTTTGCTTGTGTAAACAATTTAAAACCTTCTTTAGAGATAAGTAATTAATTTTTTTGCTACATAGTCTTTTTGTCATAAAACCATAGAACCATAAAACCATAAGATCATGTCAGTTCAAAATATTCAGATGTCAAGCCGCCGTGCATAAAAATTGAGCGCAAAAAAAGGTTCTTTTTGGATAAAATGAAATAGCCAATCGAAGATTGGAAAAGACTCATGAACGCAAGTGAACTTAAAGAACGCACTGACTTCGAAAAATCTCACCTTACGGATTTCAAAAAAACATTGTCACCATTTAAGCTCTTGAATTTATAGAACGATTTACAATTGGCTCTTTTTTGAAATCATTAACCGAACTTAAGAAAACTGGATCAACAGGTAAAGTTTTTATTTCAACGGAAATCTACAAATTAAACTCCACTTTCGAAACATTTGTTCGTGCCATTTCCACGTTCGTTTTTGGAGAGTGCTTTTTACGCCACTTGTAGCAGATGAGTTTCAATTGAATTCAAAACTGCATTATACTTAAGTGCATCAATATTTTAAGACTCTCCTGAAAAAACACAGCAAGATCTATATAAGAGTCTTCACTTCATTCATTACTCTTAACCAGAATTCATATAATAGTCTCAAGGGTAATTATAATCAAATATTAATTGAAGTCTGTAAAAAAAAAAAATTCACGCATTTTGCTCGCAAGTAATTGTCTAAATTGGACAACCAGTTTTTACTCAGCCACAAGATGATTTGAGTCTGTAAACAAATTTCACTTAATTTTCAAGCAAGTTATTGTATAAATTCCGGTATTTTTTGATCGTCTAATTTGTTTGCCATATAAATTTCTTACCCTCTCAAATAACAAGGCAAAATTCGATTGTTTTTCAAAAAGAGGACTTCTAGAAAAGTTTTTGAAATAAGAGTTGAAAAAATATGAAGTAAGGCAATTAGATTTTCAAAAATCATTTATTCTCAACAGTTTTTGATAAAACTATTGAGTATGAAAAACAATCGGTTAGTTATCCTTGTATGAGCGAAAAATTATTTCTATCGTTAACCTTGTAATGTACTAAAAACCGCACGCTGCGAAAAACTACTTTTATCGTTAACCTTGTAATGAACAAAAAACAGCACGCTATTAATTGCGAAACAAAAACAAGAAAAAAGTATAGAAAAAGGATGTAACAGTCGCCTACTTCGGTCACATATGAGGCTTAAGAAAAATAGGCGCTATAACCATTGGCTCAAGAGTCAGGGACACTATCTCTTGTATTTTTCTACCTCAAAAACGGTTCACTTGCGACATGAGACTAGAACCCGTTACAGCTTAAAGGCCACAACCAAAATACCTCCCACTCTAGAAAATAAGAACGTCCCCATACTTAGGTCTCAAAATACCCAAAATACGCGAACGCCGTTAAAAACAGGGTCGGAACAATCCGTTAAGTTACTTTTTGTTGGACAGTGGAACTTTGATCCATTTCAGATGGATCAACCTAAAACTCGCCTTACCTCAACATACTTATCACAAAATGCACTCGGGAAAATTAAATTAGGTTCTTACATAGCAGCACACTTGAGAATCAGAGTAATTAAGCTAATTAATAACTCTAGCATAAATACGATCGAATATAACTCGAGAAATTTTCTGACAATGAGTTCCAATCAAGGGAAATGAGTTTTAACTTGAGAATATAGTTTTGGATCTGAACCATTGGGAGACTTCAGTTGTCTACCTTTCCATTGAAGGTTCACTCTGGTTCAGCTGAATTTCGATCTTCTTTCGTAATCTCTCTGTCTCCTATATCACGATAGGACAGCTCTACTCTCGTGTTTCGTATTACAATCTCGGAAATTGCGAATAGCAATTTCCCGCTGTTTTTTCTGTCACTTTCCCGCTATTGCGCTTCGGTCGTTCTGATTTTATTTTTGATGTTTTCAGTTGTCGCGAGAAAACTGAGCATGACAGGCTCAATTCGAAATTTTGAAAAATTAAACTTCATCCCAAAACCACGTATTTCGTTTTCCTCAAGGTCAAACTTCCAGATATGACGGACTGGCACATACTCCCCGGACTCAAGATCGAGAATCCCCAGAAACCCGAGTGTTGCTCAAGGTACAGTGCCAGTGGTCATTTACAGAAGTTTGCAGCAGACTTAAGTTTATCTACAACCCAAAATTCACAACCATGTCAAATTTTCACACTATCGCTAAACAGCAATCAAAATCTGCACACACCTGCACCATTGAATTTTCGTTTTTTGAGCTAGTAATTTAAAATTTCTTTTGTCCTATTCAATCAGGAAATTATCATGCAGCATTTTGATTTTTATAATAGATATAACATATTAATAACAATATCTCATTTGTTAAAATTTCTTTTTCGTGATTCCAGACTTCATCCAAGTTCCTCCTCGAGCCCCTTTCCTTTCCTCTCAAGACTCAAGACTCTAGAATTCCCCATTAAGCCACCTGCTCATCTCGCGTTCTTCGCCTTCGAGGTACCAGACCCAGACGTATTTGACACCATAATCTGCTTCAACAGTGCCTCTTCATCATCGGAGCTAATCACGATCTCTTCCCAGGCTTTCAGCTGTTCATAGGACCGCATCCATTCCCTTTGCTCCTGCAACCTCTTTGCTTGGTTGGGCAAATTCTTCACCCTCGACTCTCGGTTCAAGCAGAAGGAATTGTGCAGACTCAGGCTCACGTTCTTCGCCAAGTCTTCCTCCAGTATTGACTCTCTCGCCTTGGTATTGTTTCTCGACACCCTACCAACTCTTTTCCACCCCGTCGTGATCGCATTTCGATGGGTCAGCAGAGGTCTCTTGAAAGCTTTCGGTCCTATCTCGGCAAGGAACTGTCGATATACCTTTTGATATTTCTTCATGTGATCCTTCGTTACCATGTACAACCAGGATGTCAACGTCGCTCGAAACCAAGGAAAGAACCTTATGCGGCTCCATACGTGTCTGACCTCCATTGGTATGGCGAATACTTTGCATGCAGTCTCAAACAACTCAAGTCTCCTGCTGTAATCTATGGCGTATATCGAATCCACCGTTGGCGTCATCGACTCCCGATACTTCGTTACATTTTCCTCCATCCATCGCAGAGCCAGCATCGTGCTCACCACCAAGATGGTCACCTTCTGCTGATGATCGGGCAGTCCTATCGACTGAATTTCTTCCACATCCCAGACCAGACAGAGGTTTGCGTGATCCGGATACCACACTGTTTGTACCAGACAGTGGCATGGACATTCCCCATGTGTGAGGTCAATATTCCTAAGGTTGCGCTCTCCCGAGGCTTCTAGTATAGGTTCAAGTTCCATCATCTTCTCGTGTATCGCATCCATCTCCTCCATGTTTGGAGCACCACCCATAGTCTTCCCGATCACGTTTTGTCTCTCGTGGTCACTTGTGTTTTCACTTTCCAAACCCAAAAGTTCTTCCCCCAGATTTCACTCAAGTCATCCCTCTCTTCTCTCGGCACTGTCCCTCGGATTTTCCTCAACAACCTGTGTGAGTGATGCGACATCCGAGCCAGTCTTACACACTTGGGCACTGAGAAGGCCTTGTCTATTAATACCCTTTGGCTGGATACCCCCACCATCTCCATGTGCAATGGATAGTGGCTGCCGCATAGGTTGGCCATCACTGACCCCACTAAGGACTTCGCATTTAGAGGCAGACCATAGGCTTCCCTCATAGGAAATCCCATTTCAGCGTCAAGTCCAACCTTCCAGCTCTTGATATGTTTCTGGTTTACCTGCAACACCCCGGGCCATGAATCCACACTCAACGCGGTCACCAAGTGGTGTTCAGACTCTAGCCTCTCCAGTGACTGCAGACTGCACATTCTCGAGAAGAATCCCAGAGCTGTTGCTATATTCACCGTGGTACTCGCGTAACACTCAGCCACTATCTGTACTTCACTCTTCTCCCTCTCTGTGATGCCTTCAAACCAGGTGACTAGGTCTTCTTTTCGGAAGGACTGTATCCTAACGCATGACCGTCCATCACAGGTGTGCTCGCCATTTCCACACGTCGAGTCAAGACAATTACCCGGCTCCATTTTCTTCACCGACCCTAGTTTACTCGTCGCTTCGCTTGACTCCTTCACCTGAGGCAAGATCAGCTTGTGCACTATACTCAATGTTGCCAGATCTTCGTCCTCCGCCGGTGCTAACCTCACTCGCTCCGTGACCTCCTCGATCAGGCTCGCATGGGGATTTGGACACCAGGAGGGCCTCAGCAATTTCCACACCACTCCCAGATTCGTGACCAACGTGCCATTCCCGCTACCCATCTTCAGCTCGACTCTTTTACGTGAGCGCGGCACGCTTATCACCTCTGGTGTTTTCTCGAGAATCAAACCCAAGGTCGGTCTCTCTCTCTCTCTACTGTGTCTATTTCCACTATCTTCTCTGTCCAAAACTTTAGTAGCTCCGCCACCTCGTAGTTCCTGTGAGCGAATCCGGCTTCCGAGTCCAGGAAAGGGTTGTACGCCATCCCCATCACTCCAGACACATACTGGTATTCTCCCTTCTTATTGGGTTTC
This sequence comes from Symsagittifera roscoffensis, assembly GCF_963678635.1. NCBI lineage: Eukaryota > Metazoa > Xenacoelomorpha > Acoela > Convolutidae > Symsagittifera > Symsagittifera roscoffensis. The sequence goes on along the minus strand of NC_087063.1, from coordinate 66,099,727 downwards.
AAGTATTCTCCTGACGAGGCCAAGTTACGGTGCACGTCGTGTCTCTCCTCAAATTTTTGTTGTAGAATCTCCGTATCTCGTCTAACTTCCTGTGGCTCTCTAGAGACTGCCTGGAACCATCCTCCTTTTCTATCCCAGTACTCTAGTATGCATTAAAGATGACTGCTGAGACTTTCCGTTCCACTGCTTTACTCCCGATTGCTCTTTGTTGACATGCTAGGATGGTGCTGTCAGTCATCAACGACATTATCCACCTCAAGAAACAAGGAGCGTATTTCCTCCTTGCCAGGCTCAAGCCTGAGTTATCCCTAGCAATGTGTTGCATCAATGTCTGATATATTTCTAGACTTTTTCCACCCAACTTCAACTTGTCATGCGAGGTCAGCGTTTCTAATTCTATTCCTACCAGGCTCCACGCGAACATCAATTGTCCCGCTGTTCTAACGAAGGGATTCGCCATCAACGGCGACGCCGATGAGGATGTCCTCATCGCTTCTTCAAAATGATCCCTTAACAAGTTCTGCCAAGTTCTCTTCAGTTGGCTCCCCAATTCTAATTTGTTAATCTCAGCCTTCTGCTGGGTAGCCCAGTTGCATCGCTTGCGTGACACTCCACTGTCGAGTTCCTTTAGGCAGTCTTCCAGTTCATTCAATGTTTCCAGGGCCACCCACCACGGCCGGGAGGTGTTCCTCGTTTTATTCTTCTCAAGAGGATCACTAGTTACTTGCTTCCCAGTGGCCTGGTGTTCATTTGAGACCCATTCTTTGCCAACGTCTACTTCCCATGTCTGCCCGCTCGTCGAACCTCGTTTCATCTTCGTCCTCTGAGGCTTGAAGTCTTCTACCGTTGTCAAGTTGGTGGGAACCTCCATCTCTCTTTCTAACTCGAGCAATTTCCTTGGTTCGTAGCTACTCTAGTAGGCTGCTGTCTTCCATCGTGCCAGAACCATGGGGGCCGTCTCTCTCAGGTTTCTCTCTGAGACTGCATCCGCCGAAGGACTACCCAACCCTTCTACCTCTCTCTTTCTCTTCCAAGACTTCACGTCTTTACTTGGGGGCGTTGCCTTGTCTCCATCCAACCCTTCCAACTATTGCCTCCCCCCTGCTCGAGCCTTAGGAATATTAGTACTTTCAATTATATAACAAGTCTCGACCTTATCCCCCCTTACACCTTCAATCATTTTATTGACAGTTTTCTGTTTCAGAGTAGAGCTGTCTTTATATTCGTCTTCTTTGGTCTTCACTGGCGCCTTTCTCAATTCGACCATCTTGCTCAGCAGCTCTCCTCTTGCTTTTTCATCCAGACCTGTTCCCATCAGGACAAGTTCTCCAAACTTCACCACCGTGTCCCACAGTTCGTCTTTGAAATTGTCTAGTGTGATCTCGCTATTCACCTCTCGATTAAAATCTCTCAAGAATTCTCGCCAAGCGTTCTCATCTAGAGTCCCTAGGAACATGGTCTTGTTTCCCTCGAAGGTATTCTTTTCTCTTTCTTCTGCACTCAAGATCATCATTCCCATGTTGGAAGTCTCGCTCGCCAGTGGCAACTCTAGGTTCTTGCGGGGAGATGAGGTCAGAGGTGGCGTGGCACTGTCTGCCCAATATTCTCCGCTCAGATCTTTCAACAGTTCTTGAGTGGTGAAGTCCTCCTCTGCTGGTTTTGGTTCAGGCGTGTTCCCCACTTCCATCTACTCTCCTGCCTCACTGATAGTCTCATCCATGCTTTCCTCTACTGACTCGACTCTCCTTCTCTCAAGTATCCTCCTGAACCGATCTTCCACAGGGCCGCTTCTTTTGTCTCCAGGGGTGCCCACCGACAGGCGTGATGGTGTCGTTGGATCTGATTTCTTGTACTCCGTCAGAGCCACATACAGGGGGCCTGCTGCATCCAGCTCCTCCCCTTCCTGTCTCATCTCCACCTGTTCCAGTCCACAAGGCGCCCGGTATTTTCTTGTGGCAAACTTCATTTCGTCTTTTAGCGCAATGTGTCCATCTTCTACAATCATCCTGCCATCGTCCCACACCGGTAACATATTCTCCGAACCCGCCCGATCAAGCGTTGTTCTCAAGATCTCTCGCACCTCGAATTTTGGGGGCATTGAGCCTCTCATCTTCTTCGCTTGAGTCGTCCAGGAGTTTATTTTTATATCACAAGTGTGAAAATAGACCGCTGCGGTGTAGCCGATGAATAGGGGATCCCAGCCATCGGTAAATTCCCTTTGCTGCCTCTCCGCCGCTGCTCTCGCGAAAAGGGATGGGACTACTAGGGAACTGTTCATTCCCAGGGTCATTCTGCTGACCGTTGGGAACTCGGGAATGGTTGCTGGCAAGATTTCCTTCTCTAGTATTGCCTCTAGCTCCCTTTTCACCAACTCGAAGCTCTTCTTCCACGCGGGAATCCTCAAGACCTCTTGTCCACTCGCCGTCAGGGGATTCAAGTTCCAGAACTTGGGATAAGTTTCGATGGGGCCTTCACGTTCCCCCCCCCCCCCAACCTGCACTGCAGTTGGCCTCGGAAATTGTATACCCTCAGCTCGGGATCTTTCACTTTTCCAAAGAGTACCGTGTTACTAATTTGCGCTCTCAGCACCTCTTGCTGACACCAGTTGAGCGCCGTCCCATCCAACACACTTATCAAGCTCAAATGTGTCACGGAGTTGCGGTAAGCCGTCACTAGAGGATCTGGAAACGCGTATGTTACAGCTGGTCCGTAAATGCAGGTTACGACCTCCTCCAGCCCCCGAATTATCCCCATTGGGTCCGATCTCCTCGCCAGGCACATGTCTGTCAACAGAGGCATGCCACCATTCACTTGTCTCCATTCGTCTTTCGTTTTCGGATTCTTTTCCTCGTCAGTCATATGTCGATTCTGCATCAGGAGATACTCCAACAGCAGCGTCTTTAGTCCCGCAGCACATTTATATGAGTAGGTGTCTATGCTCGAGTGGGTTTTCCCCATCGACAGGGGCTCCCCATATTTCGTTAGTCGGTGAAATGACAGCAGCTCACCATGGGTCAGGAGCACCAGTGCCAGATATCCGTCAATCCGTAGGGTTTCCACACCCCGAATGAACATATACGCTGTACCCATGTTGAATAGGTACCTTGGGTAAACTAGGTACAGTGCCAACAACAAGCTGATAGGCATGCTCAGTATTTTTTGTACAAAGGCTCCAAAAATTGTCTCCTTTGCACCAAACACTCCAGCCATGAAATCCTTCTCCCAACAAGGACTCAAGAACTTGAGAATCTCGTGATCTTTTCTTGTCTTCAGCTCGCCCTTTGCGTGCTCCCTCCAGAATCACCCGATTGTAACCTCTTTTGCAGCTCTGCCGAACCTGGTCACCGTCATCTCCCTACTCTCGGCCACTTCCAACTGCTTCTCAAGGAAACTCCAGATTGCTTCACAAGAGGTGGGGTATTCTCCTTTGTATTCTCTGTGCCGTTTTCTAGCCTTGGTGTTAGGAACGGCCACCTGCCTCTTTCTTGCGTCGGTCGGTACACCATCGACTCCAGTATCTTCTCTGTTGCAGCCACATTTTTTCTTTCTTTACTTGGTCCCCTTGACTTACTGGTGGAGCTCGTGATGGTCAAATCCATACTTCGAAACCACAGGCTGGCCGTCAAGTGACTTATTATTGGGTGGTCTTCCCCTATAGCCGGACTGAACTTGAGTTGTCTGGCGAAGTTCGATATCTCTAGCAAGAAGACTTCATCCAATACAATGAGGATGTCTGCTAACTCATAGAAGCCCCTCAACGCGTGGGACACATCCGCCCACGCCGCCGCCAGTTCTGACCTGCGAAGCCTCAAGTTCGTCGGATCCAACTCTCGATTGGGAGCTGCCATCAGGATCCGCCATGTATTCCCCTCGGCTATTAAGATCAGAACCGCATACACAATCTGCAGAGCGGGAGGCATGCTCGCGTACCCGGGGGACGTCGTGAACACCACTCTTGTCTTAGATCCAAATCGTGAGGCGACGTTCTCCTGCACCTCATTCATTGCTGCAAATAACGTCTGGATAGCTTCCCAGATTTTCTTTGGCGCCGGCTCATCGCCCTTGAGTTGCTCAAGAAAACCAGTCGCATGCAGGTGGTCATTCATTCCTGCAAATAGTAGTAGCTCGGGCTCGCAAGGCATCTCCGATTTTATCGCGACAACCAGGGCGAGTATATCAAAGTCTCCGGCCAGAACAACTTGGCGGCAGCTGGATTTTGCTCGGTCGTAAACTGCCAAGGTCTTGGCCAATTGGGCGTTCCCGCAGGGTTTCCCGTATCTAGGGTCGTCCGCAAATCTCGTACCTTCGTAAGCGGCATCTGGCAGTTCCATTTCTCTTTGGTCCAATAGTTTGTCCACCACCCTCAACTGCGCTGGAGTTGCCAACCTGATTCTGGCAATGCTCGTTCGGTGCTTAGGGGGCTCCACTATGAGTCCCGGACTCCCCAGCAACTTGAGAGGTCTGTAGTTGATAGGTCCCATGACTGATCTTGTGGGAATCCCAGTCAGATCCGCCGTCTCCATTATTCTCGCTCTTGAGAAATGCGTCTTGTGAGCCTTCAACCAGTCCACGCACTGGTGTCTACTTAAGTCCTCGTGTGACACGCGCTCGAGGCCCAGAGCTTCCGCCAACTCTTGTCTACATTCCAGGTCTTCCGAGTCCAACTCCGTTACATTCTCCAGATATCTCGACCGGCTTGTCTCCGCCGGTCTCTCCACCCTCTTGCTCTCTACCACTACCACCGAGGACACTACCGAACTCTGGGGTGTTGATCCTCGGCCTCCATCGGTGCGGCACCCGGTAATCTGGTCCGGCTACTTCTCGAGCTGTCTCTAGAATCGACCCTCGCCCCCAGGCGACTGGATAGAGTTCTTGAGGCGAGGAAAGGGGGATTTGGAGGTGGTCCGAATGTGAATTGGGCCGTCTCCAGCAAGTCTGCCTCCAACGCACTTATGTGCCTTTGGAAAACGTCATTCAACCATTCCACTCCCCTAGGCCTGTCAAAATGGATTCCGTCTGAGGATGCATCGTCGGGGAAGGCAGCTCGCTCCATTTGCTCGGCTACATCCAGCAATCCAATGGGAAGGACACTCCTCTGGTGTATTTGCCTGACTACTTCGTTCAGGTTCCGTACCTTCGTATTCATTTCCATCGCGTGTTGGTCAGCCTTCATATTGTAGGGGACGGTACACACTGTGAGTATGGCAGGATCCATTTGAATCCGTAACTCCTCAAGGATGCAGCTCGTCTTGTCATGTACTCTCATAACCTTCCTTGACTCCCCCTGGACACGTCATTAGTTCCGATCATTCGAGTTACCGTGTATACTCTTGCCATCCCTAGCATCTCAAGTGATGCTAATATATGTGGCATTGCAGCTCCAGCGAAACTCAAGATCCCAGTCTGCCAATGCGACTGAATCCGGGTCAGCACCCGCAGCAGGCTGTCCCCTATGATTAGTTGGACCGTACCCTCCGGTACACGTGGCTGCGTATGGTATTCCACACAAGCCGCGTCATGGAAGCAATCCCTCTTGACTTTTTGTGCTGTGTTCCAATCCATGCGATTGTGCCTGTGGTACCTGCCCTCTGTGTTCTTCTTATAACTTGAGATTACCACACTCCTGATCGGTTGCTCCCTCCAAGTCGGGGGTAACTCCACTCTTTCTGGACTCTCACGATTACTTAGCTGTAGTCTCTCATTCAATTCTTTCAGACGTGACGAGCTCCCGCTCACCTGACTGCCGCTCGGGGTTGAACTCGGAAAATACCCCGGCAGTGCGACGTCCATCAATGGGCGTATCGGTTGTGTCTCTAAACCATGCAGGGAGGACGTTGACTCAGTCGGTATCCATACCTCCAACCCCTCGTTCATGTGTTCCTGAGCCGCGCTGTCAAGGTTAAACCGTCCCTTCGATCTGGGAGCCTCATCCACTTCCATACGTGACTCTGGTCTTGAACCGGCGGCCGTTCGCTCCTTGGGCCTGGCTCCCGTTTGCATGTCGAGCTCGCGCTGTCGCCGCTGGATTCTCTCAAGTTCCGACTTCAACTGTTCACAATTCGCCGCATTCTCTCGCACCCTCTGTTCTTGCTGGTGCTCGGCATTCAGCATATCGAGTTCCCGCCGCGCTTGGTCCTTTTCAATGACCGCCTGATCTCTCTCCAGATTCGCCTGATCTCTCTCGAGCTTCGCTTGATCCCGGTCGCGATTCGCCTTTTCCTCTCCCTCTGTGTCCTCTCAAGTTCTCTTTTCAGACTACTGAGGTCAGGATACGCCTCTTCCGTTTGCTGCGCTCGCGTCAAAGAGGGTGTCTTACTCGTGTTTTGGCCCGCTGACCTTGCTGATGGTCTGTTTGGTAGTGGGAACTCCCCTGCGCCATACTCGGTGTTATTGCTCAAGCCAGGATCCCTCGCCAAGTCCAACCCCCTCACCCCTCCACCCACATTCCAGGACAGCCATCTGGTTTGCTCTTGGTTGGATATGCCATCAGTGGTGTAGCCGACCATTAAAACCGCTTCTGTTGCAGACTCCCTGCATTCACCCTGCTCTTCCAATTAGAGGATGGCGTTCAGCATCACAGCCATTCTCTCATCCACTTGGGTGTAATCCAGATCCCTCAAGCGTCTGTATAATTCATCAAGCGTGGTCCTCTTCAGAGCCGAGGGCATGGACTTCCAAAATCGATCTGCCATTTTTTTTAAATATCTGGATGATCTTGCGCACGTACCAACTTGAGAATTACCGTACCACTTGAGAATTACCTTACCACTTGAGAATTGCCGTATCACTTGAGAATTACCGTACCACTTGAGAATTACCGTACCACTTGAGAATTAGCGTACCAACTTGAGTACTTGAGAATTAGCTTCTTCAAGTGTTGCTTGACTGTGGGTTCGTTCAAGACCTTCTTTTTTCTTTCAGTTGAGTATATTTGGTTAGTCAATTTGACTTTACCAAATCAATCTGAAAATAAAACTTGATCCTTAGACTAAAATGTTATGTTCCTAACCTAAAACCCCCCTGCCATTATAGTTAAAACCTTATCCTTTTCGTTCTACTAAAATAATTCAATTGGAAGTTTTCTAAGAGCATGCAGATTCATTTTATGTTTTAGCACCATCAATCATTTAAAATTTAATTGTCATGCCAATCACTTTTAAGATCCTTTTACCTGTTCCGTACCCGAACACCTAACTTGAGATCCCTTCATGCCCAACTCAAGACCCCCATGTACCCGACTTAAAGGATACTCAGGTAGTATTTCTTGTGCAGATGTACCATTATCTCCGTTTCTGCGAAGACCACGTGTAGGATAGCATATAGTTCCCTTGGGCTCAGGTTGCCCCTGTTCGGGTCATAGACCGGCATTGAGACCTCCGTTATTATCCTTTCGATCATGAGTCCCGCAGTCTCGTTAGTGCCAACATCATGTGTTCAGGATCGATCGTGTTCCTCTCACTGACCCTCGTCACTAAGAAGCACAGGTATTTGCCTGGGACTTGTGCTACTGATGGTGGAAGCGCAGCCATTCCTCCCAGCCCCGGTCTCTGTCTGAACAGAAACTCCACGTTCTGGTACTCTCTCTTGAAGTCGGCCTCCAGTCTTGATTCCGCCTCAGAGTCCGCTTTTATCTTTTCATTGTCATCCAAACTCAAGTTCTCGTTGCCATCATTTTTCTCTCTGGTGCCTTTCTCGTTCACTTCACACGCTGGCTCCGCCAGTAGGTACTGAAGTCCCTCCATGTCCTGTAGTATACACCAGTCCTCTGGAGATGGGACGTGAGGCTTCAGATTTTCGTAATGTGCTGCTCGCCCCGTACTCAAGCGGTAGAACCGTCCTTTTTGGTGTACTTCCGTTATCATGAATGGTCCTCTCCATTTCTTAAGTAGTTTTTTTGTCCCTTTGGGCAGTATGACATTCTGGAAGACCCACACGTATTGGCCCACTTCATATGGCTTCGCCTGTAATATCTTTTCATCATATTTCTTGCGCTGTCTCATTTGTGCTTGCGCAGTGTTCCTCCTGCAGAGCTCGTTTAGTTCCTGCTGTCTCCTGATTGCTTCTTTCACGTAAGCTTGAGGCGACGTCCTCTTCTCTTCGTATTCCGGGTAAAAGAATGTCAGGGGCATTGCTCTCTCCCTGCCCGTCAACATCATGAAAGGACTGATGCCCGTTGTTGAGTGTTGCGTACTGTTGTATGCCCCTACGACTTGCGGCAGATATTTATCCCAGTCCGTCATGTATCTTGAGCAGTATACCCTCAACATGTTCACCAACGTTCTATTCTGTCTCTCTACCAGCCCGTTGGTCTGAGGATGGTAGGTTGTCGAGTGTGCTTGAGCAATGTGTGACCTCTTCATCAATTCTTTTGTCAAGTCCCCCACAAAGGCTTCGCTGTTGTCTGACTGAAAAGTCATTGGGCAACCATATCGTGATATCCAATGCGTTATCAGGTGGTCACAAGCCTCCTCTGCTGAGGCTGTCTGACACGGGACCGCTTCTGCCAACTTTGTGAAGTGATCTATCATAACCTGTATCTGGTTATATCCCGACTCCGTCATGCAGATCTTTTGATGGTCTATCTGCACCACCTCGTTAAACTCCGAGCTCTCAACGGACTTGAGTGGGAACTTCATCTTCCTTGGGTCTTTTACTTGCAGGCATGCCAGGAATGCATTCACCCATCTCTCGCAAGCTTTCCTTAATCCTGGCCAATCAAACCTGTGAAGTATTCTCTTGTACTTTGTCTATCCCCTGGTGCTCCATCTGATCGTGCGATCTGAATAACACCTCCGTCTGATACAATTTTGGTAATATGATGAGGTTGTGTTTGTGTAATATCTTCTCCTCGTCTTTTCTCCATGTCCTGTAGTATACACCAGTCCTCTGGAGATGGGACGTGAGGCTTCAGATTTTCATAATGTGCTGCTCGCCCCGTACTCAAGCGGTAGAACCGTCCTTTTTGGTGTACTTCCGTTATCATGAATGGTCCTCTCCATTTCTTAAGTAGTTTTTTTGTCCCTTTGGGCAGTATGACATTCTGGAAGACCCACACGTATTGGCCCACTTCATATGGCTTCGCCTGTAATATCTTTTCATCATATTTCTTGCGCTGTCTCATTTGTGCTTGCGCAGTGTTCCTCCTGCAGAGCTCGTTTAGTTCCTGCTGTCTCCTGATTGCTTCTTTCACGTAAGCTTGAGGCGACGTCCTCTTCTCTTCGTATTCCGGGTAAAAGAATGTCAGGGGCATTGCTCTCTCCCTGCCCGTCAACATCATGAAAGGACTGATGCCCGTTGTTGAGTGTTGCGTACTGTTGTATGCCCCTACGACTTGCGGCAGATATTTATCCCAGTCCGTCATGTATCTTGAGCAGTATACCCTCAACATGTTCACCAACGTTCTATTCTGTCTCTCTACCAGCCCGTTGGTCTGAGGATGGTAGGTTGTCGAGTGTGCTTGAGCAATGTGTGACCTCTTCATCAATTCTTTTGTCAAGTCCCCCACAAAGGCTTCGCTGTTGTCTGACTGAAAAGTCATTGGGCAACCATATCGTGATATCCAATGCGTTATCAGGTGGTCACAAGCCTCCTCTGCTGAGGCTGTCTGACACGGGACCGCTTCTGCCAACTTTGTGAAGTGATCTATTATAACCTGTATCTGGTTATATCCCGACTCCGTCATGCAGATCTTTTGATGGTCTATCTGCACCACCTCGTTAAACTCCGAGCTCTCAACGGACTTGAGTGGGAACTTCATCTTCCTTGGGTCTTTTACTTGCAGGCATGCCAGGAATGCATTCACCCATCTCTCGCAAGCTTTCCTTAATCCTGGCCAATCAAACCTGTGAAGTATTCTCTTGTACTTTGTCTATCCCCTGGTGCTCCATCTGATCGTGCGATCTGAATAACACCTCCGTCTGATACAATTTTGGTAATATGATGAGGTTGTGTTTGTGTAATATCTTCTCCTCGTCTTTTCTCTTGCACGCTACCACCCCATCAGCTGTGTGATAGAGTAAATCTTTTTTCTTTGTAGAACTGGCTCAAGATCTTGTAGCTGTCTTCTTCGAGTTCCCCTTTCTCCTTGTACCCCGTCCGGATCCGTTTGGAGAGGTTACTTGTCATCTTGTCATTCTTTTGGGCCCTTATCAGGTCCGACAGCCTATATCTCGCTTTGACATGTTCCTTTAGTGCCATGATCTGTCCATTCATTTCCCCAGGGTTGTGGATGTCATAATTCAGCTTTACGCATATTATCCTCTTCACGATCTTCATATCATCTTCTGGCATCAGATTTGTTCTGACATTTGAGTTGCATGATAGTTCCCTGAATGGTTTCCTCGATACTGCAATTTTCTCAAGTTCTTCACCTCCTTGTACTTCTTGTTCATCCGAGCTGTACGTTCCTGAGGAGGGATCTGGTTGTAGCTCCCTGTCGCGGTGTCTCATCTTCTCCTCTGCCAGTATCATGCATAGACTATCCTGATCATCGCAGCTCTTTTCCGAATCTTCATCCCATTCTTCACACTCCCGGGACAATTTCTCTTCTCCGGTTTCTTCTTCCTCCGTGGACGTGGACCACTCCCCGGACTCTTGAGCTAGTCCCAGGTGTTCAGCTTCTTCCTTAAACGCTACTTTCTTCTTCCTAACCTGAGTCCTCTCAAGTATGTTATCAGGGATTTTGTCAACCAGTGACCGCACGACTTCTTTGCCATCAGTAACGCTTCCTCTTAGAGAGTCTGCGTTGCCAACTGTTTCACTCCTTCGCAGTATCTCGACTTCCGGTTCCTCCCTACCCTTTCCTACGTTCACGGGTTTATCATCTGCCAGTTTCTCAAGTAACCTCCACAAAACTTCATCTACCTGAGTATCTCCCGTTTCCACCTGGTTGAGATCATAGCCTTTTGCCTTGAGCGTCTCTCTCACAATTTTTGACTTGAGCATAATCTCTATGGGCATCCCTCGGTTCTTCTTCAAGATTGTTTTCTTTTGAGGCTCTTCTGGTAATTCGGGATGATCTTCTATCGGTTTGCCTGACTTGTCTAGCCATCTCGTGAGTGGAAGACTGTCATACGTTTCTTTGTCCATGAAGGAGAAGCCATCTTTAATCTTGGGCCTGTCCGCCTCCCTCTGTTCCTGTCTCTCGTAGAACTCCGTCTTCTTACTCAAGCTATCGGCATTCTGATGTTTGTCCCTTGTTCTATGCTCAATTATCACGTTGTACCCATCCAAGCGAACTATCCATCTCCCAATGTAGCTCTGGTCCATCGAGTACGTCTTCAGCCAGCTGAGTGCCCTGTTGTCGACCCGCAGCTTAAATGGCTCACTGCCTAAGTATGCTCTGTATTTCTCGACAAAAGTAACCACCGCGAACATCTCTGCTTTCGGCGCCCCGTATTTCATTTCTGTATCACTCAAGACTTTGCTCCCTTATGCTATTGGTCTTAAGACTGTCTTCCCGTTCCATTCTTGTTCTTGATGGAGAATTCCAGAAATCGCGACTACCGACGCGTCCGTATCCAACACGTAAATCCCTTTTTCCGTTGGCATCCCTAACACCGGTGCCTCGCACAACTCTTTCTTTATTCTCTGGAATGATTCTTCTGCTGCGTTGTTCCATGTGAACTTTTTGCCTTTGTGTCTAATTAATTGTTGCATCGGGACAGAAAAATGAAAGTAGCTCTAAGCTGAGTTGCAGGATCTGATCTATGAATTTAACGAGGTGTGTTACAAGAATTTTGCCAACTTAAGCTAAACAAAATGAATTTTTCTATCTCTACCAAAATTAGAATAGACCTTATTTTGGCTCAAGTTCTGTGCGATAGGCAATTTATTGAGAAAGTATGCGGAAAGCACTGTTAAAGGATATTTTTTGGAAGGTTTCAACTAGTTTGCAGGTTTTGGGACGCGCTTAGGCATGAAATTAGTATGTATTGGCGCCAAAGACTTTTCCTTTCCAGTTTTGACTGCCCTCGTAGTTTTTCAAAAAATATATATTTGAAAATTGTTCATACGACAGTTTGCATGTAAGAAATATTGTAAACAAATGTCCCCATAAACCTTGTCCGCATAGCCCTTGATGAATTCCCTGTATTAGTTCGCAAAACCCAGGAAGCTCATCAACTGGTGTTCCGTTTTTGGCGATTTCCAAGTTAGAACTGCTTCCACTGCATCTGGATGCGGTCTGATGCCGTGCCTGTCCACCATTCTGCCCAAGTATTTTGTCGAATCCTTGAGTATCTCGCACTTTGACGGTTTACACTTTAGCCCCGACCTCTTCATACATGCAAACAACTCGTCCATTCGCTCGATGTGGTCTTCTAGTGTGGGCGTCGCTATTACCACGTCATCCACATAGCACATTACCAGATTGCCGTACTTCTTTGTCACACCTATCAGCGCGTGTGCCATCAACCGTTGAAACGTGGCTGTGGCATTGCAAAGAACAAACGGCATCCGTTTCCATTGAAACAGCCCCAACTCGCAAGCGAACCCTGTCTTGTCCCTGTCTTGCTATCTCAGCGGGACCTGCCAGAATGCCGAACCTAAATCAAAAGTTGAAAAAAAATTTCGCGTCACCTAACTTCGAGAGGCTCTCGTCAATCCTAGGTATGGGATAGGCATCCTTCACCGTGACGGAGTTCAGATACCGAAAATCACAGCAAAACCTCAATTGGTCGCCTTTCTTTTTTGCCATCACTACTCCACACGCCCACGGTGACTTGGATGGTTCTATCATGTCATACTCTAGTAATGTCTCTATTTCTTTCCTACATGCCTCTGATTTGTGGGGGGTCATGCACCTCGCCCCCTCCCTGTGTGGTACCGCATTCTCTTCAAGTTCTATTTCATGCTCAACAAAATTGCAACACCCGATGTCTGCCTTATGTCTCGAAAAAACTTCCTCGTTCCGCTCTAGTACGTCCTTGATGGCTTCGAGCTGTTCGTCCGTTAACTTGCCCCTTAAATGTTCGATCTCCGGCAGGACCGGTTTGTCACTCTGCTTTTCATCTAGTGTGGGCCGTTCCGGAAAATTCGAACAGCTCGATAGCCCATCGTCTGTCTCTGACTTAAACGATTTCACAGGCCTGATGAACCTTTTATTTTCTTCAATCGTCTCAAGATACAAATTTTGTCCCTATGATTGGGACAATCAACAACTTCATTTTAATTTGAATTTTCAGTCCTTTCATATCGAGTTTTAACGGGTAAAGCATATCCCAGCTTCCTCCCCCTCTGTATCGTGATGGGTATATCAAGGGTATTCAACAAGACACTGACGCAGAGAACGCTCTTGGTTATCGAGAAGGATCTTCCTAAAACAGCAGCACTTTGACTATTAAGATTCGGGACTATGCATACTTACTTGTTGTCACTTAGTTTATTGTAATTTTTCATTCGCAAGCTTACGATTGCCGCTTCGTTCGCCTTTAGCCTCACCCTCCTACTCAAGAATACCGGTGCTTTATTTTCATTCGCTATTATTAAATTTACCGGTTTAATTGCGTACCTCCCATCCGGGTTTCTTATCCTGAACATCGCATTGCTTAAATCAATTGTTACGTCGAAGCTCCTGATTAAGTCCCTGCCTAAAATGAACTGGTCAGACTCATCTAGGTTTTCTACCACAAGAAAGCTCATCCACAGATTGCAATCCCCCAGATTTAGGGCTATTATTGGTGTTCTGCCTAGCACCCGCAGCGCCCCTTTGTTAGCAGCTGACAACCTTATTCTCGAGTCTATCAAGTCATCATTGTTGAAGCCCCTTCGCTCCCAAGTTTCGGTTGGTATTACACTCAAGACCGCTCCAGTATCGAATAACCCACGCAAGTGAGTCTTCTTGCCACTTATGTCAAGCACATGTGCTGATACGTCTGCCTCTGTCCCGATGTGCATTGCATCTTCCTCCAGCATGGCACAGTGTCCAATCGATCTCACCTTTAGTTCTTCTTTGCCCACGTAGATCTGTCCCACTAGATCTTCATCACATGTTATCATTGTTTTCGTGTAGATGTCTATTCCATCTATATTCAACATCACCTCATGCGGGCCATAAGCTTCTGTGTATCTGTTGTCCACACGGACCGGCTTGCTGCCACCTCTCGTGAGTAGCGCCCTCAAGGCTCTAGATGTCGTCTGTGGGCTTATCGCACTCAAGTAATCTGTGTATACGTCAATGTGCATTATTGTCTGGTCGCTGGGTTCACTTAAGTTCCTTGTCACCTCATGGCCACCTACTGATTATCGACATTATACTGGCTCCGATTTTCGTTATGCCAAATGGCTTTCCCGTCACCATTTTCAAAGTGTTGCAATTTCCACTCTTTGTCGACCCTGCTACAGCTTCTGGCACTGGCACCGAGCAACTTGACGTCTCATTCAATCTCTGTCTGTCGATCTCTTGCTTCAACCGTTGCTCTATTTTCTTCGTTGCTAGGTCCTGTTTCACCTTGTTAATCGCCTCTGACGCCGCTTTCTCATAATTTATCTCTAGGGCGTTCCTGGCCGTGGCCTCTATCGCATTGTTAACCTGCGTTACAGCCTTCACTGTCTTCGTTGGCAGTTCCGTACTCGGTGCTTCTAAGTTTTTTGTTTCAAACTCGGTTTGTCTATTTCTCTGATTCTGCACGCCGCTAATGCCAATTTATGTTTGGGGTGACTCTGATTCTTAACTGCCTCCCAAAACAAAGGACAGTCCATCCTGAAGTGCCCCTCCTGATTGCAGAAGGAGCATCTTGCACCTATTTTGATGATTAAGCCACTATAGTTCTCGTGTTCTTCCATCTGGCTCATATCCTCCTCATCTGGTGCGTATCCCAGACTCTTCATGCCCTGCTTGTATGTTGTGCAATCCGCCACGTGATGATCATCTGACCCGCAGTTCGCGCATGATCTACGTTTGTCCATGTCATCTCTAGGCTTGTACCATGACGACCTTTGTGGTTGGTTTGCCCCTTGCATGTTCCTGTTATCTGAATATGAGTATTTCTTGGGTTTCATTAGCATGTACTCTCTTGACTTATGTCTCATTTCTTCTGGATTCGGTGCACTATCTTCCGACAATGTATAGTATGTTGCTAACATTGTTCTCAAGTCGTCACTTTTTACCTCATCAATGAACTTTGAGGCGATGCTAAAGTTTCTTCTGTTTGTTGACTCTTCAGGGTCACTCCTTCGTCTCAAGCTCTCAAGATCATCTAGGAACCTATATAATCGATTCATCGTCCTTTTGCCTCCTTTTTTCATATCGCATCATCGCTTGATGACCCTTCATGCCTGACCCGAATCGATTCAACAATATCTCGAAGATTTTATCCGCAGTGTCGCGTTCCTCTTCCTTCTTCACAACCACGCATTTCAACGCCGTGCCTTCTAAGTTGCTGAGTATCGCTGTGCATGCTTGCCTTTCATTGTTCAAGTTGTCTTGTTCCAAGTGCAATCTCATGACTTCTACCCAAGTATCAATGCATCCATCTGAATCATCTTTGAATTCTTTCGGTTTTTTCAAAGTTTTCCTGGATTTGTTACTTCCTCTGTCACTCGAGTCGGTGTTCCTCGTGGCGAAGGCTTCTAGTGTCCTGTTCATCATTTCCCAGGTGCTTGCCCACGTCATGACATCCGGTCCCACGTTATTGTGAGTCGTGGAATCCCCTGGACCACTCGTCGTATTTGCTGTTCCACTTTTCATAATTGCTTTGCCCCCCCCCCCCCCGGTGCTGTACTCGCGGCATCCCGGGGTAATGGTAACGGTGTTGATTGCCGTTTGTTCCGTTGTGGTTCCACAAAGTCAACTCTGTTGCCTTGCGTTCGTTCCGCTGCCGGCCTATCCTGTGACGTAGAGTTTCTCAAGATGGCGTCTAGTTTTGCCTGTATTGCACATGAACTCTCAGCCTGGTCCCTACTCATTGTGTCCATTCTCGTTTCCAGACTCCCCAACTGGCTGTTCACTGCGTCATACGGTTGCTTCATCTCTTGCATGTCTTTTTTGATGTTCTTGCCTGGCTCTCCATCAGTGGCATCTACCTTGTCTGACATCTGCTGAAACTTTTCCTCTGTCGCTTTCGCCAGATTGAAATAGTTGTCCTGGTACTCATGTTTGTTGTATCTTAAATCTTTTTTTATCACTTCGCGATCCTCCTCGCTGCACTTTAGTCTTCTGTCGATCTGATCTAACTTCGCCATCAGATCGCCCATATCGAGAGAAGTTGTTGTTTCTTGGTCAGCTGTTGCCCTGTTGTTGGCTGCTGCTCCCGGTCTGACCTGGTCTTCGTTTTGGTCGGTGTTTGTCGTTTTTGTGGAAACTGTTCCGAACGTTTTGCCTTTCTCGGTTTTCGGTTCCTCCGTCACTATGTCTCTTGATTTCATCCCGACCATCATTGCCAACCTTTCAGTAAATGACGTTCTTTTTGCTTGAGACTCGTCCTTTACCGTTTCTGGCGTGTTGCCCGTTTTGTCTTCCACGGTGTCTATCGGCGAGAAATCCATCGACTTTGGATTTGGTTTTTCTGCATTCGGCATTGGTGTTGACTCCGTCGTCTTCTTCTCCACCTCATCCACACTCTGGTCTGGTGTTTCTAGGTCAATCTCGTTGGCGGGTTCCGCTTGTTTCCCTTCCGCGCCCTCTTTTGTTTTGTTCTCTCTACTACTCCTCGTGTTGACCATGCTAACTGAAAAGTTTTCTTTGTTACCTTTGGGCCCATAGATGTCATTTTACGTAACGACGAGTTGTATTTTGTCTTTGATTCTGTAGATCTTTTTTCAGCCACCGGTACCCTGCTCCGTCTCATGATTTTTATTTACAATTGATTCTATTTACAATATTGGTATTTACAAAATCCTATTCTAAGAATAAAAACAAATTTTGATAAGGAAAAGAAAAACTACTTTTCTGTTCCTTATAAAATTTTATTAAAATTTTACTAATTCGTGATCCTAACAGTATCGCGTTCCGACTAGTCCTATTGCTTTTGATTCAGTTATTTCGTCCTGTCTTAAGACCCTTTAGTACCGTCACCCCACTTCTTCGTGCTGTCCCAAGCTTTCTCTCTACTGTCCCAAGACTATTCGGCGCTGTCCCAGTACTTCTTGTTAGTGTCCCAAGACCACTGTCCCAAGACCCTTGCCCTAAGACTACTGTCCCAAGACTACTGTCCCAAGACTACTGTCCCAAGACTACTGTCCCATGACTAGTGTCCCAAGACTACTATCCCAAGACTACTGTCCCAAGACTAGTGTCCCAAGACTATTGTCCCAAGACTATTGTCCCAAGACTAGTGTCCCAAGACTACTGTCCCAAGACTGCTGTCGCAAGACCTTTGCCCTAAGACTACCGTACCAAGACTACTGTCCCAAGACTATTGTCCCAAGACTACTGTCCCAAGACTAGTGTCCCAAGGCTACTGTCCCAAGACTAGTGTCCCAAGACTACTGTCCCAAGACCACTGTCCCAAGACCACTGTCCCAAGACCACTGTCCCAAGACCACTGTCCCAAGACTACTGTCCCAAGACTACTGTCCCAAGACCACTGTCCCAAGACCAGTGTCCCAAGACTGTGTTTTACCAAGACCGTACCAAGATTGCTCTGGCCCCAGACTGTCCCAAGACTGCACCGTCCCAAGACTGTCCCAAGACTGCACTGCTCCAAGACCGTCCCTAGACTGCACTGTCCCAAGACTTCTTCGGTATTGTCCCAAGACTTTTCACCAAGTGTCTGGATAGTA
The DNA here is from genome assembly GCF_963678635.1 of Symsagittifera roscoffensis. Classification (NCBI taxonomy): domain Eukaryota; kingdom Metazoa; phylum Xenacoelomorpha; order Acoela; family Convolutidae; genus Symsagittifera; species Symsagittifera roscoffensis. Next base: position 66,082,006 of record NC_087063.1, on the reverse strand, counting down.
GGATTTCTTCCTCTTCGTTGTGGGGACTCTTGAACCACTGTACCGTGTACCACCACTTGAGCTCTAGTAAAAATTTTCCCAAAAACCCTATCTTAATGGCCAAAAGCTTCAAATACTGACCCCCCTGTAATTATCTCCCTTTCGTTGTTTCAGGCAATTTGAAACCCCAACTTCTTCGCAGGTATCTTGTGATTACCTGTTCGTTCAAATACCGATAACAAATTCTCACTAAAATGTAAAAGTTTAAACAGGAAAAATTATAAAAACAGAGAGATGAACCCATCTAAAATTCAAAGCTGACAAATGTCAACCTTTGTCCTGAAAAAACGTCTGGTACCCGATTGCCACGCGTTTTCCTACGCCCTACAAGCGATATTATGGTGTATCACAAAAACAGTCTATGTCCGTTTTCCCCTACCGATCCGACCAGGGTACCTACCTTAATTCTATGTTAACTTTGGATATCCGCTCCTTATAACCGACGCGTGTAAGAATCTAATGTAACTAAATCGACGATGCCGATCAATTAGTTACTCTAATGTGTCCCCCCTTTTTACACTTTACAGCCACCAACCTTTAACCTAACCAGCCCCCCTTCTAACCTCTCCCCTCTTTAGCCCCCCTCCTAAGCCGAAAATTCCCTTAAGCGCCGGATGCTAAACCTCTCGAGAGAAAACCGTAGGCCTGTTTCCAGACCTGCTTGAGTTAAAACTTCCTCAAAACAATGGGGCTCCGCTTATCCAATTTTACACTTATTTCCTATAATGTAATGTGGATTTTAACGATACCCGTTTGTCCAACTTTAGAACACCCCTGTGCATCCTCCTCTTGTTGTAGCGGTCCCGTGCTGGTTGTCCCCTTGACGTGCACTGCACTTGACACCAGCACCACCTCCCCACTTGGCTGGTCACCTCTTCCAGTCAAGTCTCCTAAGGGTTCGGCTCAATCCTTGTGAACCACTTTCCCACTCGGCTGGTCACCTCTTCCAGTCAAGTCTCCTAGTTGTCCAGCTAAGTAGCAAGCTATCTCAAAACCCTTAACAACGCCCCCCTTTTGGGCACCTTATTGAGGTTGCTGGATTGGATTGCTAGGTTGATCGAAACGATCGGTCTTATAAAACAGTATGGGTATACTATTTAATTAATATAAAGGTTTGATCCAACTAATCTGGTGTCAAAGTCACTGTCATTTTTGTTTTATGAGTTTGTTCCTGTGCCAGTCGGTCATATCTGGAAGTTTGACCTTGAGGGACACGGAAATACGTGATTTTCGAGTGAAGTTTTATTTTTCAAAATTTCGAATGGAGCCTGTCATGCTCAGTTTTCTCGCAACAACTGAAAACAAAAAAGTAAAAAATCAGAACGACCGAATTTACAATGGCGGGAAAATACTGAAGAAAACAGCAGGAAATTGCTATTTGCAATTTCCAGATACAAAATAAGACACGAGTAGAGCCGTCTTATCCTGAAATAGGAGGCGAGATAATCACGAGAGAAGAGAGCAATTATTCAAACTGAACCAGAGTGAACCTTCAACGGAAAGGTGGACAGCTGGAGTGTCCCAATGGTTCAGACTAAAACTTCAATTCTAGAGTCTAAACTTATTTCTGTTATTAAAACTGATTAGTATTGAATTTATCAAGTTATCTTATTTAATTCTCGAGTTGCTCATTAATTTAATTACTCCCTTTTCTCGAGTGTTTCGACATGTGAGTTCCAAATTTAGTTTTCTCGAGTGTTTTTTATGATTGTTATGTTGAGATAAGGCGAGTTTTAGGTTGATCCATCTGAAATGGATCAAAGTTCCACTGTCCAATAAAAAGTAACTTAACGGATTTTTCCGACCCTGTTTTTAACGGCGTTCGTGTATTTTGGGTAGCTCGAGACCTAAGTATGTGTGACATTCGACCAGAATGGCCAAAATGCAATCTCTGCAGAATTCGGAATTTTAGCAGTAAGCCTTCCGGATTGGTGGTTTTTAAGAACTAAGGGCGTTATTGGAACGTTTAGCCAAACGGTGAGGGCTGGAATATTCTAGTATTTTAAAATTTCAAAAACTCGAATGATGACGTCACATTTCTGAGAAATGCTGAAACGGCCATTTTAACAAAAAACGAGAGAAGAAACAACAACAACATTAGTTGCGCTGACGATAGCAACGACAATCGTGATAAGAAAAACAGCAGCAGATTGCAGAAAACGTTCCGAGTTGCAACTATTGTGCTGCTACAATAGTTGCAAGGCCGTTGCGAACAACGGTGAAGGGTAAGAAATCAGCCTTCCGGATTGGGAAGAAATCGAGATCAACGGGCTTGATTCACCGGATTCAAGAATCCGGAAGGGTCTCGGGACGGAAAACTTTTATTGACTCGTGTGAACTTTTAGCATCCTGTCATGTCCTGACTTGAATTTAATTGATATTTGGATTAGTTTTGACAAGGATGAGGTGCTAGGAGTTGGGGGAGAGGGTTGATCCATCTTCGATGGAGATGATGATTTTTATCTACTGAACAAAAACAATAGTAATATAATAAGTAGTAACCCTGTTTTTAGGAGTGACCTCGTGGTCTGGGGATACTGAGACCCAGCCATGAGCTCACTATTTGCATGTAATTAAGTTAATTTGAGCGTTCTGGTCGAAGCCGGAGAACAGTAACGTTTTTGTCGACCCGATGTTAGAAGGACCACCGAAAAGTACTGGCTTGGTAGAGACGGTGAAAAGCATACAAAGCTCTGTTTAGGCGCTAGCCAGTCGTCTTAAGACTTAGTTTTGTTATCCGTCGATATGTATCTTCCGGGCGAATGTTACATACATGTTTTTATGGCGCTCCTGGGTGTTATTCTTTTTAACATCATGACCGGCAGAACCGTTAACGAGCACTCCGCGCCGAGCGGATGCTCACAATAACGCCCTTAATAGGCCTAAACCGCCGGGGCGGAAGGGTAGTTTGGAACGCGGAGGCCTTCCGGATTGCCGTGAATAGTTTTTTAACCTAGTTAAGACCAAAAATTCACGAACCAGGAAGGGTGGGGCGATCGGCCGTCCCCTCGTCCCCTGAGTGGTTTGTGACCAAAAACACTTAAAGATATAAGTAAAACCAAACAAAAAGTAGTATAGTACCCAAGAAAAACAAAAAACATAAAAAATAACCGAAAAAACCAAAAACAGTGAAAAAAGTAAAAAATCAGTAGAAATCATCCCCCCAGACAAGATGTGATCCAACCCCCCCGTTTGTTGTTGATAGATATATTGTTGTTACAGGCATTTATATCAGTCAGGATTGTTACGATCAGTTTTGTAGCCCGTTTGTGAGGCTTGTACTGTAGGGTTATTTGAGCATTTAAGCACGTTAATGATAAATTGCGCTCAATCCGGAAGGGTCAGCTGATTTGCGCTCAATTCGGAAGGGTCTTGGGTGAAGACCGATCCGGCAAGCAGTACAAGGAACAACAAGAAGGGGCTCAACGACAACAACAATCGACTGTTGGGTATCGTTAACAAGTTTTGTATCCCTTTTGGTACAAAAAGTAAGATAGTAATCTGTGGGGGGCTCGACAGTGCTGCACTGTAGTGACCCTTCACCGAACTGCGAATATCCGAGTTAAGCACCTTAATTCGGATAATAAACAAACCCGGAGGGGTATAGTATTACTAATATTATTACTTATATAGCCTATATTAATAGTCTTATACCGTTTTTCAGTGAAAAACAACGAAAACAGACCGGTTTTTAGGGTCAAAATAGCGATATTTTGATCCCCCCACAAGTCGCGATTTTTGAGATATCGATATTTTTTGAAACGGAAAAAAGCGCTAAGTTAGTGTGTTACATAGTAACTGCACTACCATAATAGATAGAACCGGTTAAGTTTAGTTCGGAAGTGGTTGGAACTAGTTTGGTACCAAAAACCAAATTTTCCCATTTTTTGATAGTAAGAAACACTATAAAATCAGAAAATTTTTTGAAATCTTTGAGTTAGGACAGTAAAAATAGTTGTTCGGACAACTTCCACTAGCGAATCTACGAGTTTTAAAACCCGCTACCCGAAAGCCTTCCGGGTTGCAGAGAAATCGAACATAACGTGTTTGATTTGGTGGATTCATCAATCCGGAGGGGTCCAGGTAGCATAGTTTTTCGAAAATTTTTTCTGCAAAAGCGTTTTAGATCGGGTCTTTTGCTCTTTTGCATTGAACTAGAAGAGTATAGGCCTTCTGAGCCCAGATCAATAATTTTTAGGTCGGAAGGACCAGATTTGCGGAAAAAGTTAGGTGGAGCCTATAAGCGAGAAATTTTTTGAGTTTGCAAGAAAGACGTTTTAGTTAATAACTTTGGAACTACTGAGCATATTGAGTTGATCTTGGTACCAATAGATCAGAAATTAGCTGAGCTTACTGATAGGGTCAGAAATTTTTTTGGAAAAGCGAGCGAGAAAATTTTTTGAGATTGTTTTTAGCAAATTACACAAATCCGGAGGGGTACACCCTTCACGTTTTATAAATTTTTCTGAAAAACCCTTAGACCCCTACCAAAAGGTAATAGCGGTTGAATAAAGTAACTTTAGGCCATTCTAGACCAAAAGGGAGGGCTGAAGGCACGAGACAACCATAATAGAGTCGAAATTAGGCAAGTGATAAGACCCTTCACCGTTAGTGTGAATTGTCAAATAAGTGCCTTAACTTCAATCCGGAGGGGTCTAGGAAAGTACACTATACCCTTCCCAGTTAATTCAAACAGCATAAAGGCAACGCAGAACGTATCAGGAGGGGTATAGGTTGAAAACAGGAAATCTCCGAAAAGCTACTTTTTACAAATCCGGAGCGGTCCGAATCCGGAGGGGTCTTATAGTTGCTAATTCGGAGGGGTCCAAATCCGGAGGGGTCTTCTATTAACCAACTCAGAGGGGTCCAAATCCGGAGGGGTCTAGATTCTATCAATCCGGAATGGTCCTATTTGTGCCAATCCGGAGGGGTATTATTTTATTAAGGACTTAGGTAGACGAAAGAAAGACTGAAAAGTGAGAGGTGTTAGGTTATTAGCACACAGGCTAGGTATCAGTGAATGCACTGGTAACTTGCCTTTCAATAAGAACCAGACTAATACAAAACAGGTCCGAACTCGGATATTCGCGACACTAAGTCTAAATTAAAATGAGCGTGATTCATTGGTGTGGATTGAAACATAATACGTTTTTGGGAAAAGTGACTGCCCTGAGGATTTTAGTAGGTCTAGCTCGGGCAGTCCGAAGGCAGATAGGTAACACAGTACTCGGTGGGTGCAATAGACGCCCACTTGAGAAAATTACTGCCTTCAAAGTTTTGTCTGTTTGGTGCAGCACCTAGCAGGGAAAACTTTTTTCTTTAAAAGACAGGTTCGACTATTGTACTGCGACCGACTAAGAGTACAAGACACATACGTTTTTTTAAAGAATACATTCATATTGTGTCAAAATAAATTATTTGTTTTTGATTTTAAATCAACATAAACTGTGCTTGATTGGGTAGTGAGTACACTATCTTTTAAATTGACTGATAACATCATATTGTGCTAATTTCAAAATCTTTGGACCGATAATCGGTTAGTGTGAATAAATTTTATACAAACTGTACTCTGACAACATACAGGGATTCTTGGTCACTATTTAATAGAATCTTGCGGAATTTATTGTGTTGTGTCATTTTTATTGTTAATAAAACTATAAGGTCTCTAGCAATCGAGTTAAGTATAGGCATTAAAAAGTGACAAATAGAGGATGAGTCTAGACAAGTCAAGGATACCAAAACGAGGTAATAGCTCTAGGAAATTCATACCTGAAAAGCAAAGAAAAACGATGACCGATCCTTTTGTGGATTGGATCAAGCGATCCCGGTCCGATAAAGAGGAGACGGTTTCAGGCAGAATGGTTGAAACGAGAAGTCAGAAGACCTCAGAAGAGCGAAGAGAACTGCTAGAAGTGGAGGTCAATACGGACCATACCATGAACGACAACCAGGGAGTAAATGGACTGGAAGGGAGAGGCAGAAGGCTGGCGGGTGAATCTACTCCGGTAGAACAAGGCCACGATTTTGCCACTTCCACCGGGACATTGGATCGGGAAGAGATGTCGGAACTGTCCGACATCTCAACTGAAGTAGCGGCAACTAGGAGACCCCGACAGACAACACTATGATGGCAAGCGGAACTGGGAAGCAAACAACGTCGTCATCGTTCTCAGAAAGAATGAAGAACACCTTAGGAAACTTCTTTCCATTCAGCATGGGAGGAGGAGCAGGAAACGATGGTGAGTCCCAGGAGGATGAGGAAGATGAAGAAGAGCAAGGGGACTTTGGATCTCAAGTCAGCCTCAATAGTTCGATCCAGGAGAGTGAGGCACACGTCGGAAGAGAGACTGGAACCATGGACAAATTTGGTGTAGTGACAACGATAAGCAAGGAGGCAAACACACCGGGCCAGTCAAAGGACTTCGCGATTAGGACAAGTTCGGAGCCACAACTTGAAGAGAGTAGAACCAGAGGGCTAGGCAATGCGTTAATGGATCCAGAAATAAATAATGAAAAGACGTTGAAGCAGAGAGTCAAGGCCCGGATCTCGACAAGCACGAAGTTACCTGGGACCGACAGGGTTACACCGCCACTAGTGACGCCACTCGTGGATAACGGGGCAGCACTAGAGGAAGCCTTAAACAACATAGTGGGCAGTTTAGGAGAACAAAATGAACAAATGTCGATAAGGATGAGTGAACTAGAAAGAGCAGTTCACATTGAAAGAGAAAGTCTACGGGAAGAAATAAACCGCAACAGACAAGAAGTTGGCAGAAGCGAAAAACGCTTGAAAGAAAGAACGGACGAACATATGACGAGGAACTTGTCGCGAATGACAAGAGAGGCGGAACAGAGGGAGTTACGCTTAAGAGCCGACATGGAGAAGTTAAGAATTCAGCAAGAACAGTCTCTTGGGTCTCTTGACACAAAGATAGACGCGATGATGGAGAGGCGAACGCAGGCTATCATGGATAGATTGGACGGGCTACTAAGCAGCAAGAGTGGACCAAAAGAAGCAGAGCCGAACTCGGGAGGTCCCAGCAGGGAACCGAGGGTGAACTTCAATGAACATCAAAGGAGGAAGACATATGGATCCACTAGAGGCAGGGGCAGTTCATCAGGCTATGCCACAAGGGGTAATACAGCATGGGGCCCGAACAGTAGAGCAAATTCAACGGGGAACAGACAGACCTCTGACGAACGACCAACGCAAGGCACACATGCGACTGGGAGAAGTGATTCCGGCAACAGGGGGCATGCAAGCCCGAAGAGGAGTCATGTAGGTCAAGCGGGAAACGCTCATGGTGATTCGGATTGCAGGGATGCACCGCACACAGAGCCTTCGACAAGGTGTGAGGACACTCAAGCGGGACACTCAAGGGATGCTACGGCAATGGCCACAGCATTTGAACCCCTGAACAGGTCTTTGGAGACATTCCTGACGAGGTTATCTAGAACCAATGAACGCAGTGAGAAGTCCAGAAGAGTCTTTAAGAAGCCAAGATGCTACAAAGACGAATCTGATGGCTGTATTGATACCTGGATAGAGGTAATGAAGCTGCATTTTGAGGAAGAGGACTTGTCGGAGAGACAGGAATGCAGCGCGCTCACCAGCAACTTAGAAGGGACAGCCCTGAACTGTGTCATGGCCAAGAAACAGTATCAACGTGACACTGCTGAGAAAATCTTCGAAATCTTGTTAAACCGTTTCGGATCAGGGGTGCAGGGGCACCAGGCGATGATGCGCTTCGAGAAACGGAGGCAACGAGAAGATGAAAGAATAGACAAAATTCTCGATGATTTGGAAATGCTGAGAAGACGCAGCCAACCGGATGAGTCAAACCGAAGGATGAACCTGGCCGTAGCCTCAAAATTCATCGATGGTGGGAAAAATGATGAACTTCGTACGATGCTAGCAATGCATTACACATCACTATCAACTAATGCGCCAACACCGGAGGAGTTGAGGCTCAAATCAAAAGAGTATCTTTTGTTGAAACCTCCTTCGAGATCTGGATATTACAAGAACAATTATGGAAATTTTAACAACGGACCAGCAAACCAAGGGAACAATTGGTACAAACCGAGGGATGATATGGACAAGAGACGTTCTTGTGCTAATTGCAGTTCAACAGACCATCATGTGTCAGCATGCCCAGCTTACAAACAAGGCTGAAAGCAATAGGCTTTAGCCTCGAGAACGAAGATGCGTCAGAGTTGGATCACGAGGATTTCATGAGAGGGGTAATTGCGAAATTCGGCCCGAAGTGTTTCTTTTGTAACTTGGAAGGTCATTTTAAATCAGATTGTCCGCAATTCTGGGATGCAGTGGCAGACATCAAGCATCCAAGACATGAAGAAGCTTTGTCAGGAGTGAAAGCCAGCAAGGCTCGACTTTTGAGTGAAGCAGAGGCACGCAGAAAGGATAAACCTCAAGAGCTGGTAGCAAAGAAGATGCAAGCGGTAACAGAAGAAGCACGTGAACCGGAACCAGCAACTGCGGCCGATGACTTCAAAATCGATTATAGGGCAGCTGCTAGGGATGCTATAAATAGAGTACAGCAGGAACTAGTGACGAAAGAGATTGAACAAAAGGTGAAACTCGAGCTGGAGAATGAAAAATTAAAGGAGCAACTGAACGCCTTCGAAGCAACGGAAGTTGAAGAGGCAAAAGCACCAAGCAGCTTGAGCATGAAACTTAATGTTATCTCTGGTCAGAGGTTCGGTATGGCACTGCAAGGAAGTAAAATACAGTCGATAATCTCGGTGGCAGGGCATCAGGTAATCAGAAATCTGAGTGAACCGTCTGAGTTCACTTTGATGCATTTGGACACATATGCGGAATATCTGAGGCAGATGGAGCCACGCACCGAGTCGAGGGCTGTGAGGGCACTACTAACGACGGGTGGCCCTCGCATGAAGAAACTTCATGGACGCTACCTAGAAGTCTATGGGCCGTATCAAGTGATGCTGAACGTGGATGGGATCAGTATCTACACCAGGACTTATGTAACAACAGATGATGACCAAATAGGGCAGATCTATTTGGGAGAAGAGGAACTCAAGGTCCGCAGGATAGGCCATGACGCCATGATGGAACAAGACGCAGTACACATTGGATATGAAGCAGATGTGACAGCACATCTGCTCGACACCACCGGAACAAAAATCGGAGTCACAGGGCTTCTGGACACAGGAGCGGTAGTGAGTGTGATGCCGATAAAAACTTGGGAAAGAATGGGCTTCACGCGGGAAGATCTAATTCCAACGAATCTCCGACTGGCCGCAGCCAATCGAGGGGCTATCTACGTAGCTGGAAGAACACCAATAACGGTCCTCCACATGGGAGGACGGGATCTTTGGATGAGCTTCCTGGTGGTAGAGAATCTGGACGATGCCGACCAATTCATCTTGGGCAGAGATTTTGTCAGGAATTTTGACGTGATGATTGACTTGAACAACGGTCTGAAACGGACGACGGCTTATCAAGCTGCTCAAATTTTCCGGAACGCCCCTCGTCATATGAACTAGATTCTGACAAACCGGTTTTGCCAGAAATAGAACATTTAAAAGGGAAAATAGGTGAGGGAGATTTTGAAAAATTGCGGGACCTCCTAAATCGGAACGCCGATGTATTTTCAAAACATAAGGCGGACATCGGTTGCTGTAATTTCGTCGAACACGAGATCGAACTAGAAGAGGGCGCCGTCCCTCATAGGGAAGGCGCAAGGCGAATGACGCCACATAAATCGGAAGCGTGCCGAGCGGAAATAGAAATGTTGCTTGAATACGACATGATAGAACCCTCGAAATCGCCATGGGCTTGCGGAGTAGTAATGGCGAAAAAGAAAGGGGGCAGCTTAGATTTTGTTGCGACTTTCGTTACTTGAACGCGGTAACGATAAAAGATGCGTACCCGATACCGCGAATAGACGAGAGCCTATCTAAACTTGGTGATGCCAAGTTCTTCACCACATTGGACTTAGGTTCTGCCTTCTGGCAGGCTCCTTTGCGGAAAAAGGATAGGGAAAAAACCGGTTTCGCGTGCGAATTGGGGTTGTACCAGTGGAAGAGGATGCCCTTCGGCTTGTGCAATGCAACAGCAACCTTTCAAAGGCTGATGGCTCAGGCTTTGACAGGAGTGACCAAAAAGTACGGGAATCTCTTGATGTGCTACGTGGATGACGTAGTCATAGCGACACCGACCCTGAAGGATCACATTGACCGGCTCGATGAGGTCTTCGGATGTATGAAAAGAGCAGGCTTGAAATGCAAACCATCGAAATGTGAAATCCTTAGGGATTCGATCAAGTACCTGGGAAGAATGGTGGACAGGCATGGTGTGAGGCCAGATCCGGAAGCAGTAGAGGCTGTGCTGACATGGAAGGCTCCGAGGACGGACACACAGCTAATGAGCTTCCTGGGGTTTGCCAATTATTACCGTGAATTCATTAAAGGATATGCGGATAAGGTGTACCCGATGCAGAAGCTGATGCGCAACAAAGGGAAAAAGTTCGAATGGAACGATGAGGCACAGGTTGCTTTCGAGAACATAAAGCGGGAACTGTGCGAAGCGCCAGTGCTGGGCATGCCTACAGAAAAGGGCATGTATGTTCTCGACACAGACGCATCGGTGGTGGCCATCTCAGGAATCTTGCATCAAGAGCAAGAATGGAACGGAAGAACGGTTCTCCGTCCCATTGCATACGGCAGCAAGGTCTTGAGTGACACAGAGATGAAATATGGCGCACCGAAAGCAGAAATGTTTGCAGTAGTCACCTTCGTGGAAAAGTACCGTGCTTACTTGGGGAGCGCTCCCTTCAAGTTACGCGTGGACAACAGAGCGTTATCCTGGTTGAAGACCTACTCGATGGATCAGAGTTATATTGGTAGATGGATAGTAAGATTGGATGGCTACCATATGATAATCGAACATAGGATGCGTGATAAACACCAGAATGCTGACAGCCTCAGCAAGAAAACTGAGTTCTATGAAAGATTGGAGCAGAAGCAGGCCAATCAGGCGGAAATAAAGGAGGGATTCTCGTTTTTGGACAAAGAAACTTATGAAACGCTTCCCTTAACGAGATGGTTGGATAAATCAGGACATCCAATTCCAGGGCACCCTGAGTTACCTGTAGAGAAAGCAGCCGAGATAAAGATCCTGTCCAAGGAGGATCCGGTCCCCTTGGACTTGTTGCTGCGCTCGAACCTGGTCCAGCAAGAACTCTCTCGCATGAATATAAACAGCCTCTCATTATTGGATAAAACGGTGCAAGTCACACCACAAGTAATGCGGATGCTGGGTGGATTGTTAGAAAGAGAAGTGACCAGAGATGACCCCGAGTGGACAGCAGCAGTGGCATCGCTAACAGTCAGTGAGAAGGTGAAGATCATGCCGTCCAGACGACAGCACGAAGAGAACGAAAGGGATTGTAGGACAATAGTTCAGCAACTAGTATCCTCAATACCCCAGGAGATTTTAACAAGTACTTCTTACGGACAGAAAGAACAGGGGAGCAGCAAGCGAAAGAAAACCGTCACCTTTGTGGACCGGGATAAAGAGGGTGAAGTTGTAGAACAAAATCTGCCGCAAGACTATTTGTCCGGGGAGAAGGATGAGGAGAAGAACCAGCAATCACAAGATCAACACCCGGGACAAGGAAATTTGTCCGGGGAGTCTGAGATAAACGAGGAAATTCCTGATGAGAGACAGGACCCAGAGAACAAGGTTTTGTCCGGGGAGTTCAGGTGGATGCGAAGAAAGCACAGACATGATCTGGAGGAGCGTGCATTCTCCAGCACAACCTCTTCGACGGATGATGCTTCCCGAAACTCAGGAATGGACACCTATTCAGACAGGAACTCGAGTTCGGGATCCGAACTGTCAGAACTGGCGATACACACGCTACTAGTGGAAACTCGGGCGAGAGACCTGGACAGAGAGGTGTACCAGGATCCTGACAGTGATCGCTACCTAATACCATGCGAAAGAGTCTTTGACAACGCAGCGGATGACTTAGAAACGATAGCGGTATCGAAACGTTCGAAAAGCCTGTTGCCGCAGAAAGAGGTAGTCAGGACTGATCTTCAGCCGTTTCAGCAAGAAACACAACCGTTGGCGAAGATTTGGTGCGTTAAGATGGAAGAAGACACACATCAGCCCAACGAGCTGAATAGTCAGATGAGAGTCATGAAGACGTACTTGAAGGCGAGATACAGACTCTCGGACCTTCTAAGGGCGCAGAGAAATGATCGCATGACAAGCAACCTAAAAAGGTGGATAGAAAACGGTGCACCTGACAAAGGTGACCTAGAAGAAGATAGCTATAGGATCCTGAGACAATACTTCATGCAGAAGGAGGGGAGATTATATCTGAACAAGGACGGGATCGTGGCTTGCAGGAGAAGAGAAGAAGACAAGGTCTTTTATAAATATAACGCGATAGTGTTGCCGCAGCTCTATCAGACAGAACTATTATTCAGGTCCCATGATCAGATGGGCCATCAAGGGATCGACAAAGTGTATCAGAGGATCCTGAAGCGCTTTGAGTGGCCTGGAATGAAAAAGGCATGTGAGAAATGGGTAACAGCGTGCCTGTCATGCCAACAGGTCAAGGATCCAAGGAAATTACGATTTCCTTTACAATCGATTGAGTCGTCTGAATTCAACGAGGTGGTGCAGACAGATCACCAAAAGATATGCATGACAGACAGCGGTTATAACCAAGTCTTGGTCATGATAGATCACTTCACGAAGTATGCAGAGGCCGTGCTCTGCATAACAGCCTCGGCGGAAGAGACATGCGACCACCTGATCAACACGTGGATAGCAAGACATGGTTGTCCAATGACGTTTCAATCGGATAATGGAACAGCTTTCGTAGGAGAGCTTACGAAAGAGCTTATGAGACGCTCACAGGTCGCTCAGGCTCACTCCACGACATACCACCCTCAAACGAATGGCTTAGTGGAAAGACAGAATAGGACGTTAGTGTCGATGCTGAGGGTATATTGTTCCAGGTACATGACCGATTGGGACAGATACCTTCCACAGGTGATGGGAGCTTATAATAGCACGCAACACTCCACCACTGGGGTCAGTCCACACATGATGCTGACGGGGCACGAGAAGTCTTTACCCTTGACATTCTTCTACCCAGAGTATGAGGGGAAGAAAACATCTCCACAGGTTTACGTAAGGGATGTGATCAGACGTCAACAGGAGTTGAACGATCTGTGCAGACGAAATACTCAGCAAGCACAGGCAAGGAAGAGGAAAAGATTCGACAAGAAAGCAGCTGGTGCAAAGGCCTACTCGGTGGGAGACTACGTATGGGTATTTCAGAACGTTATACCACCGAAAGGAACAAAGAAGCTTCTAAAAAAGTGGAGGGGACCCTTCATGATTACGGAGGTGCACCTGGAGGGACGTTTTTATAGACTGAGTACTGGCCGAGCCGCCCACTACGAGAACATCAAGCCACACAATCCATCGACAGAAGACTGGTGTATACCTGCAGACATGGAAGAAGGGGATTATCTAATGATGGACCCTGCTTGTGAGGTCAATGAAAAAGGCACCAGGGAGAAGAACGATGGAAACGAAGTCGTAGAGGAAGGCACGGATACACCATTGGACCTGGATCCAAACGAACAGATCGAAGCGGACGATGAAACCTTGCCCTACGCAGAGGAAGATTGGCAGGATTCCGAACAGACAGAGGTTCCCAAGAACATGGAACCAGATCTTCCGTTCACGATGCAGACTCGTCAGAAAGACGGGACGAGACCAAGAAAGAAATACAATCCTTACGGTGACGACTTTGTAGTGGATAGGATAGATCTAAAGAAAACAGTGGAGGAAGTAGTGGGTTTAGAGGAAATAACCGTGTCACAAGACATTGACATAGTCGATGATCACAACGATGAGTGGGTTGACGACTGGTCGAAACCCGAGGTGGAGTTCGACGATGAGCAACAGCAGTCAAATGAACAAGACCTGACGAACCTGCGTGTCTTAGAGTGGCTGAACGAAATGACATCAGACCCTAAAAAGACCAGCGTTACGATTCAAGACGTAGATCGTAAAAGCGCGAAATACATTAAGACCGAACGAGATGATCCTTCCTGGGCTGCCCAGGAAGGACAACTTCTCATTCCAGCTTCTAACCTTGACTTGATATCCGGTATGCGATCGACGGGGACGCCGATGGATGTTTTTGTCCGGGGAGTGGGGGTAGGACTTACCCACACTGAAAACCTGATAATAAAAAAGTTGAGAATAGCAAGAGAAACAGGAGACTTAGAAGCAGAAACAGGCGAAGAACATAAGAAACCTGGCATAGGCAGGGTAGTTGAGTCATATTTTAATTTACCGAATGAATATTCTAGTAACATAATAGTAACAGACAGTGATTTCATACTCACAAACAGAACATGTGCGATAGCAATCACCGCAGACATGAGTTTTAGGACAGCGTTAGCGGCAGATTTTAAGAGAGAATACAAAAACGTGGAATTCCTTTGGAAGCAAAGACCAGGGATAGGGGGCGTAGCAGCCTTACCTCCGGCGGTGTCGCAGATACCGGGAAAGTACTTATGCTTCTTGGTAACGAGGGCGACAGAGAAGCAGCACGTGGACCCAGAAAAGCTAGTCTTGTCTTTGACGAGGCTGAGGGACTTCCTTGTAGAAATGGACGTGAAGGAGCTCTCGCTTCCAGTGTACGATTCAAACAGAGGAAGACTGCATCCTCGGGAATTGTACGCGCTTGTACACGTGATATTCTCTGATACGAACATACAAGTATATCTACACAAGAAATATTACTTAAGTATAGGCTGAGTGATGTGCCAAAGAGTGTTAGGTCAAAGACTAAGTTGCATGTGATATGTGTGTTATGTTATGTTATGTGTTAGGTTATTAAGATCATGGGTAAGTAGGGGTTAGTGACCATGAACAACTGAATGACGATCTTGGGAATAGATCCAAAGTTTGGACTGTCCAATCTTAGGTCGAATTCCAAAATTTTAGAAACCAATTGATTTTAACAAATTTTAGGATAAATATCTTTTTATCTGAACTGTTTTAAGCAAATTTTAACGATATATGTTAAGGTGAAACTGACAAGTGTGACATTCGTGATTTCTTTTCTAGATCCTGATTGATCATTTAAATTACTCACTTGAGTCAAAGAATCGAATCAAATCAAACTTGAAAAGAATAGAATGGACAACTTCAACCTGGATGAATTGATGGACCTGGCAGAGGCATATGTAGGACCGATGGTAGATGCGATCTATCGTCGGCTGATCGAACGAGACTTCGCTCTGGAGGACCCAGAGGTGGTCATGTTGCTGACCGCCCTGATCAACATCTTGGGGCACGACAACCGTGGGGACCGCCCCACGGAAGTCCTGTTGATGGCAGCATATGGAGAAAGAGGAGTAATAGACCGCCCGAACATCAGAGTGGAGAAACGGGGCTCTCTCAGGGAGTGACTTGGCGAATGAGCCTGGATTGGGAAGTTCTAGGACTTACCAACCAGGTGAGATGCCAATGCCCTCTAAGCCTAAACCTGGGCTGACGAGAATGCATCGGGAGATGAACAGCGAGGCAACCTCGTCTGGTTCACCACTGAGAGCAGCTGTGCCACCAAAAAGGGCGAAAGTAACGCAGAAGGTTCAGACGAACCAAACCATACAAGATCTGGACGAGATGAACGATCAGCTGAGAAGTACGAAGAAAGAGTTAGACGATACGACGAAGACCATGCTGGTGATGGAGGAAGACCGGGACATGTGGAGAAAGTTGTTTGAAGACTGCAACAAAAAGCAGGGTCAAGAGATCGAACGCTTAAGGCAGGAATACAAAGAGCGATCGGAACAGGTGGCGTTGACAACGGCCATTGAGAAAGTGATACCTGCAAGGGATATTCCTCGTGGGCAGTCCCCGATGGAGCTCTTGACACCTCGAGAAATGAGTCAAACAACGGAGACACGGCTTCCAGCAGAGACGAACCGAGTAACAATCCCGGATCCTAGTGACACCTTGGGTGATCCCGTCGTAGAACAGACAGTGAGAAAACTGATAGAGACAGCTAAAGGAGATGAAAGTGGGAGGAGTATTGCAGACGAGAACCTTCCTAGCACCATTCGGCTGTGAAGAAATCAAAGTGGTCCATGGAGAAGAGGAAGACAAATCAGCCGGTACATTGCTCATACCGAGATTCCAGGAAGAAGCCGACAATGACGAACAAGGACCATCGAGCTCGAACAAGGATAAGTCAGAGGGAGATGACGGACAGGGTGGAAGCCGTCAGACTGAAGAACCCATGCAACAAGATCAAGCTGGTGGGGAAGACGACAGGGCATCGACAGGAGGAACATCCAGCCTGGATTTCAATATCTTCAGTGATCTTGAGAATAGTGCAGACACGTTGGAAACGACTGAGCCAGCGGATGAAGGCATATCGACACTGGAACCTTCGTCAGCCTTTGAGGAAATGAAACGGAATTTGCCGGAGAGCAGCTCTCCTGGCAATTCAAGAAATAACGACCAGAGAACCCTCATGGAATCACCTAGGAGGAGAAGAATAGAGGCCTCAGCCAGAGTACCCTTCTTGGGAACGCTGCCCGAAGAAGAATGGGAAGTACATCACCGAGACCACGAGAGTAGGACGGGATGTAAGCTGGACAGAGTGGCGTTCATGGAAGAAGTCTGGACTGTGATTCAGAGCTATGGGACCCAGTCCATTCTCAAAACAGGTCTCAATCAACCCTTGATGAGAGAAGTACTTGACAAGCTTGATGAGTGTGAAGGAAGACTGAGTGAGTTATTGATCGACTCAGCCACTGATGAGAGTGAAGAGAATTCTCCCATCAAGATGACACCGCAGGACGATGGAGAGGTGGTGTACCTGTCAAGGACCAGGAGAGGAACGATGCGATCGAAAATGGTGATTGATAAAATCAATGCGATGAAAATGAAGTTAGGCAGCAGAGTGATGCCGAGGAGAATTGGAAAGACGAAAGTGGATTCAGAAATATCGATGAAAGCTGGTAACTCAGCGAAAAGGAAGCGAGTCGAAGAAGTCATGGATTTGGGGCAAGGTGATTATCAATTGTCTGGCACAGATAGAATATTAACCGATATAGCGATGGTGCCACCCATTCTCATGGCGGGGATAAAGTCAACCGGTTATAAATCCAAAAGGAGTGACCGCACTCTGACTGGAGCAACGTTAGAAATGGAAATACTCAGCCAATGTGGAGAGAGCAAAATGAGGGACTTCAAGCCATCTCCCATGAATCATGGAAAGGGAAGTGTTGCAGGACAACTAACACCAGTGGAATACAACCGACTAACCGTGTCGGAGACAGTGTCGATAGATGAACCCACCGGTGGATACATGGAGATGTTGGAATACCGAAACTCGGCTAGAGGGTATGTAATGGCCCTGGAAGACGAAAAAGCCATGGAGGGTTATCTGGAAATGATGTTGCAAGGCACCACCCTCAAGCAGAAGGCATATGGAACTTTGGCGTCGTCTGACATACAGGCGGAAACAATCGAGCAGTTAGTGAGCCTTCCATGGAAAGCAGTAGTATTGAGGTATTTCGAAGAAGAAATGAGGACTACGCCAAGAATACATGCTCTCGTGGCAGTACCTTACGTAAGGACAGAGTTACAACTCAGGTTCGCCCGGTGCATGATGGGACTGACTCGCGAAGAATATGATTCAGAAGAAAGAAAGAGATCAAAAGAAGAAAAGGTTTTCCTTATGACGAATCTGAGAGATCTGATAGTCCAGGAGGGAGCAGCAGTAGCGTGTGCGAAGCGGAGAGACGCTCTCTGTTTCATTCGATTCCTGATAAAGCAGATTTCAGTACCTGCATTAAACACTTGTGTTAAAATGTTGAGGGAAGGCGATGAGCGAACGAAAGCCTTGTTTTTACTAGCAATGCTGGATATGCAGCAAAGTAAACCGATGAGGGTGAACATGAAAGAACCTGAAGAATTGGAACCCATGAAAAAGATAGACGAGATCAGGAGATTCTCAAACAAGGAGTTGAGACTCACTAAATAATCTATGGGAGCATTGCCGAAATCCAGTGAATACTGTGGACCGATCAAGACGAAGTCATATAGGTACGTATCCGGGATTATAGGAATAGCGTACAATCCTTTCCTGAGTGAAGACATACGCGATTGCTTCTTTGATTATGAGCAGGCGGTGTTACTAAGATTCTGGACGTCCAGAATTGTAACGATTAAGAGCGTTAACAATCCACAGGCCAAATTGGGATTGGTCTTGGAAGAAGAGGTGACTGCACCTTCAGTACCAAAATCCGACAAAAGAGTGGGTTTGGGTTGGGATTCTCAGATGAATTACTGAGAACGAGCTTGATGGCAGTGTGGGAATTGATGAGGCCATCATGGTGTCCTAGTCCCAACGCTGACTCAATATTACGGGCGACACAAGACGTACAGAGGGAACTGAATGCAGACTGTAACCTGCGTGACCTCAACATCATATATAATGTGATGATAACGGCCTCTAAGAGCAACGGAGAAGATAAAGTAGAGTTGCCTGGCTGGGGACCAGAAGACTGGGTCAAGCCTGGTAGCTGTCTGGCGGAAGTCTGTGGACTGGAGGGTCATGTTTGTGGAGGTCTAGACTGTGTGAAAACCCTGGATAAACAACACAAGCAATTGACAGTATTGTTTGGAAATGTGGTGATGAAAGCAAGAACGGAGACGGAACTGATAGCAGATTGCCATGGAGGAACCGATGTGAATCTAGTGACTGCACTAGGATTCTACAGCATGTTTGGTTCTTTAGAGTCACTATTGAATCTAGAACAGAAACATGAGATGGTCACAGCCATCAGCGTAGAAGTATTCCCAGGAGTTCTGCAGACTGAGCAGAAATATCTAGGAAAATGGAGGGAAGCAATCGAAACGGAGATGAACATCAGACACAGCGAAACTTACTGTAGACCATCAGGAGCACGATATTTGGTGGGTTCAACGTTGGCTCCAATGTGCAAGAGCAGATATCCTGTGCATTTCGTGGCTGTGGACGTGAAAAGTACAAGAACGATCGTGGATCAAGCCTTCTCAGTGCCGAAGTGTGTGAGATTGGCGAGAATGTCTGAAAAGTCTTACGAGTTACTATGTAAGATGTTCTCAGCAATTCCAGAGAGAACCAAAGAAGAGTTGGAGTCAATACTAGGAAAGAAGTTCATGGGATATGTGAGCGGGAACTTCAGTGACTTCGAAAAACAGAAACAGAGAGGATCAATTGTCTCAGATTACAATGCAGTAGATGAGAATGATGAAATCCACCGAGTGATGATGGAAGTGGAACCATTGCTGGAAGCTTCGGGAAAACGTAATTGGAGGAGCATCATGTTGACGCATGACGAGTTTCCTTGCCACTGCTTGCTGCAGACCTGGTGGTATCCCAAGCGTAGTAATCTGATGTTGATCTGGGACTCTGGAGAGCTGCTCTCCATGGGTTTACCAGATTCATCACAGCCCGTAACAATAGTGATAGTGGGAGTTATGATGGCGATACGATGGCTGGAAGCTCATGTGAGAGAAAATAATAGACAGGAGGCGCCAGGAGAGAACAATTGCGGAAATTAGATTGTCTAAAAGATTTAGATCTTTTTGAGACAATGTGCAAAGTTCTAAACATTCCGATGGAAGTGAAGAAGATATGGGTGAGAAAACGATTGATGCCATGGTTCAGAGCCAACATGACTGCATGGTTGTACGAGTATGCGAAAAAGCATATGTCGAAGCACGGCAGGGTGTACAGTGAATATCAGCTGGACATTGGGGCAGGAGCTTTCAAGCGAGCTCTCGTGACTCATCGGAATGCAGTGACCACCGCCGTGAAAAGAATTTCCAGAACGAGTGAGCGTAGTGGAAATGAGAAGGCAGAGATGCTGAAAGAAGATTTGGAGAGAAACGTGACGTTGTGTCTCCACAACAGTTTCTGCAGAAACAGAGAATCCAACGTGGATCCACTACCTTGCTGTAAACAGAGGGTAGAAGAGCAGAAGTGTTGGAGGACGGCTTCCAACAGCGTCAGGATAGCCAACGACGTGCTACAAGACACGGAAACCGAAAGTGCGGAGTCAGCATCACAGGAGGAGGAAATGGAACATTGACGAATGGTCGAGAAAACAAGAGGCAACAAGAAAGAGAATTAGAAGAATTTGGAAGTTTTAGAACTTCTAAACGACAAAAAAAGAAGAGAACAAAGGAGTGATGAAGAAAACTTAAAACTCAGAATTGTTTTATGTGTGTGAAAAACTCAAGTGAGAAACCAAGCAACCAAGTTGTAATTGAAAACTGAAACATTTTGTTGAGTTTTGAAATTGTTGCTTTTATAAATTTGCATTTTGATTTTAGCAGAAGTGGCTTTAGAGACACTTATTATTTATTTAGAAAGGCTTAAGGGAAGAGTATATTTAAATATTCCAGCCTGCATGATTGTTTTTAATCACTTAGGAAGACTGATCACTTTGTGGTGACATGAAAAACTTGAGTAACTTCTTGAGGAGGGAGGTTGTTGCATTGTTCTTTCTAACCACAAAGTTTCTTAGTTTTAAAATTCAGGACAATAAACAAGCAAGATTTCCGAAGGGAAGGAGCATAGTAGGATAATTTTAGCTTGTTGGTTGGCAGGACTGTCCTGCAAGCCAACACCTTTTAAATCTAAGAAAAAAAGTTTTAATCGGGACATTGACAATGGAAGTCAGAAAATATGTTTTATCTTAAGTCATATCCTTAATGTGCAGATTAATGAAAGAATTTGTAGGCTATAGTGATGTAGTATGATGCCATTTCTATTCTGCAGTGAGTCGATGTGACGTGGATAAAAGTAATTTCGTGCATTTTGTAAATTCTGTTCGATGACACTGTAACCATTTTACGAACATTGCGCGATTCAATGAGGACATTGACCGGACTGTCCGGGGAGTATGTGACATTCGACCAGAATGGCCAAAATGCAATCTCTGCAGAATTCGGAGTTTTAGCAGTAAGCCTTCCGGATTGGTGGTTTTTAAGA
Organism: Symsagittifera roscoffensis; assembly: GCF_963678635.1. Lineage (NCBI taxonomy): Eukaryota > Metazoa > Xenacoelomorpha > Acoela > Convolutidae > Symsagittifera > Symsagittifera roscoffensis. The sequence goes on along the minus strand of NC_087063.1, from coordinate 66,060,878 downwards.
ACTAAGGGCGTTATTGGAACGTTTAGCCAAACGGTGAGGGCTGGAATATTCTAGTATTTTAAAATTTCAAAAATTCGAATGATGACGTCACATTTCTGAGAAATGCTGAAACGGCCATTTTAACAAAAAACGAGAGAAGAAACAACAACAACATTAGTTGCGCTGACGATAGCAACGACAATCGTGATAAGAAAAACAGCAGCAGATTGCAGAAAACGTTCCGAGTTGCAACTATTGTGCTGCTACAATAGTTGCAAGGCCGTTGCGAACAACGGTGAAGGGTAAGAAATCAGCCTTCCGGATTGGGAAGAAATCGAGATCAACGGGCTTGATTCACCGGATTCAAGAATCCGGAAGGGTCTCGGGACGGAAAACATTTATTGACTCGTGTGAACTTTTAGCATCCTGTCATGTCCTGACTTGAATTTAATTGATATTTGGATTAGTTTTGACAAGGATGAGGTGCTAGGAGTTGGGGGAGAGGGTTGATCCATCTTCGATGGAGATGATGATTTTTATCTATGTAACATTCGTCTACTGCAGTCACACATGAGGCTTAAGAAAAATAGGCCCTATAACCACTGGCTCAAGGGTCAGGGACACCATCTCTTGTGTTTTTCTACCTCAAGAACGGTCGGAGCCAGTTCGGTTCGTTTGTGACATGAGACTACGACCCGTTACAGCTTAAAGGCTACTACTAAAATATCCCCCCACTCTAGAATTAGAAACGTCCCCATACTTAGGTCTCTAGATACCCAAAATACATGAACGCCGTTAAAAACCGGGTTGGAACAATCCGTTAAGTTACTTTTTATTAGACAGTGGAACTTTGATCCATTTCAGATGGATCAACCTAAAACTCGCCTTACCTCAACATAACAATCATAAAACACACTCTAGAACTTAAATTTGTACTCACATAGTAGCACGCTCAAGAAGTGGGAAATAATCCAGTCGGTAATTAACTCAAGAATTAAATAACGTAACTAAATGAGTCTAATGTTTTATAGTTTTAACAATGAGAACGAGTTTACACTCTAGACAATAGTTTTCTTGTGAACCATTAGGACACTCAAGCTGTCCACCTTTCCACCGAAGGTTCACTCTAGTCCAGTTCCGAATAATACTCCAGTCGCTATAATCCAATTCGTGGGAATGCTCTCGTCTCTGTCACAGATGGGACAGCTCTACTCTCGATTATTATAGTGATGGAAATTGTGAATAGCAATTTCCTACTGCTTTTTCTTGCGACTTTCCCGCGTATGCGACTCAATTGTTCTGAAATTGTTCTAACTTCTTTTTCTGATTTTCAGTTCTCGCGAGAAAATCGTGCATGACAGGTTCCATTCGAAATTTCACTCCAAAATCAAGTGTTTTTTGCTCCTCTCAAGGTCAAACTTCCAAATATGACCGACTGGCACACTACTGAACAAAAATAATAGTAATATAATAAGTAGTAACCCTGTTTTTAGGAGTGACCTCGTGGTCTGGGGATACTGAGACCCAGCCATGAGCTCACTATTTGCATGTAATTAAGTTAATTTGAGCGTTCTGGTCGAAGCCGGAGAACAGTAACGTTTTTGTCGACCCAATGTTAGAAGGACCACCGAAAAGTACTGGCTTGGTAGAGACGGTGAAAAGCATACAAAGCTCTGTTTAGGCGCTAGCCAGTCGTCTTAAGACTTAGTTTTGTTATCCGTCGATATGTATCTTCCGGGCGAATGTTACAATGGGAACGTTCTTATTTTCTAGAGTGGGGGATATTTTGGTAGTGGCCTTCAAGCTGTAACGGGTTCTAGTCTCATGTCGCCAGCGAACCGAATTGGCTCCGACCGTTTTTGAGGTAGAAAAACACAAGAGATAGTGTCCCTGACTCTTGAGCCAATGGTTATAGGGCCTATTTTTCTTAAGCCTCATATGTGACCGAAGTAGGCGACTGTTACATCCTTTTTCTATACTTTTTTCTTGTTTTTGTTTCGCTTTTTTGTCTTTTTGCTCGTGTTTTTGTCCCCCTTGTTACCCCCCTTACTCGGTTAGCTAAGCCTCGTTCGGAGAGCGTACCAGGAAGTTTTCTCAAGTTTTCTTAAAAAGCTATCACGGTACAACCGGAAGGCTTACACGTTCCCGCTGAACCGTACCACCGGTACTCTAGAATGGGCATGTAGCCCGGAGCTGTGTCAAGTGGGTTCGACTCCGTAGTCATGATGTCGTAAAAAAAGCCCCAGGAGCGCCATAAAAACACTATGTAACAGTCGCCTACTTCGGTCACATATGAGGCTTAAGAAAAATAGGCCCTATAACCATTGGCTCAAGAGTCAGGGACACTATCTCTTGTGTTTTTCTACCTCAAAAACGGTCGGAGCCAATTCGGTTCACTTGCGACATGAGACTAGAACACGTTACATTTTAAAGGCCACTACCAAATTACCCACCACTTTAGAAAATAAGAACGTCCCCATACTTAGGTCTCAAAAGGAATGGGATAGTCGAGGAATGGGATTCGTCCAGATTCATGGTGTACAGCCAGATGCTGGAGAGCTGAAGGTAGTGGAATATTGTTCCTTTTGCACAATTTAGCAAGACTTTCACATCTTTTTTGGCAATCTTTAGAAATTGAGTTATGCTCTCCATTGCAATTTGTACATCTTGAAGTGAAATTTGCATTATTTTTTCATTTTTGTGAGTCGGTGTGTTTGTGTTCTTGAGAACAGTTGCTGTATTTTTCTGCTGTAGAGGAACACATTCTCGCGATAGTCCGAACTTCAAACACTTGTTGCACTGAATTATCCAAGGCAAGGGAAGTCTTGCTTAATCTGCGTTGACCCAACAGTATCCGAAATAGACGCTTTTGGCTCAAATACGTTCATACTCTGTTTCCGACGGCAGTTCTTCTTTGATAAGTCTGAAAGGTCGCCCTGTGCGGTAGTTCGTCAGTCGCGAGGCACATGTATTTGGGTAGTCTTTTTTGAGCTAGTCATGCAATTCACTTTCTCTGAAACCAGAATCTCGTTCCATATCTTGAGGAACATCTTTGAAAACCAATGAAAAGCTTTTGTTTTTTGATTCCGTCCCATTTCGCATTTCCAACCTCCGAACATGGACGAATCCCATTCCTCGACTATCGTCTCGGCGACTGTTTCATTTGCCATTTGCCAATAATGCGACCATTTGCCGAAAGAAACGTCAGTTTGAACTTCGTGATTTTGATTTGCTTGCTCAATAGATTTGATAGACGACGTACTTCGAGCACACCTAAAGTCTTTAACATCGCTAATAACCACACTTTTTTCTGGGTTCTACTGCTGTTGGTTGTTCTGGTGAGTTCTTTCACGTGTTTGCTCTTTGTTTTTGACTGTTGCCGAAAAAAGTGGCACAGAATTGTTGGTGATCTTGTCGTGAACTCGCTCGATGCTCTTCGTCTAAAACGTGCTAGAGAAAAAGTTCGCTTTTTGTGTTAACATTGCTAGCTTCCTTGACACTGTTTTCACATGTTTCAACAAATTTTTGAGATGCTGGGTTGTTATCAATGTACTGTTTGCAGTCATCGCAGCACCAACTCGAGTTTGGAATTGCTTTCAGAACATCAAATTGTTTCGTGGTAATGTTCACACAGCTCGCATGGTACCAACTTAGGCAACAGTCGCAACCAATTGATATTTCGCAACCAGGGATCTGCCTTCAACGTAACTTCATTTCTCACCACTGCACGTGGGCTTTCCACATCATAACAATCTATTTAATAAGTTTATGACAAGAATAAGGCTATTGAATCATTGGGTGAAATGATGAAAGACTTGTGAAGTTACCACTATAATTATAACTTCAATTACTATTATAATTTTTGGCCTTCTGATTTACCTTAATAGAAAAAATTTTTAAAAAGGGTTCAAAAATATGGCAAAAAAAAGAGATGTTTTCGAACTTTTTTGTTTGATATTCTTTTTTTGATGCCGAATGTTGTCGATTATGCCTAACCTACTAATTTATTCGTTATTCGAGAGTTGAAGATGACAAAAATCATGCACTGCTCGCTGTTAAGAAATCATGTGAAAGAAAGTTGCGAAATGTTTTTTGGTTCGAAGGTGTGGAAAACAGTCGAAGTTGCTTATAAAAATAATCGTAAGCGGTCAAACTTTGCCTGGTTGAATCCTAATATTTCGGCGGATTTGCGTAGCTTCCTGAAACGGAAAAGCAACTTTAATGTTGAATGGAAAAATTTAGAAGGTTGCTCATTTCCAAAGGGTCTATCAAATACTATGAGTTTTGGAGCGAAATCCCCGGTTTTCTTTATGAGTCTTTCTTCGGCACTGAGTGTCGAGGCGTTAGATGTGTCAGAGCCGAGAAATTACAAATATAGCAATTTCTTACGAGTCTTAGACATGTGTGCCAGCCCTGGAGCCAAAACCTCTCTGATTGCTTGGACTGGCATCGACTTACAAAAGCTCGTTGCCAATGAATTATTATGCGAGAGGAGATGGAAACTCCAAAGTACAGTAAATACATTCATATCTGATAGCATCAATTGTGAAATTTCAAGTATGAATGGGATTGAATTTGGACGTTTAACTGAAGGTCAGTTTGATCGAGTCTTAGTTGACGCTCCTTGCACAAATGATCGCTACCTATTTGACAACAGGGTGACAGCTGAGCAAGTTTTCCGCATCCAAGACGATCCTTCTGAGCTTCAAAAAAAACTTTTGGTTTCCGCAATTAAAAGCTGCCGGGTAGGTGGAATTGTCGTGTATTCGACTTGCACGCTAAATATGAAACAGAATAACGAAATCATCCGCTGGCTTCTACGACAATCTATAGGTCTTTGTGTGAAACTGGAGTTTGTCGAGCTGGGACCTTTTGAGAGTTTATTACATTATATTAGGTTAGAGGAAGGAGTGATTGTTTTACCAACTAAGCAGATGAACTGGGGTCCTCTTTTTGTTTGTAAGCTGAGGAAGACATCCTGCCTAAATTGCACAGTGGAATCAGCAAGTAATAATTGAAATCAGTTGTCGTGAGGACCTGATTGGTAAACACGATCGCTTCCTACATTTTGAAGCAAGCAAACGTTTTTAAAGTTTTGGCTACAAAATTCGGACGATGGTGTGTATGAGTTCGCTTAAAGAAACAGTCCTATAGAGAAGGCGAAACTACAATTCCTGTTAATATCGGCGTGTTAATATTGAGCTCAAAGACAAAAATAGCGAAGATCATCTGATGAACATATTGCAAACAAATTTTCCTTAAAAAAGATATCGCTTCGGGCCAGATGTCAAAGTTAAATTATATGCAAGTGATTGGTCCAAATCTAACTCTTAAATTTTTCATTTTTCTGTGCGACTAATATCTGAAGATCTATTCTTGATTTTTTTTTTACTTTGCGCTAGTGTTGTTCTGTTAGATGTGAACGAACAAAAGTGTGTGAGTAGCTATCGAATTTGATATGTTTTCATTTCAGATAATTGAGATGCGCCTCAGCTCAGTTCTCAGGGCAGCCGTTAAGTACAACTACCCTGGTCGTGTGTACCTTCCTTTGCTGGACGAGAAAGCTGGTGCTTTGGAGAAATTGAATTATCGCTTCCAGAAGTGGGTGTACTATAAGAGCCAATGGTGCCAGCTGGGACTACTGCACGACGACTGCCTAGCCGAAGATGGGAAGTTTTAGTAAGTTCAATTTTGGAAATAGTTTTGGCTAATATTTTGTCAAATTACGAATTTTTAAATCGGAAAAGATTCGATGAACTATTTTGACAGAAAATTATAATCCAATTCAAGGGCATAAAGATTTGATACACGAAATATTTTTAATTCAGACTTCCTGATCTAATCGAAGGACATTGTATGCGCCAATATTTTTTTCCTAGCGTTATCAAACTATCATGATCTTGTTCAGCGAGATGTATTTGAATAAGTGCTGGCGAGGGCGTAGGTGAAGGCATAATACAATGCTTAATTTGATTGTATTATGCTTTGGAAGGGATTTCATAATAATAGAAGGGATTTCTAGTATCATGCTTTGGAAGGGATTTCTAGTATCATGCTTATGTTTTGAAAGGGGTTTCTTTTTAGAAAGGAAAGGTTTTCAACAGTAAAAAAGTGAGAAATTTCTCTATAATTTTAGGGCTAATTGTTCCGAACATTGAAAATGCGGAGAAATTTTGTATTCGGGTGTGTTAATTTTTGTTAAATCTTTTTGTTTTCAACTCAAAATCAGCTACCACAAATAATCATCGGAGAGAGTTGAGTGATATATCACTTTAAAGCCCTCTTAGTCATGATTCGAAAAACATAATCAAGGGTATTGCAACTGGGTTCTAGACTTTTTTTTCCTGTAAACAACTTTGTCCACAGGATCACTTCTAGAGGATCTTCATTTTCTTCACTTCTATCACTTAAGCACTAATTAGTTCAAGTCCGTTTCAGGTTGTAATTTTCTTTAAATCTCACTTTTTTCGGGTTCGTGGTTTCGGTCTTAGTTTTTGTCGGTTCATTTTCTGTTTTTTATAAACGTAGTTTTTAAATCTGGTATGCTTTTTTTAGTTTACTTTTAAAGCATGGGTTTTTTTTCAATTCTAACAGTTTTTACTAAAACTGAAATTTCCCAAATTTGTAAATTTACCATGTCTGATTTTGGTTTTTTTTTTTCGTTTTTTTTTTCAAAATAAATATTCAAACAGTTTCACTTTATGTTATATTGACATAGTCAACTTATTTTGCGTAGTTTTAAGGGGAAAAAAACATATCCATTTTTGATTGTGTTTCAGTTTGACCCAAAGTTTGTCGCTTTTGTTGCCGCTCGGTAAATGATTGATCGTTTTTAAGGGCTGTTTATGAACTTCATCCGATACAAATTGAAGTTTTCCTAGCTGTAATTGAACAACTTTTGTCAATTTTTTTAAAGCAATGTTTTCGAGTGATCATCGGACTGGGTTGAGTGATATATCATATTGAAACCCTTTCAGCTGTGATTCGGACGGCATTAGAAAACAGTGTCGAGAAAAAACTGTTTGAGTTAGGTTTAATTTCCAGCTAATAAGGTTTTACTCGAGAAAAGGTAGGTTTTCGGTTTCTTAGCGCCATTTTGGTAAGCGAAGTTTTTACGCTTGTCAAAAAATTTGCAAAAGTTATGTGAAATGTTTTTACGATTTTTTTTTTCGTTTAAATTGTTTTTCTTCATAAACTGTTTTCCAAATGTTTTTGCAAAGAGTTAAACCGTTGTTTCTGGCCTTACGCTTGTGATTACCGAGCGTTATCAAACAGCTCGGTAATTTCAAGTGTCAAACATTTGTTAATCATATATATTCATAAAAATGTTTCTTAGAAAGTAGGTTTGCTAAGTATATCGCTATGCTTGCAATGAGCAAACGCTGTCAAAACGGAATATAGACTTTTCAGGCTGATAACTAGTTTATAAAAGACACTTGATTCATTTGACACCTCTGATCCTAAAGAGTTAAAATCAAGGCAGTAATTCGCACATGTTACGAAAAGCTAACGCATATGCCTGAAAAAACAAAGGTCCGTGGCTCCAATTCAACCAGTACATTTTTCTTTTTTTGTAAACAAAAAATTTGGTCTGAATTTTGTTTCGCTGGTTGTTTTTTGTCAACGCAATTGTCACAGCGCTGGATTTTCCTATGATTGAAGCTTTTTTAAAGCATCATAAGAAATTTTTTCAATGAATTTTTGTTTTCTGCAAATAACTCCGTTTCAATTTTTTCTGCCCATTGGCCTTTGTCTTCTTTCTAATCGACTCAGTTGTCTTTTTTATTCGAACAATTTTTCTGGCTTATGATTTTTCGGCTTCAAATTTTCGACTGAAACTGTTAGTTTACTTTCAATTTGGTAAATTTCGGGCACATATTTAAGAGTATTGCTTGGTTTTCCTTATTTTTTTTCTGTTATCTTCCAGGCTAAATCTTTAAAACTCTTCTATAGGTGTATCAGCCTAATTCCTTTTCAGTCTTCTATTCGTGTTTATGGTAATGTTTTCCCTATTACTCCCATTTCTGTCATCGTTTATCGACACAATCAAGTAAAAATTCTTGAATTTTGAAACAATGAGTCTGTATGTAATTGAAAGTTATGTTCCTTCATTTCTGATATAAAATATGTCGATATGTTTTGTTGTCTAGATAAAATGTTTTATGTAAGTCTTGATGCTCTGCCTAATTGTTTTGTTTGGTCTTCAGGTAATCTTTTTGAAAATCATATATATATTTTTTGTAAAAGTGTGAGGGGTTTCAGAATGTAATCAGTTTCATGCAAGCTGTTTTTTTTTTGAAAAAAATGGACCTAGCTAGTTTATAGTGTGTTTTATTTGAATTTTTCTAAATTGAAATGTTTTTTTTTGAGTTATTGTATAAGTTTGTCTTTTTTTCCTCATTTTTGTTCAAGTTGCGTTATTTTCTGCACTAAGTTCACTATTATAGTGTTTTGTTAAATTTGAAGACTCCTATCAGCGCTCTTGACTGCTTAGAGTTTCACCTGGTGAAAGGATTGTGATCTGCCTTCTTTCAGTGACTTTTGTTATCCAAGATACGATCAGAAAAGCCAGGAGTTGTCTGAGTTTCTGCAAAAAAAATTGAGTTCCAGATGATTCCAATTAAATAGTGTAATTTGGGTTTTTTTTCAAGTTCCTAGTGTACTTGCTGTTGATCTATGGTCCTTGCGTTTCACGAATTTTTTTTTCAGCTGACTGTTTTTAGCTGACCATATTTTGGCAGAGAATTTATTTCGAGCCTTATGTTCTGGGTATGTTATGACTTGGTACAAATGAAGGAATTTGTTTTTTAGTTCTAAATTTTGTGTGTAATGCGCTTCGCTTCGCTTCTGTATAGTGAAATGATTTTACTTTATCTCATTTTATTGTCATTGAACGAAGTGATTTCTTGCTTATTTAGGTTGTTGTGGCCTCGTCTCCTTCACAGGCATCGGGTTTCGTTTTTTTTGATAGTCAAGGAGATTAAGGTTTGTTAAGGTTAAGGAGACTTAGTACTGGCTAGTTTTTTCAAAACATTGTTGCTTAATTCTGTCCGTGAACAGATGCTTTGTGTGTGTGTGTTCCCAAATTGAGCATGTTCTCAAATGCCACACCCAGATTTTTTGATGATTTAAGGCGATAACCTCCGATATCAACCTTAGTTTGAAATTTCTCTTCAGAAGATTTGTTTGAGGTTTTTTCGCTTGTACATAGTCCAGAGTCGTTGGCCCCGACTGTATACTTTGAGCATAGCACATTTTGTGATTTACTTGAACGTCATTAAATGGGTCTCTCGTTTTGTTATGCTGTTGTGAAGTCAGCTTTCTCTGGCATGTTAATAATTTCTTGGAAGTATAGCTCTTCCGCTCCATTATGCTAGAGCTGAAGAAAATCAGCTACAGGGAGGGGTAAGTCCAGCGACTGAGGACATCTAGATCTGCCGGTCTGCCTCGACAGTTAAATAGGGGTTTGATATTCTTGATGAGGGCCTTGACCACAGATTCCTCAGGCATTAATGATTTTAGGGTCTAACCTACTCCGGTAACTACTCAGCAGGGGAAAGTATCCTGATAGAAGCTGAGAAAATTTGCAACTGGCGTCGCTATCGAGCCTGTTTTCACTGATGTCTTTTTCAAGTGGAATGAAGTTGAGCACTTTGTTAAGGTGGTTTTCGATGTAATCTGTTAACTGTTTAAGTATGGAGATGTTCAAGGCCCTATTTATTATGTGTTTGGCTTGTTTGTGCTCTTTTTGCAAGCAGAGCAGCGATGTACCGCTGAAACAATGTTTATAGTATTGGCTTGAGCGTTCTCGTACTGTTTCTTTTTGTTGTTTCTTGATCCTTGCGACTTAGAAGGTGGCTGCAAAGTAGAAACTGTTCTGAGAGAGTGGTTGCGATCACGCACCGGAAAGACCTCGATTTTTTTGTTCAGGTGGTCTATATTTGTCATTCCTTCACAGCCGGTGAGGCAGTTCTCAATGTTATTTTGTCTGACATGTAGCTTATTCCAGTTAGCATTGAGGCTGGGTGACCATATTGGTGCAGCTTAGTTCATCACCGTCGGATTAATGATGATTTTTGGCGATTACCTCCGATATCAAACGTTATTTAATTTTCTCTTCGGCAGACCATGTAAGTAACGTGGGCATAGATTTATCATCAAGAGAGAGAGAGAGAGAGAGCGAGAGAGAGAGAGAGAGAGAGAGGGGTTTCAGAATGTAATCAGTTTCATGCAAGCTGTTTTTTTTTTTGAAAAAAATGGACCTAGCTAGTTTATAGTGTGTTTTATTTGAATTTTTCTAAATTGAAATGTTTTTTTTTGAGTTATTGTATAAGTTTGTCTTTTTTTCCTCATTTTTGTTCAAGTTGCGTTATTTTCTGCACTAAGTTCACTATTCTAGTGTTTTGTTAAATTTGAAGACTCCTATCAGCGCTCTTGACTGCTTAGAGTTTCACCTGGTGAAAGGATTGTGATCTGCCTTCTTTCAGTGACTTTTGTTATCCAAGATACGATCAGAAAAGCCAGGAGTTGTCTGAGTTTCTGCAAAAAAAATTGAGTTCCAGATGATTCCAATTAAATAGTGTAATTTGAGTTTTTTTTCAAGTTCCTAGTGTACTTGCTGTTGATCAATGGTCCTTGCGTTTCACGAATTTTTTTTTCAGCTGACTGTTTTTAGCTGACCATATTTTGGCAGAATTTATTTCGAGCCTTATGTTCTGGGTATGTTATGACTTGGTACAAATGAAGGAATTTGTTTTTTAGTTCTAAATTTTGTGTGTAATGCGCTTCGCTTCGCTTCTGTATAGTGAAATTATTTTACTTTATCTCATTTTATTGTCATTGAACGAAGTGATTTCTTGCTTATTTAGGTTGTTGTGGCCTCGTCTCCTTCACAGGCATCGGGATTCGTTTTTTTTGATAGTCAAGGAGATTAAGGTTTGTTAAGGTTAAGGAGACTTAGTACTGGCTAGTTTTTTCAAAACATTGTTGCTTAATTCTGTCCGTGAACAGATGCTTTGTGTGTGTGTGTTCCCAAATTGAGCATGTTCTCAAATGCCACACCCAGATTTTTTGATGATTTAAGGCGATAACCTCCGATATCAACCTTAGTTTGAAATTTCTCTTCAGAAGATTTGTTTGAGGTTTTTTCGCTTGTACATAGTCCAGAGTCGTTGGCCCCGAGTGTATACTTTGAGCATAGCACATTTTGTGATTTACTTGAACGTCATTAAATGGGTCTCTCGTTTTGTTATGCTGTTGTGAAGTCAGCTTTCTCTGGCATGTTAATAATTTCTTGGAAGTATAGCTCTTCCGCTCCATTATGCTAGAGCTGAAGAAAATCAGCTACAGGGAGGGGTAAGTCCAGCGACTGAGGACATCTAGATCTGCCGGTCTGCCTCGACAGTTAAATAGGGGTTTGATATTCTTGATGAGGGCCTTGACCACAGATTCCTCAGGCATTAATGATTTTAGGGTCTAACCTACTCCGGTAACTACTCAGCAGGGGAAAGTATCCTGATAGAAGCTGAGAAAATTTGCAACTGGCGTCGCTATCGAGCCTGTTTTCACTGATGTCTTTTTCAAGTGGAATGAAGTTGAGCACTTTGTTAAGGTGGTTTTCGATGTAATCTGTTAACTGTTTAAGTATGGAGATGTTCAAGGCCCTATTTATTATGTGTTTGGCTTGTTTGTGCTCTTTTTGCAAGCAGAGCAGCGATGTACCGCTGAAACAATGTTTATAGTATTGGCTTGAGCGTTCTCGTACTGTTTCTTTTTGTAGTTTCTTGATCCTTGCGACTTAGAAGGTGGCTGCAAAGTAGAAACTGTTCTGAGAGAGTGGTTGCGATCACGCACCGGAAAGACCTCGATTTTTTTGTTCAGGTGGTCTATATTTGTCATTCCTTCACAGCCGGTGAGGCAGTTCTCAATGTTATTTTGTCTGACATGTAGCTTATTCCAGTTAGCATTGAGGCTGGGTGACCATATTGGTGCAGCTTAGTTCATCACCGTCGGATTAATGATGATTTTTGGCGATTACCTCCGATATCAAACGTTATTTAATTTTCTCTTCGGCAGACCATGTAAGTAACGTGGGCATAGATTTATCATCAAGAGAGAGAGAGAGAGAGAGAGCGAGAGAGAGAGAGAGAGGGGTTTCAGAATGTAATCAGTTTCATGCAAGCTGTTTTTTTTTTGAAAAAAATGGACCTAGCTAGTTTATAGTGTGTTTTATTTGAATTTTTCTAAATTGAAATGTTTTTTTTTGAGTTATTGTATAAGTTTGTCTTTTTTTCCTCATTTTTCTTCAAGTTGCGTTATTTTCTGCACTAAGTTCACTATTCTAGTGTTTTGTTAAATTTGAAGACTCCTATCAGCGCTCTTGACTGCTTAGAGTTTCACCTGGTGAAAGGATTGTGATCTGCCTTCTTTCAGTGACTTTTGTTATCCAAGATACGATCAGAAAAGCCAGGAGTTGTCTGAGTTTCTGCAAAAAAAATTGAGTTCCAGATGATTCCAATTAAATAGTGTAATTTGGGTTTTTTTCAAGTTCCTAGTGTACTTGCTGTTGATCTATGGTCCTTGCGTTTCACGAATTTTTTTTTCAGCTGACTGTTTTTAGCTGACCATATTTTGGCAGAGAATTTATTTCGAGCCTTATGTTCTGGGTATGTTATGACTTGGTACAAATGAAGGAATTTGTTTTTTAGTTCTAAATTTTGTGTGTAATGCGCTTCGCTTCGCTTCTGTATAGTGAAATTATTTTACTTTATCTCATTTTATTGTCATTGAACGAAGTGATTTCTTGCTTATTTAGGTTGTTGTGGCCTCGTCTCCTTCACAGGCATCGGGATTCGTTTTTTTTTATAGTCAAGGAGATTAAGGTTTGTTAAGGTTAAGGAGACTTAGTACTGGCTAGTTTTTTCAAAACATTGTTGCTTAATTCTGTCCGTGAACAGATGCTTTGTGTGTGTGTGTTCCCAAATTGAGCATGTTCTCAAATGCCACACCCAGATTTTTTGATGATTTAAGGCGATAACCTCCGATATCAACCTTAGTTTGAAATTTCTCTTCAGAAGATTTGTTTGAGGTTTTTTCGCTTGTACATAGTCCAGAGTCGTTGGCCCCGACTGTATACTTTGAGCATAGCACATTTTGTGATTTACTTGAACGTCATTAAATGGGTCTCTCGTTTTGTTATGCTGTTGTGAAGTCAGCTTTCTCTGGCATGTTAATAATTTCTTGGAAGTATAGCTCTTCCGCTCCATTATGCTAGAGCTGAAGAAAATCAGCTACAGGGAGGGGTAAGTCCAGCGACTGAGGACATCTAGATCTGCCGGTCTGCCTCGACAGTTAAATAGGGGTTTGATATTCTTGATGAGGGCCTTGACCACAGATTCCTCAGGCATTAATGATTTTAGGGTCTAACCTACTCCGGTAACTACTCAGCAGGGGAAAGTATCCTGATAGAAGCTGAGAAAATTTGCAACTGGCGTCGCTATCGAGCCTGTTTTCACTGATGTCTTTTTCAAGTGGAATGAAGTTGAGCACTTTGTTAAGGTGGTTTTCGATGTAATCTGTTAACTGTTTAAGTATGGAGATGTTCAAGGCCCTATTTATTATGTGTTTGGCTTGTTTGTGCTCTTTTTGCAAGCAGAGCAGCGATGTACCGCTGAAACAATGTTTATAGTATTGGCTTGAGCGTTCTCGTACTGTTTCTTTTTGTTGTTTCTTGATCCTTGCGACTTAGAAGGTGGCTGCAAAGTAGAAACTGTTCTGAGAGAGTGGTTGCGATCACGCACCGGAAAGACCTCGATTTTTTTGTTCAGGTGGTCTATATTTGTCATTCCTTCACAGCCGGTGAGGCAGTTCTCAATGTTATTTTGTCTGACATGTAGCTTATTCCAGTTAGCATTGAGGCTGGGTGACCATATTGGTGCAGCTTAGTTCATCGCCGTCGGATTAATGATGATTTTTGGCGATTACCTCCGATATCAAACGTTATTTAATTTTCTCTTCGGCAGACCATGTAAGTAACGTGGGCATAGATTTATCATCAAGAGAGAGAGAGAGAGAGAGCGAGAGAGAGAGAGAGAGAGAGAGAGAGAGAGAGAGAGCCAAATTCGTAAAGAGAGCCATGTTTGTAAATAGAGCCATGTTTGTAGTTAATGTCGTCAGCATAGGTGGCTATTATAGTTCGCACTAGGTTGTGGCATGAAGCACATATACAGGGTAAAGAGAGCTGGTGAGAGAACACCGCCTTATGGGGCCCTCTAAATGTGTCATTGAATAAAACTCGGTGGTTAAACGTATCAAATGCAGTAGTAAGATCTGAAGCGACAATTAGCTTTCTATGACAGGGTTTTGTAGTTGATACACTTTTAGGCCCTTAATGTCGACCAAGGTTTTCTGAAGCCATGCTGATAGTTAGCCAGCTCAATATACTCGTTCCATCGAATAGTAGTAAACTTCCGCTAGTTTAGCCCCGGGTCACTGAAGTGCAATGGGCCTATATCCTTTAGATGTTTCACGATTTTTACCGGTTTTTTGTAGTGGAAGAATTCTACCGGTCTTCCAGTTATGAGTGATTATTTTGTTGTTTACTGATGTTAACAACGTTGCTGATGTTTGATATGCCGATCATTTCAAGGTAGTGAAGTTGAAGCGGTGCAATCGTATCAGGAATCAGGGCGCTACTCATTTTACTTCTTTAAACGCAGTTTTTACTTCGGATAGGAAGTTGGTGACTTTAAAGAGGCGTTTTCTTTTTTCACTACAAGTTTCCATTCTTCGTCAGGTTTATATGGATCAGGGGTGTACTGATCGTTGAAGAGCTTAGCGTGCCTTTTAGCATCATATATCGGCGGGTCATCATTTAAAGTAATTGGTGTGTTCGATGTCTCTGGTGGACTTTGTCAGGAAAGGGATTCAATGGTCGACCATAAATTCCTCGACTGTACTCTGTGATCACACTTTTCTTGGAATGAAATCCATTTTAAGCGCTTAATAACTTATTTTTTTTGTGATTGAGGGCTCTGATGTCCGGGTGATCTAGGTGTTCTTTTTGTAAGTTATCTCTTTTATACATGATTGTTAGCGCCTCTCCAGCGAGGTTACCTGTTATTTTAGGAATGCGGCCCTGTGGGATGTTTTGTGATGCGGCTTTGTCGATATCTCCGTATCATTTTTCATCCTTAAGAACATTGCCTAAGAATTGCAATTTTAGAAACAATTCTTGTTTCCTCGCGGAATTTCAACCAGTATGCTTTCCCGCAGTAAATGCAGTTGCGTTTTTCGGGTTTTAAGTTTTTAATGTCGCAGGTGAGGTTTATGTTGATAGGGATGTGATCTGAGCCAAGTGCTAGTTCAGTGCTCTATTTTTCCGGAAAAAGTGATAAAACAAGACGACCTAAATAAGCGGTTCTAAAGATGGGCGTCCTTCAGTGGCAGAAACATACTAATGCTAAAACGAGCGCAAGACCCGTCAAATTTCTCAGTGTCTCCAACGTCAGACAGCGGTTTTTTTAACAAGGAGCAGCAATTAGGTGTGGCAAGTTTGATGTCTGGTGAGCTCGATCTCGTGTTTGTGACGTGGGTTGGAAAATTTTCCTTTAAGACTATGAAGTCTGTTTCTTCAGTTTCGCTTGCAAATTTGTCCTTGTTTGGTTTAGGTTTATAAGATAGGTTTATAAGATAACGCACACAATGTACCAGAGCTCATTTTGTGCGTTAATTGCACCAACATCTAGAGACAATTTTAGGTCTAGTTAGTGTTTTAAGGAGGCTAAAAAGCCTGTGGAGCAGCGTGAATTTGGTGAAATATAGATGTGTATCAGGTTGAGAAATGAGTTGCCTGATTCAATTTGAATTCATCGTTGTTCAGTGTGATTATCTGATGTGTATAGTGGAAAAATAGTGGTATTTTACGTTTTCATTAATGACCAATGCCAGACCTCCGCCTTTGCCACGTTGTTGGTGGCCTTTATTTGATACCCAGAAGGGTCTTTTAATGCCGCATTAAGGTTTGTTTCTTGTATAACTGCTATTTTGATGTAGTTCGTTTTCATGTGATGTATGATTCCGTCCTTTTTGTTTCATTAGCGGGTAGTGGCTGTGCCATGGATTTATCAGGTGGTCGGCACCATTTGCAGGCTTTGCACACGAAGGTGCTACAGTCATTGACGAGTTTGAGTTTGGTACATTTGAGGTATACTTAGCCACCGTAGTGGCACCACACGCTATACTCGGTGCGTTTGCAATCTTGATTACAGACAGTGCAAGATTGAGATACGGGATTTGTTTCTATTCCAACTACTAGTAATAGGCACGTGACCATGAATTCAGCCATGAAGTTCTTGGAACAGTGGGGCTGGTTTGGGCTGCTCCTTGTTTAAAAATCCGCTTTCTGATGTTGGAGACATTAAGGAATTTGATGGGTCTCGCACTCGTGTTGGTTGGAGTCTGGTTCTACCACAAAGGCGTCCATCTACAAAACCGCTGATTAAGGTTGTGCTATTTCATCGCATTTTTCCAGAATGCCTCAAAGTTGTTCACGCTTAAGTATGATTGTTCGCTGTTTTGCTTATAAATTTCAATCTCTAATATTTAATATAAAAGTAGCGCATGGTTGACTTCGTTTCAAAGATTTGGCCTAATTTTTCAGCCTTTTCAGCGGAATCTAATTGAATTAGTTTTATGAAAAAGTATCTGATCTAAATTTTCATGAAGTTTATAACGCTTTTTTGTGATACTTTGTTTCCGAATTTCAAAATTTGATTAATAGTAAAAAAAATTAATGGGTTTCCTGGAAATCATTAATTTTTTTTCAGAGGACCGCTGAAATTTATTTAAAAGTAACGAACATAGTGAATACTCTTGTATAGTAGGTCTTGCTGATTTTTTTTAAATTTTTTTTTTTCAAGAAAAATTTGTTCACGCTCAATTTAGAATTTTTTTTTGCAATGTGACTTGTGATTTCTTGTCATATTCAGTGTTTTTCTATGGGTAAAACGAAGGGAAACTCGACTATTGAAAAGCAAAAGTGGACAGGTCACGACAGACGTGATCGAGTTCTCATTTCGAAAATGGGTTTTAATATCAGATTTCCCAGCGAAATAAAAGTTTTACTTTTTGATCCATTTTTCTCAAATTGGGTTAGTTTTAAAAATTGTCTATCAAAAATTGTTCTACAAATTCAAAGAGCTCCAAGGCCATCTGTTTTTTTCTTCGAAATTTAAAAGTTGAAGGCTCTTGAAAAAACAAGTCAATTTTTTTTCAATTTCTTTTCTTTCATTACTCTTTTGCAACTGTTAGTTGGCTTTGTTTCATTTGTGGTACATATTATATAAGTTGAATAAGAGTCCTTTTTTGTTTTACGTGTTTCGTTTCCCTGTGGAATAAAAAATTTACCTATTGATCGATCCATTTTTACAACTTGGGTTCATTTTTTTGTTTCCTTGCTTTCATGGCTATTTTCTAACTGTCTGTTGGCTATGTTTCTTACTGTCTCAATAGATGCGAAGCTGAACTTCGCCATCGAGTTGAAATTTGATACAGAATTAATGCTTAACGTTTTGTAGTAACATAGTGGAAAAAGCTGTTGAGAGACTGCCAGACGAAATGAAGTGGGAAAGGATCTACAGAATCAGAAGGGCGATGGAACTGCAAATGAAACAACGCATTCTTCCCGAGGAAGAGTGGACGAAAGCTCACGAAGATGTGAGATATTTGGAACCATATTTGGAACAGGTCAAAAAGGAAACAGATCAGAATAATGCGTTTCTCAGGCTTCACAGCGCCTAGGACATCTAAAAAAAAAACACACATCCCTTGGTACAGTTTACCTCACTGTTATGAATCAGAATAGATGAAACTAACTGACAACAAAACGCTACTCAGACTGTAAACTCGATACAGTTGCTTCGATGCCAATATTCTCGTCGGTTCGGATCACAAATGATAGACTAAACTGTTGTATAATAGAAAGCAATTAAACATGCTAGTCATTGATGGCTGGTTAAACAATTAATTTTTATAGGTTTCAATATGTTTTGTTTGAGGTGTAAAGGACGAAGCTGAAGATTAGTTGGACTTATTTCCCAAGCAAGGGAATTGGAAATGGTTACTAGACTTTTTCCCCCGTAAATAATTTTGGTCACGCAATGGTTACTTAGAAGGAACTTAGAAATGCTTAAGTATTTATGTACAACCTACATCTTACATGTGCCGTCGCTTGTTTGGGTGTTCATGATTGCGTTGCAGTTGGTACACGGAAATTCTTGCGGTTTTTTCTCTGAAAAAGTTTCGGCATATTTTCAGTTCATTTTGTCGGCCTTAATTATTTGGCTTATTTACTTTTTTGTCGAATAGTTTTCTTGTCAGTTTTTCAATTAAAATTGATTCAAATTTGATGACAATTTATTTGGGAAAGCGGAATTTTAACTTATGGGGGCCTATTTTAAAAAACAAAACGAAAAATTTTCAGTTGGTTTGTTCGAAATTTTACTAGCTGCTTTTTGAGTGGCATGCTATATTTTCATATTCATTTTGTAAAGATCATTACACAGGTAAAGATATTACAAATAGCGTTTTAGCTTCAAGGTATCTTGGATCAGTAGCGTAGAGGTAGGGAAGGAGACCCGCAACGAAATAAGAGGGTTCGAAGCTGGACAGGGTCGGATGTTTTAATGAAGTTTTTCGTATCCTTATTAAATTGCGTCCGCTCTATAAATTGAGGAGCGTTAGTTGGTAAATTTATTTTTTCAAACTGACTGCTCATGCGTCATATTTGGCGTGCGTCACTTAAGAAATTTTTTAGACTCAAACATTTACTCATTCAGTATTTTCCAGTAGCGTTATCGCTCATATTTCTGCTTGTGTATGCGAACAGCAACTTCGCCTCTGTGTTAAATCTTAGGCTTCAATTGCTATCAGATCAGAAATTTTTTTCGAATGAAAATAATCTTTCATAATTACGAGATTTTATCGATACTTTCGTTTACTTTTTTTTATTTTCTCGTTTTCTTCAGTTCTTTTTTATTCAATTTTGAGCAGTGTAATCTTTTGAATAGGTTTTTGGGTAAGTACACACGAAACATTTCTGTAAGTGAAGAAAAAAGGAAAATTCAAATGTTGCAGGTAATTATGTTTTAAGATTTTGTATAATTCGCGTTAAAGTTTCTTCGACCTGAATTGTTTGGCTTGTTATATTGATTTAGTTGCCGTATATTACGTCGTTTGAAAAATGAAACCAAGTTTAATTGATTTTTTATGCTTCGGAGACAACCTAAAACTTCGAATTTTTCAAAAATCGTTTTCTTCATATATTTGACCATCTTTCTCGGGTTAACGGGCATCTAACCAAGTTTTGTCTGCATTGTTGCCGGTCGATGAATTTTGCCTTATTGCTAATTTAATGATGGCAATGGTGTTTCGCGACAGTTTTTATCTAGTTGAGGTTTATGAAAATATGGGTGGTTCGTTGCGTTTTTCATTGTTTTTACTGGTGGTTTTCGGCTACCTCTGCCATTCTTTGTTAGATGATATCTCAAGTGGTGCGAAGCTTTGCTTCGATTCGGAGTTGAATTATTTTTATGTTTCTAGTATCCCAAATTTTACTGCCAAATGTGGCCGTCATTGATCAAGAACGTAGCCCCACTGTCTTTCCATTCTGGAGCAGTTGAAGCGAATAATTTAATGGTAACGTATCGACTAGCATAAAGGTAGAATAGCATAAAAGTAGGGAATCATAAACAATTTTTAACCAGTCTAATTCTGATAGCTTCAATTCTCAGAAATACAATATGAAGATAATAATCTGTTCAAATTGAAACTTGACTGTCTCAGAAATAGAAAATTGGGCAGTTGGGAATTTAAACAATCAATAAGTAATTGAAATTCTATACACAAATAATGATCAACCTCACCTGACCTGGAATGGCTTGTACCCAACATTTATCGTCGTACACACTGTTAATGTTGTTTAAAAAATGTGATTTTACATTTTTGTTAATGAGTTTTCATTTTGACAAAAATTGAATTCTGTGTTTCGGTTTTTCATGCTAGTCCATACAGGATTCAATTTTTACCCATGCGATCAGCTTAGTGTATTATTGTAAACCTTCTTTTTTCGAACCTAACTCGCAAATAAAAGTGTTCATCGTTAATTATTTGAAAATTTCACCGTGGCATTGGAATTGCGCAGCATCTGATCTCTGCTTTATTTGTGGCTAGTGTTTGGTGCCATCAAGCTTCCGAGATTTATGAGACTCTTAATCTATAGGTCGCAGGTTTGAATCAGAGGTAGTCGAGTTTTTTTAAACTAATTCGAGGCTTTTTTCTTATGTTTATTATTGGACATTTTAGAGCTGATTTTGTCGTGTTCTCGCAAAAGTTTGCGAAGCAAAGCTTTGCCTCTCTGTAAAAAATTTGAGCTAATGAAGTTTTGTCTAGTCGATACACCGACGTTTTTTTTCTTTTTGTTCACTCAACGGTTGTTAGGGCGAATCGGTCTTTAACAGTCAATGAACGTAGTGAAGACTCTACATAAGTCTTAATTATTTTTGGTTGTTTTTTTTTCTCCTGAAAGTCTCAGAATTTATTTAACCGTAAGTTTGGTTTTTCGCTCGTCGCGGTTTGACTTTTGATCTTTTGTTAAAATAAAGGGAATCTCCATTATCGAACAGCAAAAGTGTACTGGTCACGAAAAACGTGATCGGCTTCTAATTTCGAAAGTGGATTTCAATTTTCAGATTTTCCAGCCAGTTATCTTTTGATCTTTTCTTTTGCTTATTGATCCAAAAATAGACTGAACTTTATCAAAAAAGTGTTAATCATAAAATTTTCTGGAAATTCAAACATCGAAGTTTCAGGCTAACATCGAAAGTTGAAGTTAAAAAAAGTCAGTATATATATTTTTTCTTGCGTTCAATGACTCCCCAACTGTCTGGTGGCTGTTTTACGAGTTAACGAAAGAACGATGATACTTATTTAGGTCGTGTGGTTTTTCTACTGCAATGTTAAGGAACTAAGTGAAGGAGCTTAATTTTGTGTGGATCTTTTTTGGGAAGTGTTAAAAAGTTTTGAAGCTCAAGATTGTCATTCGGTTTTTTAAGTGTCAATGAACGAAATTATTACATTTACTTAGGTCAATTGTTTTTCCCTACTGCTGTTTCAATGACTGAAGTGCAGACAATTCATCATGTCACGTGTATTTCTTAAAGGAAAAAACTTAAGTTTTTACACTCAAATTTGTTTTTTTTTAGTTGTTGAATTTTTGACTTTCTAAATTCAATTAAAATTCATTTGCTAAAAGCAAGGTTAACTTAGTTCCACAGTAACAAAAATCTATTGGCCCGGAAAATGTCAGTGAATTACCAGTGGAATTCATTAGCGCTGGTTCTGGAAATTTAAAGGTCTTTTAGGTGATGTATTTTTTTTAGTTTTAAGTTCGACTTTTTTTTGGAAAAGGTATATCTATTTTGGTTTCCCCCGAGTTCATTGACGCTTTAAGTTTCTTTTTGGAATGTTTGGGTTCCCAGCGGAAGAAATAAATAACCGATTGATCAAACTTTTTCTAATAGGGCTATTTTTGTCTAGAAAGACAAGCGGCTGTAAATAGTTTCATTACATCGAAAAAGATTCAATTGTTTTTTCTAAAACTGTCAATTTTGGTACTTGCTTGAAATTAAGATTCTCGATCATTTGAACTGATTTAGTAAAGGTATTTAAGGTATTTAGGTCTTGAAAGGGTGGGGGCGGTATTTGTTAAGAAAGCTCCTGTTTTTTTAAATAATGGTTTCTCGTCTTTGATCTTTCAAAGTATCGAATAAAACTGCTCATTTCATATCCACTGTTTGCCCTCAGTTTGTCTAGAGAACGAAGGTTTCAAATAACCCTAACTTAACCCTAAAATTTTGCTGAAAGCGCTTTTGGCACGAATATATACTAATTTTGTGGAGGTATCGCTTTCAAAAATTTGCCTGCGGCTGAGCAAAATTAGCCAATTTCGCCGACCTTAATAAGAGGTCAACAAAATTTACATTTTTTTGAAAATCTGACCCCCCTCGTGATAATAATAATAATAGTTTACGCCGTAATAGCTTGTGGAAAATAATTGAAAAGAACGTTTTAGATACATCTATATTTTTGGAAATGCATGTGAAAATCCCTTTTTCTGCACCCCCTTAAATTTAATGTTTTTGAGGCTTAAGGCGCCTACAGAAATTAGTATTAAATACCACTGAAAGAAGACTCTTTTAGTGGTCATTCAGTCACATCCCTGCGAAGAAATCCTAATCGACCTCAGAGCTTAAGAGTATTCTAAAAATGAGCCATTTTCCCTACTTTTCAAAATTTTCCACTTCATCGAGGTTTCACCGTGTTAGTGAAATCAATAGTTGCTCACTATTCGTAATCAGTTTCAGTTATCAGTTTTTCTATGATTACTCTACGCTTTCTGAAAAATCTGTGTATTAAGTGTCCTTGAACGAAATAAAGACATTTATTTCAGGCTCGCATCTAGGAATTTCTCGAGGGGGGAGGTGGATTTTCAAAAAAATGTTGAAATTTTGTCGACCTTTTTTAGGTAGGTCGCTCAAATTGATTTTCTGAGCTCTCCCAAATCACTGTAAAGACCCTAGATTGACCAAAGCTTTTTTATGCTTTTTTTTTGGAAATATTCGACCAAAAAATCGCGTTTTTTCGGCGCGCTCTCTCCCCTCAAAATAAGTATATATTGGCGCCAAAGGCGTCTTAGAAAAATTTTAAGGCCATTCATCCAAAAATGGGTATCTCAAAATAGTACAAAGCGGAGAACCTTTGGGTCTGCAGGGGGTCGAATCCGCTACTGATTTATTTCCCCCTAAATCCGCTACTGATTTATTTGGGAAAAAGTTAAACTTTTTTCTGAAAAATTGTCAAAATTTGTTGCTAGTAAAAACGGGATTAACTTCGTTTCGACAGTGGATTTCAGTTTTTAGTTCCCCAGCAATCACACAAGTGCCAAACGTAAAATGTTCCTGAAGTTGAACGAGATTTAGTGTGATATGATTTTCTCTTTGAAACTCAAGTTAGAAAATGTGAATATAAATACTGAAACAATTTTCTTTCCGTTTCGGGAGTTATAATACTTTTCCTATCTCTGTTGGCTATATCTATTTTTAGACAGTCAGAATGAGTGTCAGTTCAAAAAGTCAGCTAACAGACATTCAATGCTTCAGCTGTGTTGTGCAGTCCTTTAGTGAATGCATGGAAGAGTTAAAAACAAGTTCTATAACTGGATATTCATTAGAATATTTTTGCCGAAAATGGGAAAAATCAAGCAAGGTCTATCAATACCGGAAACTTGCCGGCTTTCTTGAGCATCACGAAAGTTGTCATACGGATGAACCAATTCGACTCTATTGCAGGAAGTGCGTTGCTTTGTTTGATCAACCAGGACTGGCAGAAAGACACGCTAAACAAAACTCGGTTGCGCGAAGCTCAGATCAGCAGTCTTATTTTTGTTCTCAGTGCGCAAATACTACTTTCACAAGCATGGAACTTTTAAGAAAGCACGCAAACAACAAACATGATGTGACGTTTTGTCGAACAATCTATGATTATGTTAGTTAAAAATTTACAACCAATGTACTAGCAGAAAAGTTGAATTCGCGTGTCACGCAGAAGGTTTTCTTATTTTTCTTTTCAATATATTTTTCTTATTTTCAAGGTTTTTATTTTCAATATAATTTTACATGATTACCGTTGCGATCAGAAAGATTGTTGCAATCAGGTACCAGAATTTTCCCCGTAAACAACTTTGTTCACGGATGACTGTAATTAGTGTTCATCTCCATCCATCTGTACTTTCATTAACGGGCAGATAAATTTTGAGCAAGTCCGCATTTGATTTACTCGTTCTATTTACCCATGCGATAAGAATAAGAAATCGAAAATTTAGGTTCAGTTTCTAAAATAATCAAATTTTTTTTTGTCTCCTGCACACTTGGTTTGAAGATAACGGATAAGTCTGGGAAGGCAAAGTTCCTGGGTTCAAATCTGACAGGACCTGATGTTTTTGTCTCCTGCACACTTGGTTTGAAGATAACGGATAAGTCTGGGAAGGCAAAGTTCCTGGGTTCAAATCTGACAGGACCTGATGTTTCAAACGGGAATTTTTGCGTTAAAAAACGCATTGTCGGCTTAATTTTCGTCTGCTTAAATTTTGTCGGCTTAGTTGCTACATCATAGAATTGTTTATTTTTCGTTTTTGCTGCAAGCAAGTTACCCTTGTAGTCGTTTTAATTAATTTCTGCCGTTTGTACTATGACTATCCTTGATTTCGTATATTTCTTTTTAATTTTTTGTTTCGCTTAAAAACTTCTTTCTGCCCTAATGATTTCTTTTTATTTTTTATCGGCTTAGTGATTTAATTTTGAGTCGTTTCAAGGGAAGAATATTTTTAATGCTCACCTCTGGATGGCGTAAAATTCTAAGAAACCTTAATATAAATTATAGTTTTTCATGGCAATATTTTTTTCAGCTTTATATGTTTCGGCTTATTTTAAATCGGCTGAATGGGCAAACATTGCGTATCGCCGTGCAAAAATTTTTTTAAATTTTTTTCAGCGTTTTTATTAAATAGGTTTTGACCTATATTATATTCGGCTTAGTGGCCTCACCTTTCAATTGACGAACAAATAAAGCTCTCTGTGTGTGTGTGTGTGTGTTTTGTCTTGGTACTTTTTACAAGTCTCAAGTCTTGGTGGATTTTTTGGCTCCAAGGGTTTCTACCGGCTTCTAGGGTTTCTGCGAAGGTATATTCTGCTTTGTTACCGGTTGGTAAGTTTTCTTCCGATTTACAATCTATTGTCCTTATTTCACAATCTATTGTCTTGGCATGTTTATTGTTCAAAACTAGTCTTATTCCTTTTGACAGATCTAGTTTTTCGACAATTTCCCTTTTTTATTTTGATTTTTTTTGTATCGCAAATGGTGCGGAGCTCAGTTTCGCCCGGGTTGAATTTTTTTTTTTCGAAAGTTGGTTGTAAATTTACCAACTCTAGTTTCAGATGTAATTTTTTGTTCT
This sequence comes from Symsagittifera roscoffensis, assembly GCF_963678635.1. Lineage (NCBI taxonomy): Eukaryota > Metazoa > Xenacoelomorpha > Acoela > Convolutidae > Symsagittifera > Symsagittifera roscoffensis. The sequence continues at coordinate 66,035,833 of NC_087063.1, read as the reverse complement.
TTTTCGACCCAAAAGGTTTCGTCTTAGTAAATATTGGCTTGGTCACTTCTTTCTGTGTAGTTGAAGGAGCAGAAAACATTAAATGATTGCTTTGAGGGGGCTTATTTTTTTAGTTGATAAGTTTTTCCAAAATGAACTTTTAAAAAATTTTGGCCAAACGTGTGTCTGCTAAGGTTCTGTGACACTTATTATTTCTTTCGATGCCTCTTTTTAACATTCAATTATTTTGCTTCTTAATATACTTATTGAAAGGAATATATATACGAGATAAAGGTTGAAAAAATTTTACTTTTTAAAATTTTCTGAACAAAGTTTCGATTTTTTCTACGGATTTCAATTCTATTTTTGTCAATTAATTTGTCATGCGCAGTGATATCGTGATAAATTTAATAAATTTAGTTTCATAACCTTTAGTCAGCAAACAATTAGACGCCAAATATTGCCAGGGGAAATTTTACCTAATTTCCCGAAAGCATGTCAACAATGGGGGTACTCAAATAAAATAAGGGCACTGGGAGCATGAATGGGCGGTCTCAAAACCTTGTTTTTGAGAGAAAAAGAGAAATATAACTTCTTCTACGGTTGCTCCGTCTATCGAGCCCGCGTTTCCGAAGCCCGAAACTTGCTTTGGCATATATACTAAATAATCTTAAATTCAAATTAGACTGGGCCACAATTCTATTGTAGAACACGCTATGTTCATGTTGTATTGCAAGTGGAGTGATGCTTTGCTTCGCCTGTGTGTTTTATATTTAATGCATCACAGTACTACGGGTGACTTTTACCTTATAATGTCTTGAAGAAGCGTAGGTAAATAGCTATTTTTGCCGTTTTGTTTACAATAGACAGCACTAAATAAATTTTTCGATATTTAAATTTAAACGTGAGTGGGGCTGTGGAAATGAGACAATTTTGAATGATCTTTTTCCTTTTGAAGGAGGATTTCCTTGTGCTGGGAACTGCTCGCAGAGTGAGGCCGTGCTTATGGAAGCAGAAACAAGACAACAGCATCCGACTATGGACATGGAGTGGTGTTGTTTTCACTCCTTTGGCTGGCTGCTCGGTAAGGAAGCAGTCTTGTATCTGTTCAATTGAATGTTTTGCTTTTTTACTCTTATCTCTGACAGAATGAACTTGAAACCGTAAGGGTTTAAGTACCATGATGAAGGGGTTCTTTTTCTCTGTTCAGGTTCAGAAACTAGCATTTGGCTGCAACTACATTCCTGAGTGGCCTTACCAAGAATCATACTCTTGTGGAATTTGCAAAAAACTCAGCAAACAAAGAAAGGACATCGTTTTACATCTAAAATTCAAACACTCCATCACTTCTCCGGATAAGAGGATCGAAACTGGTCCGGGAAAAGACAAGAAAGAAAAGGAAAAAGAGGAAGGCTCACTTTTATGCGAAGTAGCTGAATCGGAGACTGCAGAAGACGATGGGAGTTCGGACTCTGACGTAGCTTACAGACATCGGTTTAGATGTGAGTTGTTTCAAATTAATGTGAGAAGAGAATGGAGTGTGCAAAGATTGGTCCAGAGCTGTGCAAATAACTAGTGATATTCAGACGGAATATTTTTCGCTTTTTTATTTAGGAAGCTTAAACATTTCCGACAAATTCACAATCTGTGTTTTTCAAGATCATTTTTTTGTTCAACGTATCTTGTTTTCAATTATATATAGATATATAAAAATTATTTATGAAAAAGCGAAAATTGGAGAGTAAACGCGTGTTGATGTTAAAACCAAAATATTTGCCCTTGTAGTTTTTGATCATGGCTGGGCTAGGCTTTAAATTGTGTCCGATCCGGCTCTGATAACTTCTTAAGGTATAAGTTAGTCCAATCGGTGCTAAGTCTGTTAAGTTTTTGACCTCTGGAAATCTTTGGAAATCGAATGCAAAATGCTTGAAAAAGAAAGCTTCTTCTTTGTGACGACAATTAATTTTGTAGTAAAAACACATTCTGTTGCACACTCATATGCAATCCAGCTTCTCCCAAGAGATTTTAAATAGCATCAGGATAAGCAGACGAAAGTATAAGATAAGTTTTAAATAAGCTGTAATTACTGACACTGAGTGCTAACCTTGGCAAGCTTCTTTCCTACCCTTTAAAAACTACAAAAGTTCCATTACGAGGCAAAACTGTCATTTTGTGAATTGTAAGCGGATTCCGCAACAAGCCAAAAATAGAATCGTTGCGGGATCAGCATTTTTGCTAATTTTTCTTATTTTCTTTGCTTGTTTGGATTCAACCGTTTTTTGAAAATCCATAAACAAATAATAATATATATGTTTAGTAAATTTCAGCTGCCGTGGAATTCGCAAATTGTTAGCGGAAGCCGCAAATTGTAAGCGGAATCCGCATAAGTTTGCGGAATCCGCATAGTTTTATGGAATCTGCTTACCTTTGCGGAATCCGGAATAACTACTTGTAATCGCTCGTTGCGGAATCCGCAACAAAACTAATTTGCCGAAAATGTTTACGTTACAGTTATTTGTGCGCGGAAACTCGGAGTTTTTGTAATTGGAATCCACTTACATTTTGGATAATATTTAAAGACTTGTCTCTGGAATCCAGGAACATACAGACATAAAATTGTGCGACTATCCAGTTCACAGTTTGGCCTCGGATTTTTTCCCGTGTTTTAAATTTTCTGCATCTTTCACATTACAGTCGTCGGAAAATTGTTAAGCAATCCAAAATACAAAAAAAATAGCAGAAAGTGGGCATATTATTGTTTGCGTTTTAGCGAGGTCGGGTAGATACACTTTGCGCTATTGCAATAAAGTGTTCCAGTGTCGGAAATGCAGCAAAACATTCGATTCAGCTGTAGGAGCCTTTCAACACGACGATAAATGCCATTATCTGATGACCAATGATGCTGATCGGTTCCCCCACAAGTTGGAAGATTTCTGCTGCTCCTTCTGTGCTTCTCGCTTTTCAATGGTGAATTCAGTCCAGCAACACGAAAGAAAAGTTCATCCAGAACATAAGTCCTATGAAAGTGAAGTCGTTCAGCTAAATGATGCAGAAAAAATAACGTTGAAACACAAAAAACAACAGGAAAAAACTGTAATTAATACTATTAACAATATATGGACAAAATATAATAAATGATTTTTTATTAGTTTGAAATTGTGATCAAAATCATCATTCCGGTTAAAATTTGTGCTAGTCTATTGAAAGTTATAGTTGATTCAGGCTAACTTTTGTGCTACTCAATTAAAAAATTTATATTAGTTTAGCAAAAGTTCTCATTTCTTTAAGTTAAAATCTACTCACTCTGATAATTTAGTTTTCTAGAATTAGTTTTGAAAGAAAGATTTTATTTGAATGAAGGTCTCATGAATTTTACGTAAATTTTAAAGAAGCCTTGAAAAGATATTAACGCACTGAGTGCTTTGGATTGAAGTGATTTTTTTCACTTATTATGTTGGCTCAATTTCAGAAAGGATATTTTTAACGCTAGTGTTTTTAAACCGTTAATTTTTTTATTTGAAGTCCGCTTTTCAGTCATTTTCCAGCTAGCCCTAATTTACGCTCAGAGATTTTAATATTGAAAACGGGTGGAAACTTGGCGTTTAACTTAGAAATTTGAAATAGGATTTCATATCACGGAAATTAAGGTTAGTTACGAGGGTAGGGTGTTAAGGTCACTCGCATGGTCCAAGTGAGGTTTCTGGTTAAGGCCTCATCTGCCATGATTCAGATTCCAAAAAAAAATCAAAAAATTTCGTCTCGTGTGAAGAAAAATTGATCTGATTTTTTTAATTACGACAAAAATTTAACAGTGCAGTAGTCTTCATTTTAAGCCTTGATTTGGAGAAGGAAATAATGCTTCTAAAGTAAACACAAAAGTTCTACTGACTGATTTTCAATTCACGCAGTGAAAATACTTATTTATGTCTTGTTGATTTTTTCAGGAGAAGTCAGTGCGCATTCAAATTTGACTTTTCGCGGATGGATTTTCCTTTTTTTAAGTTAAATTCAAAAACTTTCGCTGAAAGGAGGGCAAATTCCTCTTTCCAATTATGAAAGCGCAGTTAGCGTGAAAAATTGTGATTTACTTCTAGCTTTAAAGATGGTTAAAGATTTGATTAGAATGTCAGTCACAGAAGATCAAAGTTTTGTTTTTTTTTTTTGAAATCATAGATACGTTTTGAAATGTCTGATCGCTAGGTTATTTACTTTGAAAGCATGTTTTTGATTGTTTGACGGGTTAAACGTTTCAGTGGAAAAAATTCGGCGATTCTGAAAGTAAATGAGGTTTATAGTGGGGGTGATGGTAAGAGAAAAAAAACGATTTTTTATTTTAGATTTTGTGTGGAAATGTCTGTTTTGTGAGAGCAAGTCTTTTGTGGGTTTTAGGCCGGAATAGTAGATGTTGGAGCTAATGTGGGGGGGGGGGTGATGGTAAGAGAAAAAAAAACGATTTTTTTTTTAAGATTTTGTGTGGAAATGTCTGTTTTTTCGCAAAAATTTCAGCGCGTTATGTAATTGGTGAATATCAATGGTTAATTAAGTGTAGGTTGTGGAATGAAGATCATATAATTCGTTTTTTAGTTCATGGTAAGTTAGAGGTAAGAATTTTTGGGCAAACACCTCGATTTTTGATTTAAAAAAATTGAAAATTTTCAAAAAAAAAATTTCAAAACACGAATAGATTTGGTATCATTCGACCTTTTAACATTCTTTTTTAGATAATTTTACTTTTTGATTCAGTGCTTTTGAAAAAAAAAATGCAAAATTTGAAAGTAATTGGAAAAAATTGCAAAAATCTGATGTTTTCGGCTAATTTTTTGTTGCTTCTGGTCTAATTGAAAAAAAATATATACTTACGTACAGAGTTTAAAATTGAGCTCAAAATTTATCTTAATTGGCATCATGTTGAAAAAATGATACAGAATTTTGAATAAAAATATGGATATTTACGCAAGTTTCTCTCAAGATATTGACATACGATAAAAATTACCATACTTTGAGCTAAAAGGCGGGTTATATAATGCTCTGAACACTAAAAAGAAAGCTCATAAAATCTGAATCAAATTGAAACTTCAGTTTTCTCGGAAAATAGTGAAATTATTTGTGATTTTCGAGAAAGTAAAGTAAAAATTAATCAAATCCACCCAAATTTTTTCATTTTCAACTTTTTATTTGTGTAATTAACTGATTTTTTGTCCAGTTCGGGGAAAAATCAACTAAGACTCAATTCAAATGAACAATAAGAGCAATATTCATTGAAATTTTTAGATTAAACTCCATGATTCAACTCAGTTTATTCTCAATGATTAACCCAAAATTTGTAGAAAATTTACACCTTTAGAGAAATTTTTCACGCTAATAATAATAAATTTCAGATCAATGATGAAAAATGAACAGTTTACTGATAAAATTGACTAAAATTGGGATAACTTTTTCTTAAAAGTATACTAGATATCGAATGAAATTCAACAAAATCTTCTTAATAACTGATGATTATCTCTCTGTTGCTTCTACAACATATTTTTCATGAGTTTTCCGTAGAAATGTTCTATGTTTTAAGGTTATTCTTGGTTTCTGCTCAATGCATGTTTTCGCTATTCAACTCACTTTGCAAAAATTGTAGTCAGAACTGGGGAATTTAGGAGGAAAATAGTATCAATTGAACGAACAATTTCTGAACGAACGTCTGAATCTGAAATCCTGCGGAAGAAGAAAAACCCAAGGGAACCTAGTTTCTAACGTATCCGAAAAACTTCTAAAAGAGCGCGTCTCAAAAAATCAATTTAGCATAGGAAATCAAGGTGCAAACTGTAACAATTGTATATTTTTGAAAGTAAAAAACTATAGTTCTACCTAATTTTCTATTTGAAAAAAAAATTGAAGCTAACCAGAACAAAATCCTAATGTGTGTCTAATTGAAACTTTTCATGTGAAGTTTCTTAAAATTAACATCAGTTTCTGCTAAAGTGTCAGTTTGTTTATAAGTTTTCAGCAAGCTCCATATTACTTTTCTAAAAATCTTTCCAGATAAAATTTTTTGTTTGTTTTTTATCCAAAATAATGAAATATAGATCTTAAAAGCAAGTTTTTGATTTATACTTCATGTATCATCGTCAAAAAAATGTCGGAGTTGGATTTACTTCACAAAAATTATCCTCAAAACATCTGAATTTATGTATAATTTTACCTAATATATCAAATGACAACAAATGTTCCAATTAATTGCAGATATATAATTCTTTGAGACTTTTTATGTTGAATTTTTTCTCAAGATATAATTTATAAGCTAAATTTCAGTAAAATTATCTCAAAATTTCTAATGAAGTAAATTTAGTTTCTATCTCAATTAAGTTTTTTCTCAGTTTCTGCTTCGTCTACTATATTCCAACTTAATCCGTTTTGAACAAAATTTTACTTGAAAATTGAATTTAAGATGGAAAAAAGTATCATTTCAACGAACGTTCAATAATCCGAAGCAGAATTATTACCATAAGTCCTTTGCTAAAAATCTTCAATTGATTTTCTCAGCCTGATAACTGTATATTGCTGTTTCAAATCAGAATTTTTATATTGATGTAAACCTTTGGTTGAGGATGATGTATATAATTATCTTGAAACTTTCACAGGTTAGCAAAAACATACAATTTTTCATCTTTTCCAGGTCAGTCATCAAGTTATCTGCTGGAAATTTCATAATTAACAGTAGAAAACCATAAACAATAAATCGACCTCCATTATCTGCTTAATAACGCACTACTCTATGAACACTTATACAAGCACTAAACAAGGACATTTTTTAAATGATATCTAGGCAAAACCTTTCAATTAGTCGATGTTTTGTAAATATCCAGTTTTTTACAATTTTTTTAACAAATACTCAACCACTCATTAGTGTTTGTTATGCACTTTTACTACACATTTATTGCAACCAAATTTCGCAAGCTTGCAACCAATGGAGTTTTTACTGTAGATAAAAGATTTTCACGTTAATTTGAAATCGATTGTTGCTGGTTTTATCATCAGGCAGAGCTTTTCAATAAAAAATAAATGACAGATCAAGAATTGCTATGAGAAAACTTCATAATTTTTCAAGATTTTTTCAATTTTTTCACAATTGTATTCATAGTAATTTCTGTATTTTTAGTTTAAAAATTTTCATTTTACCTTCGCTTGGAGTGTGTTTGGAGACTGCTGAGCACAAAAATTAACATTATGTTGACAAGAACATTGCTTCTTCTTGATATGATTAGTGAGTTCCTCGCTGCTATAAGTATAAAAGTTACAGTTCGAACACTTCAAAACACCACAGGTTCTACGATATCTTGACGCATGTTTACGTGTGTATTCTCTGCCACATTCAAGACATGCAACTTTTTCGTTTATATTCAGTGACGGCATCTCCAAAAGTAAGGAAAGAACTTGAGAATAAATGGAGATTTACAATGTCTCAAATTTTGAGATAAGATGAGTTGAATAGCCTCAAAAATTGAATAATAGTAATTAAAAACAGATATAACCGAAATAAAAAAAATTACAAATTTTTTAACCAATTGTTTTTAACGTGAAAGATAATCAGAAAGGATATCATCCTATTTGGCCAAGTTGAAAAAAATTATCCCATATAACCATGGAGTTTTTAAAAGTTTTGATATCAACCAATCTGAATCGAGCTTTTGCTCAAAATGGAGTTTTTAACTAAGTCGATTTCAACCAATAAGAATGGACCGTGAATTACACGTTGACTCTTATTTTTTTTCTCATTTTTTTGGACGTTTATGTTATCCAAAATTGAGTTCTCCGACTAATTAAAGGTTAATTTAGGGAAACTTACTCAATCAAAGAGTTTACTTTTGAACGGAGTTTTGAGTATCAAAGCTATAAACTTGCTGCTGAGTTACTCATGAATAGAAAAGAATTTTTATTTTTATTTATAATAAATCTTTAGAAGTATTTATTTATTTATTTTAATCAAAAAGTTGTATGATAATATTTCAAAGAGGTTTTAATCCACACCCATTTCTCAAATTTGTCAAAACTCCCGTGCAAAGTTCTTTATTCCTTCATTTCTTCAAAGATTTTCCAAGTTCAAAAGTCTTGCATGATAAGTTTTGGAATAATATTTCCAGAGATTTGCTTTCAAAAATTCATCAAATTTGAGCTATCCTCTCAAATTTACATCAAAATCAAAGAACTTGACTATCTACTCAAAAATCAAGTTTCTCATTGATTACATACAAAACATTCAGTTAACTTGATGAAAAAATTGTGGAAATGCTACTTGTTCTAATTCTGTTTGTTTGTTTTTTATATCGGCAATACTTCCTGGTTTTACAGCAAACAACTTTTAGCCATTCATTTTTGTGTAGGTTTATATTTATTTGGACAGTCCTTAAAAGAGTCTTCTGATTGGATACGACAATTAGAACAAAAATTAATACTTTTGAGATTGGAAACGACAATGTATAAAAAGTACACAAAATGGAACTTTGTTTCCGATTGGGCGCTACTTTCATATACGAATTTCATAAAAAGAAGCTGAAATCTGACTGGACACGACTACAATCCAAATATGGAAAATCAATTCTAATTGGTTAAACCCACACATTCGAGTTCAAAGTACCCCTCTCTTAACTAAAAATCATTTTCTTTTCAACTTAACTACCGTCAACTACCTCCTTTCTCAGCACTAAATCATTCTTGTTTTTACTCTGTATCTTTTACTCAATTTTTTGCTCAAAAACATCCCTGTGCAGAACAGCAACCTTATGTTCTCGGTAGAATTTTCGCCTGATCTAATACAAATCTAAGTGCGAGAAACAGTCTCTGGTGTTTTTCTGGCACTAATGGACATCCCAACCCAAGTCTGGCACATGGTGGAAGTGATGCGCCGGGATTTCAACGAACATCATATAACGCAAGTACCCATGACAGAGAACCAACTGGGAGAAATGCAAATAATGGATGAAGTGGCAGAGCATGTGCGAATGAGCTACCCCGACATTCCTGACTCTAGATTTGTGACTCACCCAGTCGACGATTTTCTCTTTCCTTGGTAAGAGGGATCTGTGGAGAACCCAATTACCATCGAAGAAGATGAGTGTTTCTCTGAGCGAAGAACTACCAGCCAGCGAACCACAAAGACAACCACCGGCGACGGAGGCAAGAACTTGCAAAATTTTCAAAATTCAGCTGCTCGACAGCTCTTTGATTCGTAAATAATTTGGTTGTTGTCTGGTGTTTTTTTTGGCATCTTGTAATTTTATTTTGAGGAGACAGGAACAAAGAGATAAAACGAGAGGTCATAGAAAAATTTAATACAAAAAGTTTTGTTTAAAATCAAACTAATTTTGCAATTGTTAAACGTTTTTTGCGTTAAATATTAAGATGATTGAAAAATTTAATCAATTTTAAAATCTTGTAAGTTTTTTGCACACGGTTAAGATGATTGAAAAATTTAATCAATTTTAACATCTTGTTATCTGTTTTGCACACGATAAAAAAATTGTAAAGACAAAAAATCAATACAATTTTTGCTCATATGTTAAAAACTTAACAATTTTTTTTTGCATTTTAAAGAAAATTGTAACAATATTTTCTTGCACTGTTAAAAGTTCAAGTTTATGAATAATTTTATTCTAATTTTGATCATTAAAAAATCCATTTTTTTGCATAAAATTTGATCAAAAACATCAGAAACACAATGTATGAAGATATCGTTTAATATCAGAATATCGGAATATCGCTCAAAGTCATCAATAATGAAAATTTAACGTTTAATATCAGAATATCGGAATATCACTCAAAGTCATCAATAATGAAAATTTAACAAGTTTTGTACAATAAAATTTTGCGTTTTTTGCATTTGCATAAGAAAAAAGAAGTTAGGTTTTTGCATTTGTTTTCAAAAAAATCAGGAAAAAACTTGCATCCTAAACAAAAATTTACTGAAATTTTTTGATTACTTGTTAAAAAAAACCAAAACAATTTTTGCATTTTGTAAAAAAAAACTTATTTAAATTTTTGAAAAATTTGATTAAAAATCAAATCAAACTTCTTGACAAAATCGATTCAAAATTTGCATCATGCGAAAAACTCTGAGTTAATGTACGCGAACGTGTTATGAATTACAAAGTTATTCTTTGAAAATTCTTTTAATTTGAAACAAAATTAGTTTTGACAAGATTTTTTTATAAACAAATTTTTAATTTTTAAGAGAAAAATTGACACGCACACTTTTTACGGAATCATAACCATCATTAAAACTATCAACAAATTTTAACAAATCAGACTCATATTTTGAGTTTTGATTTTTTCGAATCCTTTCCAAAAAAACTGATCCAAGAGTCTGAGTGGACGCAAGCTTCGGAGCAGAACTGAGATGATGTCTTTTGATTTTTTTCGCAGTAGGCGTTACTTTGCAAAACTTCACCTCTTGATGAAATTTTATTGGAATGAAAACTGTATGTGTATAGATTATAAATCTAGTCAACCATTGGGTACGTGAAATGATGTTTATCTAATCTTTGCAAAATTTGATCGAGCGATGATCCGATTAATACCAAGTGAAACTTGCAACTTTCCACTGGACAGAATGATGAATGGTTAGATACACAGTACTCTTGGGTGACAATGATTTCTTCATAATGATTTTCGGAGACAAAAAATGCATTTTCATCCGATTAAAAAGTGGGATATGCTTGACACATAGCAGATGCCATCTCCACCTATTTGTCGGAAATTATTGTTATCAACATTGAATTGATTATATAGCAGTTCTAGCACCTACGCAAGGTCTACACTTGGATCATCGCCTACTCGCAATTCCATTTAAGGTAATATTACGTAACTTGGAAAGTACAGTGAGTCATCTACATTTCCTAATTTCTATAGATTTACAAATATCATTATTCGAAATATCTACTACTGATCAGTTGGCTCTGAGTCTCAAATCAAAAATGTATTCATGAAAAGATATCCCTTCCAAGTATATTGAATTTGCTACAAATCAGAAAAGAATTGGGAGATTTTGTTGGTCCCAAAAACCCTACAACTGAAAAATTTACTTTGAACCTTGCTTCCAATTGCTAAAGAAAAATGAATCGAGACAAATCGAAAAATTCCCAGCAAGTCTATCTTGGCAAAAAAGAACAAGAAAGGATGTCAGCAATACGGAATACTGTTATTCACGATGCTGAAAACCTTGAAATCGTTCCTCTATTGGAACCCTTTACTGGCAAAAACTCAACCAGGGAGCAGGATTTTGCGAACTGTCATGCGGTGTATGACATAGCAACATACGAGACGAGAAGGGTTTGTGTCACAATCAATAAGTACAGTGTGAACAAGCCACCCTACATTCAGATTCGACTCTTAACTGCAAAGGAGAACGAAGTCTTGAAGCAAGTTGCCTATGTCAACTATACTTTGAACGAATTCAAAGAACTCGCCCAAGTCTTGGGAGACTTTGTTTGTTGAGAACTGCAATTATCATTAATTTTGTTGAATGATGTTTTTATTGTCATGTAATTCAAATATTCATCTTCTTGAATCATTTTTCAAATTTTCTTTGAGCTGAGCAGTATGAGCTGGAACGTTGGCTTTTCCAGAAATCTTGTTTTAAAGCTTCAAAACAAAATGGGGACTTTTTCATATCGTCTTAGAAGAAAAATCCCAGAAATTTTCGCTAACAGTTTTGGAGTCTCAAAATTTGCCAAAATTGCATCATTTGGATACAGAATCACAAGTTTCTCCAATTGAGTGGACCTTGCATAATTGAAGACATAAAATTTTTCTAAGTTATCGATCAGATAATAAAAAAATAGATCTTATTGAATATCATAGGAATAAGTCTGAACAGGTTGTCTTCTAGGGGTAGAGCTGCGTACGGTTCTGTACGAAACTTGAATAAAGTTAATGGTTTGTTAACAAAGATATAGAAGAAATTTTTCGAAAACAAGACATCGTATACAAAATTTGGTCCTCCAATCAGACGTTTCCGAAGACTTCAAGCTTTTCATAAATAAATCAATAAAATCTGGTGTATGGAATTGGCTTTTGTTAACAAGCTAGCTAGTCAAAATAATGCGAAAAAGTATTTAATGGTTGCCGTTGATGTTTTTTCATGATTTTTCAGAGTTCAAACAATGAAAACGAAATATGCCAAAGACACTTTGCAAGCTTTCAGAAAAATGATTTCCCGAAAAAAAAAACACTCCTGAAAAACTTCTGGTTGATAAAGGAACTGAATATGGGGGAACTTTCACAAAACTTTGCAAGGAGAAAGACATTGAAATTTGCTCGACAATGAGTGAAACAAAAGCTGCATTTACAGAGTACCATTCAATCATTAAAACACATAATTTACCGCTACATAGAAGATCATGGTGAAAAATTTATTCTCAAGTTACCTCAATTTTTGCCTACAAAGAATTGTAGCGTCAACAAATCTATTGGCAAATCACTTAGAGATGTCAAAAATACTGATTGCATTTCAATTCTGCACAATAAACCTCTAACAAGGTATCAGAAACCAAAAATCAAAGTTGGAGATAGAGTGAGAGTTTCAAAGAAAATTCTTTTTCGGAAGCGATACAAACCAGAATTTACAGAGAAGTTTTGGAAATTTAGGTAATGTCTACAAAAAAGCCTCCTATATACATCATCAAAGATCTCGACAAAGAAGAAGTTCTACAAAATTTTTATGAAAAAGCTGAGAAAATAATCAGATAAAAGGTAAATCATTTTCAAACTAAGTTTCTATCGATCTGTTGTCATGGATTCTTTTACTATTGATTTAGTTTCTAACGCTTCTTTTAATTGTTATTCGGATAATAGTTTGAGTACTTTCACAAAATTTCTAAACGAACGAATACATTTGAAAGGAGAATGGGTGGTTGCTATTTCAGAAATATCGTACTCTTTTTTGTACCAAAATGTTACTGAGGGGAAGCTTACATTCGGAGATGGTAGAAATTGTTCTGAGGAGAAAAGAAATATTGAACCGATGTATATTGAACCAGGATTGTATACAAGTATTTTTGATATAGTTGTAGCCATGAACAGCAAAATTCAAGAACGTCTAGGTGCTCAAGCGTTTCAATATAACGAAATGTATGTATCAGTAAATAAAATAACACGAAAGATAGCTGTTCTTTTACCTGAGGATCAGTCATTGTTTAATAGTTAGAGATCTGATTTGAGTCACCTTTTTGCTTTTGATTTAGAACAAAATCAAACGGGTTATAATGAGTGGAAAAGGACCGCATTATTCTCAGTATTCTTACGACATTATAAGAATACATTCTTTGATGATATATACTGATATTATAGAATATCGCATAGTCGGTGATACAAAAACTTCTCTTCTAACTTGTATTGCATTCATCTCCAAAGTAAAAACTGTTGAAAAACTCTTTCAATAGTACCAAGATAGAACTAAGAGATAGTGCAGGCGAAAAAATTCCTTTTGTGTCAGTCGGAATTACACGAGTTGTTTTCTTGTACCGCAAGATTTCGCAAGAAGAGGTTTTGGTGCTCTTGTGCAAACTCTTGAGAGAACTGCAATCTCTTTTATTAAAAAATAAATAGTCCCAGATGCAAAAAGAATTGGAACAAGTGTAATTGAAATCGCTGCTCTAAAGATTGGGGAAGTTGTTAGTGGAAGCAAAAAACTCAAACTATTTGCTAATGATATGGGAACAAAAACAATTCGGAAACAATTGGGAGGTGGAAAAAAGAAATCCAAGCGTAAAACTGGTAGAACCAGATCCATTTCTCGAAAAAGTAGATCGCAAAACAATCGCTCTCGCAAAGACAGTTTTGACAAATTAAAACGAGTATAAACCAAAGTAGTCATTTTCTGTACGGAGTTTTCACAAGTTCCTCGTTGGAGATTTTTGATAGAGTCCCAGTTTTTGAAACAGTTATGTCATCTTACACCCAAGAAGTTTGCCCCAGTACCTCTCTAGATGAAAGCAGTTTTAGTTTGATTTTGAAACGGATCGTAATCTCTACTTGGATATGCGTGATACCCATCTTAGTTTAAAGCTTCAATTATTCAAGGGAAGGTTGTTTGATGCTTTCAAGAGAGAAAAAGCAGAACTTAAAGCAAAATCCGAGGACGATTCAGATGAGGAACTAGAGCCTTTTTTAATTAATGTAAACAATGTGAAGTTTATTTTTACAATACAATGGTTTACAATGGACAATACAATGGTTGTCAATGGACTATATCCTCATAAGGCACAAATATCGAACGAATTTAACTCGTCGGCAGTGATTTATAAGGAATAATTGCTTGTCATGGCTACAGTTTTGAAGAGTATCCTGATGCAATTTATATGCTTCCGTTCACTGATAGAGCAGGAACAGGAATAACTTTTTCACTCTATGGGAGGCTCGCCATTGATTTGTTTACTTGCGGAAAATTGTTGCTACCTAATACCAAAGTTCGAATTAAACTAATTGGAGCTAGACGTTTTTTTTACATGCTATCTGATAATCCATGTCAGTCTGAAGATAGTTGATTGTTCGCTGTTTACTAGAAGGATTTAAAATGCTGAATCCTATCAACAATACTTGCAATGAAATCCGGCAAGAGAACCTGCTCAAAACAATTATATGGAAACTATTGCAAGAACTTTTATGATTCCATCTCGTCAAAACCGATTCATACAACAAAATAAATTTAATAACACTCCAATAAGAAGAATAGCTGTTGCATTGAATACAAATTCTGCTGTTGCGAGCTCTTGCCGGGAAAACCCTTCAACTATCAACAATTTCATTTGAGAGAGCTCAGAATTATTCGGGGTGAAAGAGCAATTGTTTCATTAGATACAACTTCTCCTTATCCCCCTTATGTTACAACAAGGAAAGCAATGCGGTTTAACGAAGATTTCTCAGCTCTTCCAATGAAAGATTTTCAAAATCACTATATTCTTGTTTTTGATTTGACTTCACTGCAGGATGCAGCTGAACAATTGCATTATCCTGAAGTTAGTGGAAAAAGCTTGAGATTAGAAATGTTTTTCCAGTTTCCGTTGGTGCTAGTAACCGACGTTATAGTCTTGGGAGAAAGACTATCAAATATTCAAATTGACAAATTCGAAACAGTCGCTTAAAACGTTTAATTGCTTTTGAGTTTTCAGTTTCCTATAAAAAAGTGTAATTTTTTGGGATTTTTCTTTGTTATTTTTTTTATACTATTTACTTTGTTTTTCTTCAGACCTTTATATCCAGTAGAAGTAGACAATGAATGCTTTTAACTGAAAACGCGAGAAGTTGCTACAAAACAGACTGTAACGCTGTCCAGTATTCTTTGTCCAGTACATAAGGCTTATGTATGTGACTTCGATGATTCAATACCTAAATAAGTGTAAGTCATTAATCTTAGTTTTTTTAATCCTAAATTACACTATCAAACAATCTTTGTCTTTGTTTTTAGATGTATATCAGCTGAAAATTGCAACGATAGCCAGTTTTATCACTTCAGCAATTATTTAAAGAATCCCTGAACTCAGGTTCAAGTACATGGGACCTTACCCCTCTGACAAAGTACCTCAAGTAACAAAACACTTTTTTGCAATCATCAACTCAGCTCCAAGCAATGATGGAGGAGAACACTGGATCATGATTCCTCGACTGGACCTAACTTACTATTTCGCTGATTCCTTGGGTCGAAAAAGAACATCATTCCTTTCTAACAAAAAAGTATTAGCAATTTGTTCCTCGAAAGCTACAAAAAACTGATAGTTTTTGTGGATTTCACGCAATATGTTCAGCATTTCTTCTTTTTAATTTCTACCAGAGAAATTTGAATAAAATTCATGATGTGGATGTTTTGAGTTTTTCAATTAAATTTATGTAGATATGTAGTTTTATATTTGTAAGTTTAAATTATGACAGTAAATGTAATATAGGATGCAGTGATTTATATACTTTTCTTGTAATTTAACTTTTTCAAAAAATTGACTTTTTCCGAAGCTTCAGTAGGTTTCAGAATAATTTCAGGTAGATGTTACAAAAAGCATGATCCCCTGAAAAAATAGTTAAAAGGTCGAGTTATAGATTCGAGTCCCGGTCAGGCTTTTTTCAGTATATAAAAAGTCTAGAAAACGAATTATCTTGAGTTTTTCTCTGGTTTGCCAATTTTTTACTATTGTGTCAGTCGTCATGTTGCTTAATCGATTTAACAGATTGGATTTTGAATAGTTTTTTTTAGCTCAGTAGGAATCTTCTCAATTATTTTCGACTTAGTGACTGCTCGCCTCGTTATACTAAAAGCCTAATTAATAATGATGCTTGTGTTTGTCGACTGTTTTCTGAAATTGAGTTTTTCATTTATTTTTTTATTGAAAAAAAAATCATTTTCAACTATTTTTAATCGTGTGTGTTTTAATTAGTAAGTAGTTTTTTCACCTTTTCTTGCAATTCTTGCTTGCTGTTTTTTCTTGCGTTTTGTATTTGCTTTATTAAGGAAGCTAAGTAATTTTTAGGTTCGTTCCCATTTGACCTGGAGGTAAAATGAGCGACTCGCATCCTAAAATCTGGGATTCGAGTCCCGACTATCTTTTTTCCTTGTGTACGAAATTGAAAATGTTTTTTTTTTCGGTAAAGATTGATTTTTTGTGCTTTCGATGGTCTGGTTGTTTTGTAGACTTATGTGCCTTATCACGGAGTTTTCTTTTCTTGTGCTGTAAGCAATATTCATCATAGTTGCTAGTGCTGTTCATTTTAGTTTGAGTGCGTTCTCAAATTTTTTTTAAAATATCAATTGTTTTTCGGCTCAACTGGTTTCTGCTCAAAAATTGCCGGCTTTGCTTCCGCTTAGTAAGTTTTTTTTGGGTTGCTTGTTTAATATTCAAATGTTTGCTTTAAATGTTTGCCTAGAATGAAGTTTTATCGGGCCATACAAAAACAAAAATTTTAGTAGGCCTAGTTTTTATCAAAATTTTTCAGTGTTTTGACTTTTTATGTACATTTCTACTGTACTTTACTGTACTTTTCTGCCACCAGTCGGTTATCCTATTGGCTCAACTGAAATAAATTCATTTTGCTCATTTCATTGGGCAAAATGCTTAAAAGTTTAACAAGTCTCTGATGCCGAGAAGAAGGTGTCCAGTATTTAGAGTTTTGACTTCTGTTGGTTGTACCTAAGCGTGAGTTTCAACTCGGAAATTAAAATTTTTTGATATATTTGTTTTCGCTTGTGCATGTTATCATGAACAACTCTTGAAATTTTGAATTGTGATCTCTATAGAAAAATAGAAATGTTATAGTTCACATTGATATAACTTGTTGAAAGTCTATAAAAATCATCTGCTTCAATTGAGTGATTTCTGTGTTGCTCAACATTGTTCAAAATTTTTGTTTTCTATGATTTGAAGTGACTCTGGAAAATTTTTGTGTTTTGAGGGTTGTGTGGTATGTTTAATTTATTTGAGAATTTTTCAATTTTTTTTACATTTTTCAATAAAAATTTAGGTAGTTTATGTTGTTTTCTTAACATTAAGCTGTTATAAGGGGCGCATCTAGAATTTTCTCGAAGGAGCGGATTTTCAAAAAAATTTTGTCCAGTTTTTTGTTTTAGGTCGACCAAACTGATTTTACGAGCGCTCCCAAAGCAATAAAAAGACCCTGTTTTGGAAAATATTGACCAAAAAAATTGCGTTTTTTTGGCGGGCGTTAACACCCCACCCCGTCAAAGTTAGTATTTGTTGGCGCCAAAGACGCCTTCAAAAATTTTTAGGGTCCGTCATCAAAAATGGATGTCTCAAAATAGTACAAAGGGGGAGTCTTTGGGTCTGCAAGGGGTCAAACTCCTGAGTAAAAAGAATTCCTGAGGAAAAAAGCCATTACCCGGCCAAATTAAGCTTTCTGTGAAATATAATCGGATTCCCTAACAAGGACGCTCCCTTTGTCCTTCCATTTCTTTTGATCGTTCCGACACAAATTTAACTTGTTTAAATACTTGTCTCTGGAATCCAGGAACATACAGACACAAAATTGTGCGCCTATCCAGTGCACAGTTTGGCCTCGTAATGGCGTGAGGAAGAAAGCAGTCAAAGTTTTCTGAGAGAGGTAATTTATTCAACAAGAATATTATAAATACATCAATGTCGTGCAAGAAATGTCTAAAATAATTAATAGAAATAAAAGTTTGAGAGTCATTACAGAGCTTTCCATTTTGGCAGTTTTAGCTGGAATGGAGCCTCAATCAGCAATTAATTATGATAAATGTATTTTTACTTTCTTTTAACCTGTGATGTTTTTCATCAGAAAAATACATATACGAAGATCAACTTTCGAAATTGTTTTTGCTATTGCGTTGAACAAGATTGGTGAGAAACTATTGGGTTGGAGATCAGGGGCGGATTTGGGGGGGGGGGGGGGGCGGACGCCTCCTCCCCCTCAGGGATTCGACCCCCTGCCGACCCAAAGGGTCCCCCCTTTGATACTTTTTCAGAAATTCGTTTTTGGCCGACCGACCCTAAAATTTTTCTAAAGACGCCTTCGGCGCCAATATATACTAACTTTGAGGGGGAGCGCGTGCCAAAAAAACGCGAAATTTTTCAAAAAGTGCCCAAAAACGGCTTTTTTGACTGTTTTTTTTTTAAAATTCGCCTGCGGCGCAGAAAATTTAGCCAAAATAGGGGCAAAACAGTGCTTTGGGAGAGCTCGAAAAATCAATTTGGTCGACCTAAAAAAAAAAAGGTCGTCGAAATTTTGGAAAATTTTTTGAAAATCCATCCCCCCCCCTCGAGAAAATCCTAGATCCGCCCCTGTTGGAGATGCAAGTATTCTTTAATCCATATTCTTTCACCCTTTTTTCATCAAAAAAGATATGATTACGCTCAGTAATAGATTTTGGGGGGAAGGTTTGTTAGCGCCCCTCCCCCCTCAGGGATTCAAGCTCATGCCGATTTTAAGGAACCCATCTTTGTACTATTTTGAGATATGACACAGCCAGGAGTCTTTGGCGCCAATATGTACTAATTTGGTGGGGGAGCAAAAAAACGTGTTTTTTTTTTAATCAAAATTTTCCAAAAAGTGCCCACAAACGCCTTTTTTGACCGTTTATGCATATGGTGTGGAAAAATTTGGTCAAAACAGGGCCCTAAAAATATTTGGTAGAGCTAAGAAAATCAATTTGATTGACCTAAAAAAAAGGTGGACAACATTTTCGAAGTTTTCTGAAAATCCGCCCTCCTTGAGAAAATCTTAGATCCGCCTCCGATTGCGCTTGCGATTAGCCAGCGTTATTGAATCAAAAATCAAAACATAGCCAACAGAGAGTTCAGCGGCGGATCTAGGATGGGGCAAAATTTCGAAAAACAGGTCAATAAAAGACGTTTTTATGCTTTTTTTGGAAAATTTTGACCAAAAAGTTGCCTTTTTTGGCGAGCGCATCCCCATCAAAGTTAGGCGCTTTTAGAAAAGTTTTGTGGTCCGTCTGCCAAAATTGGATATATCAAAAGAGGTCAAAAGGGGTACCCTTAGGGTCGGCAGGGGGTCGAATTTCTGAGGGAAGGGGTGTCCGCCCCAGTCCGTCCACCTTCTTACTTAATCCGCCCCTAAGACAGTTAGAAACGAGTCAATGAAAAAAAAACAGCGAATCGGTATTTTTTTCGTTGACTCTTTTCTAACTGTCTGTTGGTTATGTTTTATTTTTGAAGAGTCAATTATAGATTGTCTTAGAATTTCAAAGAGCTTTAAAGGCATCTATTTTTTTCTTTGAATTTTGAAAATTGAGATTTGTTCAAAAACTAAGTCGGACTTCAAAGATAAAAAAGAAATATGAACAATAAATTCCCTTTTCTAACCTGATGGGTGATTTCTGCTATTCGCAGAGGATCTATGATGAAAGGCTGTCTAGCCTGTCTAAGCACAATCCGTTTCTCTTGTTTCCCCACACTCCAGACTCAGTTATTTTGTTGAGCGAAGCTCTTTTTTGCGACTCCAGGCCTTTTTTGCGTCTAAAGCTTTCACGTGGTACCACTATTTCAGCCGTAATTAGTCAGGCTGTGGTAGACCTGAAGCTAGAGATCAACTGAGAGCTCATCCTCACTCACTATTATTGCCATGGCAGGGGATCGTTTACACGATCTGACGATCTCAAAGTGAACGCCTTACCACTATGCTAAGTTCGCAACCTCCCCACTTTGGTGTTCGATAGTGGAGTTTGTCTTCCCTTTAACAAAGGAAATGAACTGAACTTAGAAGTCAAAATTCAAACCGTGAAAATTTGAGCCTGAAAAAATATTTAAGTCTTTTCCTGAAAAAATCATCGCGACCTATATAAGAGTCTGAACTAATTTCATCGACTCATAATCAAAAATAAATCTGAATCAATTGCTGGCTCAATTTTTAGTTAATTCTAAATAGTGCGTTATGCTGCACGTTTTTTTTTTCAATCAAGCTTTAAAACTTGAAGAACGCTGGAGGACATATTTCTTTGAGGTCAATTTCTTAAATTAAACATTCACCAAGCCACTCAATTGCGTTTTTTAAAGTTTTTTTTTGCGTTTGAAAATTCATGGAGTTTGTTAAGGGAAAATTCTATAGTACCGCATTTTCTGCAAAACCAAATTAAGCCGGTGAAAGTTATTCAATTAAAGTTATTCAATTATTCAGTTACTCAAACTTAACTGGGCTATACCAAATGTAAACAGAACTGCTCGCATCAGGACGGAATCTTCAACTTTCAGGCGTACCAACTGAGCAATATTTCCCCATCCCAATTCGTGCGAGGGGGGAGGGGGAATGGTGGGTGATAGCTCAATAGTTAGTTGAGGCATTGTTAAAACCACTTGAAACTAGTTTCTATTTATGAAATCATTCCCGAGATTCTCCAACGAAAATGGAACAGCAAAATCTTTATTATCAAACTTAAAAACTAGTCTTAGACTAGTATAAAAGATTCAGATTTCTCTATTGATCCCTTTCATACTGCCCTTTGACGTCGGTTAAAAAGTTGTGATACACTTTCACTGCCTTTCTCACTGCATTAAATTTTCATTGCCTTTTTTCTTTTTGTTAGCCAGGCTTTCATGCACTCCTTTTGAACATTTGATGTTCAAAATTTATCACTAGCACTGCGACGCTGGTTTTTGCCTTTGTGTTTCTAACCACTATTGATTAATTTGACTAATTTTTGTATCGCTAGCACTGCGAAGCTGGGCTCCGTCGCCGTGCCTCTAACCATAGGCAGAAAAACCTAGTAAAATGCCCCTTTTTTGATACTTTTTGCGGCATTATCATTTAATGCTGTCAAGTCCTGCTTTTTAAAGCTGTTTTCTGGAGCAAATAAAAACTTATTAACAAAAATCAAGCCAAAACAAAAACGCTTGTCGTCGCTTAAGTCGTCGTTTAAGTTCAAAAAAATACAAACCGAGAGATGCTCAATTAACATTGAAGACACGCCCAAGGAGTGGAAAACTGCAATCATCACTCCAGTTTTTAAAAAAGATGAGACAAAAAAGTGTTTAAAAAATCGACGAAAAAGTGTTTAAAAAATCGTGGTTTTTTGCTGCTAAACCTAGTTTTCATTATTTTGGTAGCTGTACTGAAAAGCCGCTAATAGCCGGCGTATGAACCGCACAGAAGAAAAAACCAGGCAGGATTCAAAAAAGGTCGTGGTTATTGTGATTAAATATTTGCAATCCAACAGATCTTAAAACAACGCACCCAGTATAACCGCACCAATACTCTCGTGTTTATCCGCTTTAAGGCGGCTCTTGACAGCGTAAGTAAAGACACAATATGGATTATCTGCTCCAGCCTTGGACTCGACCGAAAAATCTTTGCTTTTTTACGAACCATGTATACTGAAACTTAAAGTCAAAGCAGAGTGAATATTACCACATCCCGAAAACTCTCAGTGATAAGCAGTAGAAGACAGGGGTCGACTTTATCTCCATTTCTTTTCAGTTTAGTAATCATTTGGATCATGTTCTCCGCACTTGAAGACAGCAGGCATGGAATTGCACTGGAGGACACAGATGTTGAAGACCATGATTTTATTGGTGATTTTTATTTACTAAAAACAATAAAATCGACGCTCAGATTTTTTAAAGTCCAGTAACAACAAAAGCAGCAAAAACTGAACTGAAATCAATCAAGAAAAACACAGAAAAACACTGCTTTTTTTCAAAGTATCTTTCGCTTGGGTTTGTTAATTATCCAGTCGACTTTCGAATTTATATTTAAACTTTTTTGACGGAGTTTTGATATACATCAAAAATAAATACTTCCTAAGATCAAATTTCAAAAATATGTTTTTATTTATATTCGTTATTTGTTTGTTATAACTATTGGGGTTTGAAAATTGCTTATTTGGCTAATTGGGAATAATTAATGCTCGATATATTGCGTTTTTATAACACACATGTAAGTGACAGATTAAGGCATTTCAATTTTAAGTAAGGCCATTCATTTGGTCTTAATATTAGGATAGAAGACGCTAAAAAAGACCTTGTGTAGTTTACACTAACTTATTTGGGGATTTAAAAAGAAATAACAAAAAAAATTTTTTTATTCGACCAAATCGTCAGTTTTTCGACTAACCAACTTTAGAATTTCGTAAATTGCGGTCGGAACGAGTAGTCTTATACGAGTAGTCTTATGCGAGCACTGTGAAGTTGGGCTCCGTGTCTGTGTCGCTAACCAGTGGCAGACAAATGGGTTAAACTGCCGCTCCAAATTTTTATACTTTTTGCGGCGATGTACATTTTACGCTGTCAAGTCCTAGCTTTTAGGGCGTTTTTGGAGCAAATAAAAACTAATTAACAAATTAAAAGCCGAAACAAAAGCGTTTGATGTCGTTTAAGCTCAAGAAAGTCCAAAACGAGAGATGCCCAGTTAACATTGAAGACACGCCGAAGGAGTGAAAAATAGCAACCATCATCACAGTCTTCAAAAAACAAGAGGCGAGAAAATGTTTCAAATGTCGTGGTTTACCGCTGCTAGATCCAGTTTTTATTGTTTTGGTAGCTTCTTTGAAAAAGCCGCTTTTAGACCGCGTTTGAATTGTACGAAAGAAAGAATCAGGCAGGATTCAAAAAAGGTAGTGGTTATCGTGATCAAATAATTGCAATCCAACAGATCTTTGAACAAAGCACCCAGTATAACCGCACCAATGTAGACATGTTTCTTGATTTTAGGGCGGTTTTGGACAGCGTTAGCAAAGTTTCACAATGAGAATATCTGCTCCAGCCTTGGAATCGATAAAAAAATGTCTTTGATTTTTAAGATCCATGTATACTGAAATTTAATGCCAAGTGAGAATGGATAATATCACGTCCCGAAAATTCTCAGGGATATTCAATGTAAGGCAGGGGTCGATCTTATTTCTATTTATTTTTAGTTTAGTAATCAATAGGATCATGTTCTCAGCACTTGAAGACAGCGGGCATGAAATTGCACTGGACGACCCAGATGTGGTAAATCATGGTTTTGCTGATGCTTTTAATTTACTAAGAGTCAATAAGTTCGATGCTAAGATTTTATTAAATCGATTAACAACCGAAGCAGCAAAAACGATCATGAAATCAATCTAGAAAAGCACAGTTCTGCTCAACAGAAGAAAACCTGCATTTTGACCTCCTCTGGATTTCCCTTGCCCGAACAGACCCATTTACCCATCTAGTAAGCCACATAAATTGGACGGAAACATATCGCATAAAATCAAACTGAGAACTGGCTAGGCCAATGGTACCTTATGAAGGCTAAACAATGTGAGGAAGTCTCGCTGCTTACCCTTGAGGATAAAAGCGATAGTTTATAACGCTTGTGTCAGAAGTACTTTTCTCTGTCGCTGCGAGTCTTGGCCTGTGAATGTTCCAGGTGTGGACCAGCATGAATACTTCAAAAAATTGATTTGTTGAAAACATAACCCCGAGAAACCTAGTTGCGCCATCACATGCGGTAAGAGTAGCGTTGAAGCTCGAAAATAGTTATAACAAAACTCTGCAAACACGAAGACTGAAATGGTTGGGCTATGTTTTGCGAGAAGACAAAATTGGCAATGCTGCTGTCGAATTTGTAAAATTAGCATCATGGAACAAGCACCAGGCGGTGTTTGTACTACGTAGAGCAGAATCAATGAAAAACTACCTGATCTGCAACTTGCTGCCGTCGAGTTTGTCAAAGCAGCGTCGTGGAAACAATCACCAGGCGGTTCTTGTTTTACATAGGGCAAAATCGTTCAAAATACGACCTAAAATTGGCACCAATGGTCCGTCATGAGATGGGATGAGACAGCGCGATAGACCGCAAACAGTGTCGAGGTATCTTTCAGAATGTTCAGAAGGCGGGCAAGGAAGGCACAGTGATGTCTGCAAACACCCCAAAAGAAACAAGTAGAGGTCTTGTTTTTATGTCAAAATAGCCCCGTTTCAATCCGTAACAATCAAGTTGATCTAAAGACGCTGTGTGTCACATTTTTTTGTGCCATCTTAATACATGTAATTTCATCATTTCAAAGCAAAAGTGTGCCAAATTTTTTCGTACCATTTCAAAAATGCTCAAAAAAAGTCAGTAAGAAACTTTATTTTCATTTCTCCTAACACATGGTAAGAAACTACTCTGCAACGATGAGAATAGACTTTTAACATATTCAGAAAGATGCGAGTTCACGTGATCTACGGCTTCAAAATGTTTTTCATCC
Organism: Symsagittifera roscoffensis; assembly: GCF_963678635.1. Taxonomy (NCBI): domain Eukaryota; kingdom Metazoa; phylum Xenacoelomorpha; order Acoela; family Convolutidae; genus Symsagittifera; species Symsagittifera roscoffensis. Next base: position 66,011,184 of record NC_087063.1, on the reverse strand, counting down.
AGTTCTTGTTTTTTTTTCGGTTGCGGACCATTATAGACCTTCAACTCAACATGCTCAACAACTTTTCTATAATGTTGAGGTCCGGGCTCCTGCTGGGCCTAGGTAGAAGCTCAATTCCCGTCTCCTCAAAGAAGTCCAAACTTTTTTTGAAACATGAAAACTGCAATTGTCTTGTTGAGATCAAAATCATCGGGTAGAATGTATCTCATTAAACGGATGGCAGTGTCTTTCATAAGCTTGATGTAGGTGTCTGAACTTATTCGACCAGATACCGTTTTGACAAAAATGTAATCGGTCAAAAAAATCATACCCCAGACCATTAGGGATCCACCCGCACATTGACGTTTATTGAGTTAAACTTGATGGTTTTTCTGCATCCAGGAACACCAGTTGTCGGGTCCGTCTAGGTTAGTTTTTTTTTTCATCCGATTTCGTCCCAGGTTTTTAGTTTAGTCAACCATTCAGTGCAGAGATGTACTCGATTTTCATTCTGCTTTTTGGTCAAAATTATCGTGAACTCATTTTTGTACCTATACCTCATTCTTGATAAAGCCCGATAAACCGTTCTTTTGCTGATTTTGAGGGCTGTCTCCCTCAGGATTTTTGAGACTGTCACCCTTTCTTTGCGTTTTTTCAGTAGAGCAACGCATCTTTTTATAAACAATTTTGAAGCGAACGGCCACGTGCTTGGGTCCCCGCTTTGCTTTCACTCTTGAATAGTCATATATTGCACTGTTGATCTTGGTAAATTCAGTTCTTGGCTGATTCGGCGTATGAAAAACCATTTGCATGTTTTTCTTTGGCTAACTCTATAGTCTCGCGTGAGTGCATGTCAAAAACTGATCAAACTGAACAAAAACTGAACAAAAACTGAACAAACTGATCTCGCCTGAGTGCATGTAAACATAACCATTTGCGCGCAGTTTGTGACATTTTTCAACAAAAACCTACGGGTACGAAAAAATTTGGTCTACTTTTGCTTTTAAACAAGTGTTTACCATGTATTAAAATAGTACGAACAATTATGACGCGGAGTGTAGAAACAAAACTGCACTTACTCAACTTGTTGAAATTTTGTTTTCACGCATGTTTTTAACTAACAAAATTAGGTAATGTAATTAATCCGAGTTTCAAAGAAAACACCGTTTTCAAGCTTGGGTTGATTTTTTGTTCTCTCAATATTCTTCTTTTTGACTAAACATTTTTGACAGAAAATTTTAAATACCATCTGAAAATTCATATCTTCCTAAGCTCAAACTTACAAAATAACTTTTCAATTGTAATCGTCTTTCGTTGTTATAACAATTGGGGTATGAAATTTGCTAATTTGGCTAATTCGGAATAACTTACACTCGATATATGGTGTTCTTACAACACACGTAAGCGACAGATTAAAGCGTTCCAATTGGAATTAAGGTCATTCATTTGGTGGTATTATTAGGATACACGACACTAAAAATGCCCCCGTAAAGTTTAGACTAGCTTGTTGGGGCATAAATGAAAAAAAAAACATTTTTTTTCGATTGTTTTGTCAATTTTTCTGACAAAGCAACTTTTAAATTGGCCTTAAATTGCAGTCGTAACATTCAAGTTTTTGCCCTGCTGTACGAGCAGTCTTGTTAGCGTCTAGCAACGTATTAATTCAAAGTTTTAAATACTTTTGAACAATTCGAAGTGGAACAGTTCTGAAGTAAAACAATTTCTCAGATGTTTTGGATTGCCGCTCACGCGGAAGTAGAACGAAATCTTTTTCGCGGTAACCTTCCCAAGCTTCAAACCACCATATTTTTACGAAACAAAAGCAGGCGAGGTTTCTTTCTTAGTCTTGAGTTCAAGGCGTCAATGGCTTTCTAGCGGTTTTAGAAATCAAAAGTGATTACTTTAAAAATTGGCACTTGTCGGGAAGAATCACATCGACCCATTTTTTGAGCATGCTGTTTTTGGATCAATTTTGCATTCCAAAAACATCAATGGCAAAACGACAGTACTAGTATTATACTTAAAGATGATGTAAGGATAGTTGATTGTTGTAGTACAGCTATGATGAATGAGGATGCCACCGTCCATCGTGGTTACTAAATAGGTTCAAAACTTAATTTAAAGACATTCATAGTCAAAAAAGGTACATAAAATGTGGATGGGATGTCGGAAGGCTAAACAATTTTATGAACAGCTCAACTTAGTTTCAGAACTTAAAAACCTCTTAAGTTTTAATTAGCGAAGCCCATTTATGACCAAGCAGGTAAAAAAAATTCTAAAAACGTTTCCTGTGCCATTATACGTACGTTTTCTAGAAACGTTTTCGGTGCCATAAGAAGCGCGCTAAAAGACGCCATTTTGGGTCAACCTGTTCAAAAAACATAAAGATAGATGTTTTCAGGGGCGGGTTTAGGGAAGGGGGGTGCGGCGGTTCCCTCTATGGTACTTTTTAAGAAATCAATTTTTGGCCAATATATACTAACTTAACGGCGGAGCACTTTTTGCAAAATTTTCCAAAAAGTGCCCAAAAACGGCTTTTTTGACCAGTTTTTTTTTTTAGAAAATTTGGCCAGAACAGCTTTTTTTTAGTGCTTTAAGAGAGCTTTGAAAATCAATTTGGTCCTACAAAAAAGGTCGTCAAAGTTTTCGAAATTTTTTTGATAATCCGCCCCCTCGAGAAAATCCTAGATCCGCCCCTGGATGTTTTGCTTAATTTTCCTGATATGTAGAAAGTTTTGCCTGCACTAAATTTTTTCTAGAATTTCAGGGTTGCTCAGCGAATTTTTTCAACCTTGTTTTCGATAGAAAATGTTGATTAGTCCCTCCATAAAATTCATTGGGCGCCATAAAAAAACAATCACTATTGAAAAAAGCGTACAATTTATCAGTTTTTACCTCAAGTTACCTCTACTGAAAGTTTAACATTATAAAAAATATTATAAAAACTAATACTACAAGGCTACAAGGTTGTTTTACTCATTAGTGGACACTCCTTGCTGAGTCTTGGAACTGTACTTCTGAAACTACAAATTGCAGTATTTTTTAAACAGTTGTAATATGTGTAATAACTAACATACAATAGCTGGTTGCTGTGAATGTTTCTGTAAAGTAGCTGGTTGCTGTGAAGTTGCACAGAATGTTTCGACCACACTTGTTTAAAGAAAGAAACTCAAAACTAAGAAAAAATAATAATCACAAACCAAAAAAAAATACAGTTTCTTGCTATTTTTTTTCACGTTTTTCCAATTGCCGGTTTTTTCTAGCAAAAACAATTGAGTAAATTGGAAAATTTGAAAAATTGACTAGTTAAAACTAGATTAAATTTTGTAGCAGAACAAAAGTTGGAGGTTGATCAATTCGTCCAATTTAGTCTGAATACCCGAAAAGATTCAGACCAGTTTTCATTAAAACTGAGAAAAAGGAACCTTTTTTCTACGTTTCTAAAATTCCTTGTAGCGATTGAAAGGGTTTTAATCTATACCACGATTAAACTTCAGTTAGTGAAACATCAACTTTATTTCGTTTTCACTGAAAGTGCCCTGTCTCAGAGTTTTAAATGATATATTTTGAAGTGTTTTATTATGGAATTTGATTAGTTACTAGTCAATACTTAACAATCATATTCAATGCAAAAGTATATGTCGTGAAGCAGCCACTAGAAACGAAAAACCTGAACGGGTGGCACTGGGTTTTGTCTCTGTGTTCCAACCATTTTTTTGCATAGTTTGCTTAATGTTTGTATTCTCTTAATTTTGTGTTTCTAATCAGCTGCGGATAAACGGAGTAAATTGCCCCTCTACCTTTTTGATACTTTTTGCGACATTTATTTCACGCCGTCAAGTCCCAGTCTTAAATTCCATTTCTTAAGCTAATTTTTCTCATTTTTATTAATTGAAAAGAGTACAAGCCAAAAAAAACCTGTCAAAAGTTATACTCCGATCAGTCCAAAAGATGCCCGAAGTGGTAGTTTTGCTCAACAATGCACAAACTTGCCTGCTGTGCCCATGTTTTTTCTGAATCAGGTCTTTCCTGAGAATAAAAAAAGCTCGCGAAAGATTTTTGGTCGACCCATAATTAATAAAAAGATGCACTTACATAAATTTTTGATTTTTCTGAAAACTCACACAAGTTTTGTAAATGACATAGGACATATTTAGCGCAAAGCAGCGCAATAAAAGTGTGCTAAATACTTGCCTCAAATCAAATTGGAACAATTTTTTAGCCAGATTCAGCTGTACATTGCGTTTTAATTGTTCCAAATGAGCGGAGATGGCGTTTTTCAAACCGCTGTACTGTTGCGAAGAAAGATCACAGGCGAGATTTTTTTTTCATAATTGAGGTAAAGACGTGATGCAAAAAAATCAAAGATGCAAATCAAACTTCCAAAATTGTAACAAAATTGTAAATTCAACTCAATTTTTCGAATAATTTTTTGTTGGAATTTTTTTTTTGTAAAAATTACACAAATGTGTCAAAACGGAAATTACTACTTTTATAAATGATAGTGGTGAAAAGATGGTAGGTAGTACAAATACGATGAATAAGGATAACCTAATTCGAGGAACTTCATTGTCAGAACAAAGTACAGTCAAAATGGAAGGAAATGGCTGGTTGCTGGGCATTTTTACGAACAGCTCAGCCTAATTTTGAGAACTGAATTACTTGTTGAGTTTTACTGAGCAAAACTTATTTCTTATCTATGCAACCAAAATAATTTTTTAAATGTTTTTTTTTCGGAGCCATCTTTGGGACATTTTGAGGAAGAAGCAAGCTGAATGAAGGAATATTGGCTTAATCCGCTAATGAAAATGCTCGAAAAGGGTTTTGGTACGCTTTTTTAGCCTGCCGCGCAGAAAATTTTGCCTGAATTGTGTCTTTTTAGCTGTTCAGCGTTGCTCAAGAAATATTTTCTTATTCGTTTTTGATCGAAAATCTGGATTCGCCCTTCAATAAAAATTATTTGGAAGCCATAGTCAAACAACCTCCAGTAAAAAAGGCAGAATTTCAACCTTATTTTTAAACTCAAACAATTAAATAAAATTTTGAAGTTTGAGAAACTTGGAAAAAGATTTATTGTAAGGATGCTTTGCTCATTAGTGGACATTGCAGAGTCTTGAAAATACAGTTCTAAATTTTAAATCTACGCTTGGAACTACACTTCATAAATCTGCAATAACGAACAGATAGTTGTGATAATCATCATGATAAACATAGAATAGCTAGTTGCTGTGAATATAGACCACAACTTCCCACCATACTGAATTTTAAAAAATCTGAAAAAAAAAACGGAAAAAAAATTCAGAAACCGAACAAAAAACAATAATTTTTGGGTTTTCCATTTTTTTAATCTTAACTTGATTGATTAAAAATAAAAATGGAAACAAATACTGGTTACAAGAGCTGATCCATTTTTGAAATTTTAGCAGAATAATTAACTTAGAGGTTGGTAACTAGAGGTTGAATAACTAACTCAACTCGTCTAATTTACTGTCTGAAAACCCGAAATATTTCAGAACAGTTTTCATTAAAACTGAGAAAAAGGAACCTTTTTTCTACGTTTCTAAAATTCCTTGTAGCGATTGAAAGGGTTTTAATCCTTACCACGATTAAACTTCAGTTAGTGAAACATCAAATTTACTTCGTTTTCACTGAAAGTGCCCTGACTCAGAGTTTTAAATGATATATTTTGGAGTGTTTTATTATGGAATATGATTAGTTACTAGTCAATACTTAACAATCATATTCAATGCAAAAGTATATGTGGAGCGGCAACTAGAAACAAAAAACCTGAACAAGTGGCACTGGGTTTTCCCTTTGTGTTCCAACCATTTTTTTGCATAGTTTGCTTAATGTTTGTATTCTCTTAATTTTGTGTTTCTAATCAGCTGCGGATAAACGGAGTAAATTGCCCCTCTACCTTTTTGATACTTTTTACGACATTTATTTCACGCCGTCAAGTCCCAGTCTTAAATTCTATTTCTTAAGCTAATTTTTCTCATTTTTATTAATTGAAAAGAGTACAAGCCAAAAAAAACCTGTCAAAAGTTATACTCCGATCAGTCCAAAAGATGCCCGAAGTGGTAGTTTTGCTCAACAATGCACAAACTTGCCTGCTGTGCCCATGTTTTTTCTGAATCAGGTCTTTCCTGAGAATAAAAAAAGCTCGCGAAAGATTTTTGGTCGACCCATAATTAATAAAAAGATGCACTTACATAAATTTTTGATTTTTCTGAAAACTCACACAAGTTTTGTAAATGACATGGGACATATTTAGCGCAAAGCAGCGCAATAAAAGTGTGCTAAATACTTGCCTCAAATCAAATTGGAACAATTTTTCAGCCAGATTCAGCTGTATATTGCGTTTTAATTGTTCCAAATGAGCGGAGATGGCGTTTTTCAAACCGCTGTACTGTTGCGAAGAAAGATCACAGGTGAGATTTTTTTCATAATTGAGCTCAAGACGTGATGCAAAAAAATCGAAGAGGCAAATCAAACTTCCAAAATTGTATCAAAAAATTGTAAATTCAACTCAATTTTTCGAATAATTTTTTGTTGAAATTTTTTTTTTGTAAAAATTACACAAATGTGTCAAAACGGAAATTACTACTTTTATAAATGATAGTGGTGAAAAGATGGTAGGTAGTACAAATACGATGAATAAGGATAACCTAATTCGAGGAACTTCATTGTCAGAACAAAGTACAGTCAAAATGGAAGGAAATGGCTGGTTGCTGGGCATTTTTACGAACAGCTCAGCCTAATTTTGAGAACTGAATTACTTGTTGAGTTTTACTGAGCAAAACTTATTTTTTATCTATGCAACCAAAATAATTTTTTAAATGTTTTTTTTTCGGAGCCATCTTTGGGACATTTTGAGGAAGAAGCAAGCTGAATGAAGGAATATTGGCTTAATCCGCTAATGAAAATGCTCGAAAAGGGTTTTGGTACGCTTTTTTAGCCTGCCGCGCAGAAAATTTTGCCTGAATTGTGTCTTTTTAGCTGTTCAGCGTTGCTCAAGAAATATTTTCTTATTCGTTTTTGATAGAAAATCTGGATTCGCCCTTCAATAAAAATTATTTGGAAGCCATAGTCAAACAACCTCCAGTAAAAAAGGCAGAATTTCAACCTTATTTTTAAACTCAAACAATTAAATAAAATTTTGAAGTTTGAGAAACTTGGAAAAAGATTTATTGTAAGGATGCTTTGCTCATTAGTGGACATTGCAGAGTCTTGAAAATACAGTTCTAAATTTTAAATCTACGCTTGGAACTACACTTCATAAATCTGCAATAACGAACAGATAGTTGTGATAATCATCATGATAAACATAGAATAGCTAGTTGCTGTGAATATAGACCACAACTTCCCACCATACTGAATTTTAAAAAATCTGAAAAAAAAAACGGAAAAAAAATTTAGAAACCGAACAAAAAACAATAATTTTTGGATTTTTCTATTTTTTTAATCTTAACTTGATTGATTAAAAACAAAAATGGAAACAAATACTGGTTACAAGAGCTGATCCGTTTTTGAAATTTTAGCAGAATAATTAACTTAGAGGTTGGTAACTAGAGTTTGAATAACTAACTCAACTCGTCTAATTTACTGTCTGAAAACCCGAAATATTTCAGAACAGTTTTCATTAAAACTGAGAAAAAGGAACCTTTTTTCTACGTTTCTAAAATTCCTTGTAGCGATTGAAAGGGTTTTAATCCTTACCACGATTAAACTTCAGTTAGTGAAACATCAAATTTACTTCGTTTTCACTGAAAGTGCCCTGACTCAGAGTTTTAAATGATATATTTTGGAGTGTTTTATTATGGAATATGATTATTACTAGTCAATACTTAACAATCATATTCAATGCAAAAGTATATGTCGTGGAGCGGCAACTAGAAACAAAAAACCTGAACAAGTGGCACTGGGTTTTCCCTCTGTGTTCCAACCATTTTTTTGCATAGTTTGCTTAATGTTTGTATTCTCTTATTTTTGTGTTTCTAATCAGCTGCGGATAAACGGAGTAAATTGCCCCTCTACCTTTTTGATATTTTTTGCGACATTTATTTCACGCCGTCAAGTCCCAGTCTTAAATTCCATTTCTTAAGCTAATTTTTCTCATTTTTATTAATTGAAAAGAGTACAAGCCAAAAAAAAACCTGTCAAAAATAATACTCCGATCAGTTCAAAAGATGCCCGAAGCGGTAGTTTTGCTCAACAATGCACAAACTTGCCTGCTGTACCCATGCTTTTTCTGAATCAGGTCTTTCCTGAGAATAAAAAAAGCTCGCGAAAGATTTTTGGTCGACCCATAATTAATAAAAAGATGCACTTACATAAATTTTTGATTTTTTTGAAAACTCACACAAGTTTTGTAAATGACATGGGACATATTTAGCGCAAAGCAGCGCAATAAAAGTGTGCTAAATGCTTGCCTCAAATCAAATTGGAACAATTTTTCAGCCAGATTCAGCTGTATATTGCGTTTTAATTGTTCCAAATGAGCGGAGATGGCGTTTTTCAAACCGCTGTACTGTTGCGAAGAAAGATCACAGGTGAGATTTTTTTTCATAATTGAGCTCAAGACGTGATGCAAAAAAATCGAAGAGGCAAATCAAACTTCCAAAATTGTATCAAAAAATTGTAAATTCAACTCAATTTTTCAAATAATTTTTTGTTGAAATTTTTTTTTTGTAAAAATTACACAAATGTGTCAAAACGGAAATTACTACTTTTATAAATGATAGTGGTGAAAAGATGGTAGGTAGTACAAATACGATGAATAAGGATAACCTAATTCGAGGAACTTCATTGTCAGAACAAAGTACAGTCAAAAAGGGAAGGAAATGGCTGGTTGCTGGGCATTTTTACGAACAGCTCAACCTAATTTCAGAACTGAATTACTTGTTGAGTTTTACTGAGCAAAACTTATTTTTTATCTATGCAAGCAAAATAATTTTTTAAATGTTTTTTTTTCGGAGCCATCTTTGGGACATTTTGAGGAAGAAGCAAGCTGAATAAAAAAATATTGGCTTAATTCGCTAATAAAAAGGCTCGAAAAGGGTTTTGGTACGCTTTTTCAGCCTGCCGCGCAGAAAATTTTGCCTGAATTGTGTCTTTTTAGCTGTTCAGCGTTGCTCAAGAAATATTTTCTTATTCGTTTTTGATAGAAAATCTGGATTCGCCCTTCAATAAAAATTATTTGGAAGCCATAGTCAAACAACCTCCAGTAAAAAAGGCAGAATTTCAACCTTATTTTTAAACTCAAACAATTAAATAAAATTTTGAAGTTTGAGAAACTTGGAAAGAGATTTACTGTAAGGATGCTTTGCTCATTAGTGGACATTGCAGAGTCTTGAAAATACAGTTCTAAATTTTAAATCTACGCTTGGAACTACACTTCATAAATCTGCAATAACGAACAGATAATTGTGATAATCATCATGATAAACATAGAATAGCTAATGGCTGTGAATATAGACCACAACTTCCCATCATACTGAATTTTACAAAATCCGAAAAAAAACGGAAAAAAAATTTAGAAACCGAACAAAAAACAATAATTTTTGGGTTTTCCATTTTTTTAATCTTAACTTGATTGATTAAAAATAAAAATGGAAACAAATATTGGTTACAAGAGCTGATCCATTTTTGAAATTTTAGCAGAATAACTAACTTAGAGGTTGGTAACTAGAGGTTGAATAACTAACTCAACTCGTCTAATTTACTGTCTGAAAACTCGAAATATTTCAGACCAGTTTTCATTATAACTGAGAAAAAGGAACCTTTTTTCTACGTTTCTAAAAATCCTTGTAGCGATTGAAAGGTTTTTAATCCTTGCCACTATTAACATTCAGTTAGTGAAACATCAACTTTACTTCGTTTCCACTGAAAGTGCCCTGAATCAGAGTTTTAAATGATATATTTTGAAGTGTTTTATTATGGAATATGATTAGTTACTAGTCAATACTTAACAATCATATTCAATGCAAAAGTATATGTCGTGGAGCGGCAACTAGAAACAAAAAAACTGAACAGGTGGCACTGGGTTTTCCCTCTGTGTTCCAACCATTTTTTGCATAGTTTGCCTAATGTTTGTATTCTCTTATTTTTGTGTTTCTAATCAGCTGCGGATAAACGGAGTAAATTGCCCCTCTACCTTTTTGATACTTTTTGCGACATTTATTTCACGCCGTCAAGTCCCAGTCTTAAATTCCATTTCTTAAGCTAATTTTTCTCATTTTTATTAATTGAAAAGAGTACAAGCCAAAAAAAAACCTGTCAAAAATAATACTCCGATCAGTTCAAAAGAGGCTCGAAGCGGTAGTTTTGCTCAACAATGCACAAACTTGCCTGCTGTGCCCATGTTTTTTCTGAATCAGGTCTTTCCTGAGAATAAAAAAAGCTCGCGAAAGATTTTTGGTCGACCCATAATTAATAAAAAGATGCACTTACATAAATTTTTGATTTTTTTGAAAACTCACACAAGTTTTGTAAATGACATGGGACATATTTAGCGCAAAGCAGCGCAATAAAAGTGTGCTAAATACTTGCCTCAAATCAAATTGGAACAATTTTTCAGCCAGATTCAGCTGTATATTGCGTTTTAATTGTTCCAAATGAGCGGAGATGGCGTTTTTCAAACCGCTGTACTGTTGCGAAGAAAGATCACAGGTGAGATTTTTTTCATAATTGAGCTCAAGACGTGATGCAAAAAAAATCGAAGAGGCAAATCAAACTTCCAAAATTGTAACAAAATTGTAAATTCAACTCAATTTTTCGAATAATTTTTTGTTGAATTTTTTTTTTGTAAAAATTACACAAATGTGTCAAAACGGAAATTACTACTTTTATAAATGATAGTGGTGAAAAGATCGTAGGTAGTACAAATACAATGAATAAGGATAACTTAATTCGAGGAACTTCATTGTCAGAACAAAGTACAGTCAAAAAGGGAAGGAAATGGCTGGTTGCTGGGCATTTTTACGAACAGCTCAACCTAATTTCAGAACTGAATTACTTGTTGAGTTTTACTGAGCAAAACCTATTTTTTATCTATGCAAGCAAAATAATTTTTTAAATGTTTTTTTTTCGGAGCCATCTTTGGGACATTTTGAGGAAGAAGCAAGCTGAATAAAGGAATATTGGCCTAATCCGCTAATAAAAATGCTCGAAAAGGGTTTTGGTACGCTTTTTTAGCCTGCCGCGCAGAAAATTTTTCCTGAATTGTGTCTTTTTAGCTGTTCAGCGTTGCTCAAGAAATATTTTCTTATTCGTTTTTGATAGAAAATCTAGATTCGCCCTTCAATAAAAATTATTTGGAAGCCATAGTCAAACAACCTCCAGTAAAAAAGGCAGAATTTCAACCTTATTTTTAAACTCAAACTATTAAATAAAATTTTGAAGTTTGAGAAACTTGGAAAGAGATTTACTGTAAGGATGCTTTGCTCATTAGTGGACATTGCAGAGTCTTGAAAATACAGTTCTAAATTTTAAATCTACGCTTGGAACTACACTTCATAAATCTGCAATAACGAACAGATAATTGTGATAATCATCATGATAAACATAGAATAGCTAATTGCTGTGAATATAGACCACAACTTCCCACCATACTGAATTTTAAAAAATCTGAAAAAAAACGGAAAAAAAATTTAGAAACCGAACAAAAAACAATAATTTTTGGATGTTTCTATTTTTTTAATCTTAACTTGATTGATTAAAAATAAAAATGGAAACAAATACTGGTTACAAGAGCTGATCTATTTTTGAAATTTTAGCAGAATAACTAACTTAGAGGTTGATCAACTTGTTTAATTTACTGTCTGAACACCCGAAATATTTCAGACCAGTTTTCCTTGACACTAGCGGCTGAAAGATCTTTAGTATTTTATCACGCATGAATTCTAAGAGCTTTCTTTGAGGTTTTCAAATTTGGCTGAAATAAACTTGAAGTGATTGGAACATTAAACTAAATCGCAACACTTCGCGAATTTATTCGACTTAAGAAATAGACCGATGATGAGATATTGGTGGAAAAAGGTTTGCAGTTAAGTTATAATTAAACTCTTTTTTTATAATTAAGCCCGAAAATTGCCTGGCACTGATATTGTCTCGAATTTTAATAACATCTGCAAGAAAATTTTAACTAGCACTTAAGTTAGTAATTTCCATCATTATACAAAATACAGCTTATCTAGTAGGTGAAGGATGTTGTGTTCATTAATATTGTGTTCATTAAACAATCATCTGCCGTCTAAAAAACGAGTGCAAAATGTTCAGATTTCAGTTTGGGTAAGTTCTATTTTTCTATCTTTAGCCTCGAAAATATGTCAGTATTGTAATCAGATTGTTCACAGCATGAAATTTTCTAATTGTAGGAAGGAAAGATGAATTGAAAGTTTATCGAAGGGTTTTGAAAGACATTTAAAACTCTGAACATATCCTTTGATCTCATTAGGCCCTAGAAGTTTTCACTCCCGGAGAAGTTTTCAACAAAAATTATCCACAATACTTACTATTTTATTAATGCAAGTGGGGGCTTAGTAATGAGCATGTAAGCCTATTAACAAATTTTGAAGAAATGAACAAGTTAATTTCATTCTTTGACTATGCATGCTAACAGGCGCCCGTTACAATCTATCTTGCTTGTGCAGAAGTAACTCAAATGATTTTTAACCACCAAAAATCATTGGACCACTGCCAATAATTCGGAATCTTCTTACTGGTTCCGCTGGAATTGTCTTATAATAGCATCACCACAAAATTGAATGCGTCACTTCAATCTGTCATTGTTCGAGATACCCAGTTTCAAATTGAGGTTTGGTTCAATTTTTTTATTTTATTTTTTAATTTTGAAGTTTCCGAGTTAGACCTCTGTTCTCTACTCGCAAATATCTACAAATATCCAGCTCTACAAAATAGTGAATCTACTGTTGAACGATTTTTGCACCCAGTTATGACATAACTTATATTATATTTTAATCCGCAGAAAAAAGTATTTGGGATCGGTTTTTTTATTCTTCGGACAAATTTTCACTTTTTAACTTGCCAGATTTGAACGGAGTTTCTTGTATCACCTGAAGGAAATTGACATGAGTTATATCTTGAGCTCAAAATAAAAAAGTTATTTTGTTGTGATCATTTTTCATAACGTTGTGTGGACTCAAAAGGTACCAATTCGGCCAACATGTGACAACTGACGCGCTATCTAATTTCTGCTGTTAATGCGTGCAGTTAATATAGTGGTGATTTAAATTATGCGGACAAAACCAGCAAAACTTGAATTTTCAAACACTTTTTTCTCAAATTGGGTTAAGACTAGACAAAAATTGGAGGAAACAAAAGTTGATGGTGCAACTTTTTTCCAAATTTCTCAACCAAATTTTAACCCCGAAAATGGGTAATTTTGGATTTTTTCAATTAATCAAGATTTACGCTGAAACTATTATGTTAATTGATGATAAACATAAAGAAGCCTCTCGTACCCAGCCCAACAAAGTTTTAGAGGTATTAAATCTCCAAAAATTTGAGTAAATTATTTAAATTTTGCTTTTAATCAAAGATTTTGGGCTTTAGGTAGTAAAAATCACGTTTCCTGACTATCAAAAAAAAATATTTTCTTTTATACAGGTTTTTGGAGGCTTAACACTTCTAGAACTTTGTTGAGCTATATAAGAAAAGAAGCTTCTTGTGAAATAAATCTCTCATCAATTAACAAAGTAGTTTCAGCGTAATTCTTGATTAATTGAAAAAAGCCAAAACGACCCATTTTGGGGTAAAATTTTGGTTTACATTATGATGAAATTCATAAATTTTTATACGCTTCACTTTTTGTCTTATCTTAACCCACTTTGAGAGTAACGTGTTTGAAAATTCAATTTTTATTCATTTTGTTGGGATAGCTTTAATCAGCACTGTTTACGTTAAATTGTTAAAATAAACATTAAAAAATTCAAATTTTTGATTTTTTTCAAATGTTTTTTCCCAATACGGAATCCTTAGTCATCCTTCGAAATTACCAATTTCAATGAGTCCTATTGTTTTCAGTAGATGACATGATCCGCGGTACTAAAAGTAACTTTGAGTTGTTTGTTCGCGTTTTTCATTCGAGAAAATATAATATTTAAACTGTTTTTCGTAAGTTTTCGATAGCATTTAACCTGGTTATTTCATTGGTAGAAAAGCTTAGCAATTTATAGAATAAATGCAGATTACGTTAAACTGAGTTCAAAATTTTTTTTGATAATTATCGATAGTTCAAATAAAATGAACCCTAGAATGAGTTGCAGAAAATCTAAGTTGATGATTGTGTGAGTACTGATACTTGAAAACTTACATCTGAAATCCTCAAACGACATCTCGAACAATTCAAGTTATTGGTCAGATTATCTAACAATTAAGCAAATGCCTTTTACGCAGATTGACAAAACATAATTTTTTTTTAAAATTGAAAATTTAATCAAAATACAACCAAATCTGATAACTTTTTAAAAATTAATTTTTAAATTATCCAAGACAATATGACAGAATGTCGTACAAGTCTAGGAAAGCATCAACGGTGCTTCTCTACAGCATACTTTGAATTATTCTCTGACCGGAAACAAAGGTTGTTCCAAAGAAGAAAATAGCATCAACCTTTTTTTTTCGATTGAAAAAAACGTTTCGAATGAACACTGAAAATCAGTTGAAATCAAAATTGAAAAACAAGTATTTTTGTTTTAATCACTTAGGTCAAAATCTGAATATAAATTCAAAATGTATAATCACCCAGTACATCAAGCAAAAATCAAAAACATGCTTAAGTTATTGCTCTTAAATTTTTTGAAACAAAAATAATGTTTTTCTTAGAAACTTTTCTATGTTTCAGAAGGGCGTCCACAAACAAATATCTCATATACATTTAATTTGCTTGTAAGTTTATGATTTGCGAGTGGAAATTCTTGATTAACCCCCTCAATTGATGTTTCATTTTGAAGTTTTTTTTCCGATAGGCACAGCACCTTTTACTTTTCAAACGAATCATCTCAGTATCGCTCTAGTCGATATAGAAAATGCCAGAATTTTTGTTATTTTTTTATGTATACTGCAACAAATACATTGTAAAAAAACTAATCGCATTATCTGGTAGATTTTTTTCGGCTTCAGTTATACACTAATTAATTGTGTATGCTGTTAACCCTAAAAACATGGATTTTGTTTCCAATTCAATATCCGGGTTGTTAGAGGCTATAAATTATTCATACGTCAATCAAGACTATTTCGGTTTACAGTCATGCTTTAAACAGTGACAGTAACTCTTTCCGATGATCTAGACGTTAATACAAACCAATAAAAGACCCCGCAACTCGTTTTTCATGAGCAAAAACAAAAACTCGTTTTTCGATGAAGCTGAAGTTTTCATGAACAATTCTCAAATTGTCAAACGCACTTCATTGGTAAACTGTTTTTCAAAGTACCAATCATACTCACACATCTCATCAAAACAAAAAACTCAATATTTTTATAGTCAAAGATAACTTTCTGAAGGACTAATTTATTAATAAAAAAAAACTTCGAGATTTTCGTTTTCTTGATTATACCATGCGAACCAAGGATTGACTTGTGTTGTGTCTCATACTGAAAAACTTGTGAAGGACTAATTTATTAATAAAAAACTTCGAGATTCTCGTTTTCTTGATTATACTATGCGAACCAAGGATTGACTTGTGTTGTGTCTCATACTGACAAACTTGTGCGCGCAGTGTGCTATGAATCAAGTCAGGCTATAAAAATACATGATCTTGAACTACTGCATTCTTTATTTTATTCAGATTTTTTTCTCTCTTCCACTTGAAAACATGGTAATAGCCACTCATTAGCTGCCTTATAACGCGACTTGATCCACAGCACGCATCAGGTTGAATTTTCCGGTCTTGATGTGCAATTAAGAACATAGTGATTTGACATCACAAAAGGGGTAATTTGCTTTCTATTGTGTGAATATGTAGTTTCCTATTTCTTTCTCGACATTTTGGAGACGACTTCTTTTGAGCTATAGTCTATACCTCCTACTAAGTTCCTACGTAGTTTGTACATGGACCTGTATGTATAATTGCACCCATTGCATGAAAAAATAACGCATTGGCGTCGTAACCAACCAATGATCCCTCTAAAGTGTGTCCATGTTCACCAATATCTGATTTATTGATTTTCTTGTAGATTCAGACCTCCTACATATCTTTTTTGCACAATACTATTCCAACCTTGAAATTTTTTTGCCAAACGGTAAAATTACCATATGATTAAACCGTTGGAGAAATTTGTTCGCGGCACCACTTAACATTAGTATTTGTTTCAATAAATCATTTTCCTAGCCTTGTAAATTAGAATAAGCTTTTGAGGCGTCTCTTGTAGTAGTTGAAAATAAAATAAAATGTATTTTCGTAAAAAAACTTGCTCTGTCTCACAATTTTGCCAAATCAACCCTTTTTAATTATCTCATGGTTTTCCACAACCATCTTTGATTTTTCGGATATGTCCGATCTCCTCCCTTTTAAAGAAAAGGTTGATATTCAGCGTTGCGCATGTTTTTGTCCTGCAATTGGGAAAATAAAGAAGAAAACTGTCGTAATGATGTTTATAAATAGTTTATCAAAAGTCTATAAGTAGTCAGATAGATAAAAAAAACTTATTTGCGGTTACTCCATACACGCTGAGAAATCGGTCTAATGAAGTAACTACCGCTGAAAGCTGACAACTATCATTAAAACGAAATATTGGTAAACCTAATTTTAACAATTTTTTGTTACCCTTGAGTTCGATAATGGAAAAGTGTCATAAGTTAACTGAAAAAGAAAATCGAATGAAACTAAATAGATAAATCTACTTTTAACCCGAACCACTGGTAACCGTTTGATATAGGAACAATTTTTGTAAATAGTTGCCCTAGCTTTTTCAGACTAGAAGCGTTTTCATCCATTTGAGTTTTCTGGTAATCAATTATGAGTCTTAATTGTTCCTCGCTATATTCATCATTTTCCAATTAGAAACCAGCTTTTCGTTGTACTAACTCAAAAATTGCATCAATAAATAAATCGATAAGATGTGGGATTCTTTCTACAAGAAGAAGTATGTCAATAGCGTAAACAAAAATGTTTTTATGAGTTGCAACTGTCACTAGGATTCGTTGACTTGTGAAACATAGTTTTTTTTGTATCTTTAAACAAACTGTCAGAGGGATAATTGTCTTCGCCATTCGGTCCAACAACAGATCAAAGATGATTTCAAAATGAAAAGATACAAATGATTGAAATAGTTTTAGCTCAAGTGATGCAGTTACAACGGTTATTTCAACTCATCTAAAAATGAAGGGTTAAGATAGTTTTTCATGCTTGGACAACATTCCTAAGTTTCCAATCAAACAAATGTAATCTCCAACTGATATAAGAAGTAACTCGATTATTGTTCCGACTTTCGATACGAAAGTAACGGAATATTTGTGCTCGGGTGGGTTTTTTTTCTTCAGACGAATTTCGACTTTTTAACTGGCTATTTTTGACGGAATTTTTAAAATTCATTCGAAAGGTATTGTTGTCTTGAGCTTAAATTTGAAAAGATATTTTACCTGTGATCATTTTTCGAAAAGTTACGGGGGTTTAAAGATCGCCATTTTGGCCAATTTGGGACAATTAACGGGCGATATATTTTGCGCTATTAACGCGTAAGCGGAGAGTTAATATGTCTTAGAAATCGTTCCAAATTGGTTGTAAGAAGCTTATTTGCCATAATTGATTTGTTACAAGGAGCAAAATCTATTCTTTTGTAGTTAATATGGCGTGTGGGATGATGGTTTTCATTTAAAAATTCAAATTTAAGAAAAAAAAATTAATTTTGTTTTATTCATTTAATTTCTTAATGTTATTACTGCTCCATAAACATTAAAAGGCGGTCGGAACATTCAGAGCTTCGCCCTGATACGAGCAGTCTTGTTTTTTGTTGTGACTGCAATAAATCAAACGTGCAGTTAAAAAATGACTTCGCTGTCATATTCAGTGAGTGGCATTAAAAAATAAGCAGTCGAAATGTCATTTTCCTTGTTTAAAAGTAATATACGTTATACTTCTGAATTCTTTTAATTTTGTACATTCCCTGAGCAAAACAAATTTATAATGAGGTGTTTTAAGTGCCCACACTGTTCGACTGTAATCTGTCCGTTTTTTTCCGATCCTTCCGTAGTTTCTCCAGACCCATTGAAAATTTAATTAGATGGGAGCTATTATCTACAATCTCGGTTGATCAAAATGACGGTCTTAAAGCATGAATTCATAGACAAGATTGCACTCGTAGAGCGTATATATTTGGCTCATTTTCTGCAAACTGCTTTCAATTCCCAATTCTAGAGGACAACAATTTTCAGGTTGAAACTATAAATAATGCGAACACACACTAGGAGGACATTGTCCAAAGATTGCACGATCGGAAATAAAAAAAACTATGTTACTCAGCGGATTCCAATTTATTTCAAAAGCCTGTATAGAGGTCACAGCGCTTTTTTGACATGTTGCATAACTTCAAAAGAACCTTAGTTGCGATTGTGTATGACCAAGAAAAGCATACTTGAGAAGATTTGAATACACATAATTCAGTAAGTTTTTCCGATATCAGAAGGATAAAATTGTTCTAGTTTGTTCCAGAAATAATACTTTGTCTCAGATACTTGACTTTGATATTGACATATATTGGACGATTCTATGGAATTACAAGGTTTGCTAATCAATTTTTGGGAGCTTCAGTTTGCCCATATCAGCTTCATTTTGCTGATTCTTGCTATAGCAGTTTTGCCTTTTTTTGTTAATTTTTTTTGTAAGTTTTTCAAGTTTGAGCGAGACTATTGCAACGTAAATTGTTTAAAAACTTTTGATAGTGAGCTAGATCACAGTCTTGATGCTGCATTTAGTTTTAATTTTGCGTAATAATTGCATACTATTTTTGGATCCTTGTTTTTCAATTTTCCCAAGCAACAAACACAAATGAGCCGTCTAGAACATTTTTCAAACTTGATAGGAGAGTTGTTTTATCGGTAAGAGCAAACTCCCAATACCCTAACAAGTTAATTTGGTTAAAAAAAAACAAGATAGAAAATACAAGGTTTTGTCCCGGTAATAAATCAGATTTGTTCAAACTAATATGTCAGGGAACAAAAAGAAATCAATAACAAAAAACTTTTTTGGTCAGAAAATTATTGAAATGTTTGATTCTTTTTTGTTATTTTTTTTTACAATTTTTCAATATTTTGCAAAATTTTCTGAATGAAAATAAAGTTTTTGTACAAAATTTTTACTCTTTGATAGCATATTTGGAAAAATTCCTATATCAACTTAAAATTGATATCATTGCTTTTAGTTTTAATTTGGGATTTTTGACAAAATTAACTTTTTTCCACCAATTTTTTCAACAGCACAATTTGGTAAAAACAGCTTTTTTGTAGTATCGGTTAACTTTAATTATAATAAACTCACTGATAAATTGTAACCATTCTTAAAGGTAAAGGTATTTTGGTTTTTTTGGCTTGGCTGTTCGAGTTAAATTTAACGATATTGAAGCTACTTTTATTTAGTTTATTTTTTCTTTTGTTATTTATTGTTATTTTGTTATTTTGCCTTATTGTTATTTTGCCGTATTGTTATTTTGCTTTTATTTTGCCTTATTGCTATTTTGCTATTATTTTGCCTTATTTTTGTGGTATGTGTTTTTTTTTAAGTAGAATTGATGACATTGAGTCTACTTTGATCTTTTCATAAAAAAAACACGGAACACTATTTAAAAAAAAAAAAGTTTTCTTCGATTTTTTAAGAATTTTTTGCCATTTTTTTCTAGTCTTTTATTTTTTAATCAATTTTGTCTACTTGACAATTTTTTGACAACTTTTTGTCTACTTTGAGTTTTTCATGTTATTTTTTTTAAATATAGGTAACTGCTAGCACTTTAAAGTATAACAGCTTTGTGAAGATCAGACTCTCATGTTCTGAAATTCTATCACTCATCAATATCAGAAGACAAAATCAGTACCACTCTTTTTTATCATAAGAGGAAGATCCTTCTTCGTCTTCTATATTACTCTCCTCGCTCTCTTCATCTTTATATTTGTCTTCCTCTTCTTCGCTCTCCTCGTACTTTGCATTTTTCTTCATTCAATTTCTATCGTTTAAAAAAAGCTGTGTAAACGAACAACTAATTGAATAAAATAGTGTAATAGTGTAATTTAGTAATTTAAAGTGAAAACAACAAAAGCTTCTGGCTCAGTTGACAAATTAAAAATTTGACGCTTGTTGTTTAACTCATTCGTACTGAGTACAAGTCCTTCTTCTTCACCTTTCATTTCAGTGAACCACAGATACCTCGGATTCCGTCTAAACCGATAATTTAACATGAAATCAGGAAAGTTTTATGCACATGTCTGTGGTATTGCATATTTTTTTAAATTATTATCTGATGTAGCACCAATATCTCTAATTTCAGAATTAATACAGGTTTTAATGGGCTGAGTTTGCCGTAGGTTATTTAAGCTGATTATATGTTTGTCGTCTTGGGGAATTTGACTGTTTAGACCCAATATATCCCTTCTATATTGTCCGCTGAGTCCCTTCCCTAAATACCAGAAACAGCAAGGGGTGAGCTGTGATCCGGTATTTGGCGACAATCCCTTCTGTTGAAAGGTTGAATTTGGTGGTCGATCGATGTACTACACTGAGTTGCGTCCTCTTTACTCAATTGCTCTCGACTGTTCTTTTCCTCGGAAAGAATCGCAAGAAACTGGATAGTAATTGAATTCAGAAATAGATATATAAATTGCTGAGTATAAGGGCCGCTAAATGGCCTGAATACAATTTATTAAGTATCAATAAATTTAATCTGCGATAAGTTCCAGAAAGCTGCCTCTTGCAGCTCACTTTACAAACAATTCTAAACAACTCTTCAACTTTGCTTCACAAAGCTTCACTAAAAATCTCGCGTCGAGAACTCACTTTAAAAATTTCATGAGTCACTCTCAGGACCCGTCTGAATTCTTTAAGTTTCACTCCTGTTCTCTCTAACTAACGGAGAACCAACTATACTCTCTCTCTCTCTCTCTCAGTATCAATTGCTCTCTTCTCTGATTGAGAACCAACTACTCTTAATCGTAGTTAAAACCTGTTCTGTTCAGTTCGGTGGTTGTTCCTTAATCGCGTATCGTTATCTTTATTTACTTTCGGTTCGGTCAGAGGCGTACCGTTCCCTATCCCTACTAACATTCACTTAACTAGCTGCCACTCAGGACTTATCAGCTGAATCAACCATTAGGTCAGCTTTAATTGAACATCGGGATGGCACTTAGTAAATCAGGCCATACTGAGCAAACATTGGGTTCAACTACAAAATCAGCTCCCAATCGTATTTGACAAATGACCCCTTGCATGATTTTATTTTTAGTTCTTCCTAACTTTTGCCTGTTCCTATGAATTGGGTAGTTCTCACATAACCGGGAATTTAACTTCCATGATACTTGAAAAATTTCCATTTTTCAAGTATCATGGCTGGGTAATTCCCTTCCCCGTGTCCGTTTTGATCCGAAAAAAACACCACAAGAATTTATTTAATATGCTAGGGCTGTTCATAAAATCTTCATCCCGAAATTCCCATTTCCCCCCATAGATGTTCCCAATTTTTGTCTGGGGCTGTATTTTTACTTGTTTGTCGTTCTTATCGAAAATCCAAGTAGAGTGGGTTAAGCTGACCCCAATGTTTGCTAATTACAGAAAATCACTTTTGCTCGGGTACAAAGGTCAAAACTAAAAATTCTCAATTTAGGGGCCTCCCCTTACCTCCCCAGGTACCCCTTACAGGTCCTTACAATGCTAATTTATCGCTTTTTAGGGGGTTCCGGGGGTCTTGGGGTCAGAAATGCCAAATGACCTCCTAGAGGTCATCCGAGGTCAAATAAGGTCAAACGCGTTCAAACGTCTTATTTTCGATGGGAGATCATTCCCACTAAGTTTCATTCATATCGGACCATCCCTTCCCATATTTTCGAAAAACTCGGGTCAATTAACGCTTTTCCCTAAAATTGCCATTTTCACCCCATAGGAAGTTCCGGAGAGGATTGGGTCACAAGGGGTCCCCCTACTGGGTTGGCCCCCCTTCACATTGGTGCATTAAAATCACAAGTCAATTATCACTATCAGGTGTAAATAGCCTAATTCAATTTTCAAGTGCTAATAGCTTCCGACATAGCCGCCGTATTGGGTCCAAACATTGATACATTATAGGTCTTCCCCAATCTACCATCCCCCCAAGTTTCAGCCTCCTAGCATTATCAGGGGTCGAGAAATAACGAAAAGTGGGTTTTGTTTACATAGGGCGTAAGCCCGGAAGTAATAACCGGATGCGTTCAAAATCCCGGTGGTGAATATCCCTTCTAGGGCTACAACATATTGCAATATGAAGTCATTCTGACCATTATTTACCGGTTTACAAAAAGTGCTAACTGCATTTTCGGAAATCATTATCACTCGCCCCCAGGGGTACCAGGGGTCTGGAAATTGGCATGCCCGGCTAAAATCATCTCTATTAGTCACCCCCCAATTTTCATAACGATCGGATCAGTGGTTCCCAATCCGGGGGGGGGGGGGGGGGGGGGTTCCAGATTTTGCGCGCTTTTGTCAAAATTGGTGACTTTTGATCTTATCTGATCAAAATTGGTTACATTCAAAATAGCATGGGGATTAAATTAGCTATCTGAATTGGTAAGTATCACTTTTGAACTATCCTTCAACTGCCCCGCCAATAGTTTCGCCTTTACGCCTAATTTCCGTCGACGCACGAGGTCGGTCCGATTATCACGTTTAAAAATCGCGATCTTACAATGTTTAACACTAGGATTAAATCTTACAGGACTAAGCTTTTAAGACTACTGCAGGGTTAAGCTTGTTTTATTAAATATTTTTGAAAGCGATGATTCAATCCGGCTCAGAAAAAGTTCCAATATGAATTGAGCCAAACTAATTGATTATTTAATTCGTTCCTAGAACCCAAATTGTTTAATTTATACTTATATTTAGCATAGCGTGTAGGGGTTATTTTAAGTTTTTTTTAAATTCCAGGTTCTTTTTCAATTTTCCTTAAATTTCTGAAACAAATGTTTTTGAGATAGCTCAAGAGGTAGTTGGAACATTCAGGGATTCGTCCTGATACGAATAGTCTTAGTTAATAATTAAAGAGGTGAGATATTTTAGCAGGTTTGGATCTAAAAGTTTTGAATCTACAACAAAAAAGCAAATTGAAGGTCTCCCAAGGCATTATAAAGACCCTATTGTGACCAAAATTACTGCCCTAGTTAAAATTTTGAAATGAAATGCATTTTGTCAATTTATTTCGAATGTTTTAATAAGAATGATGCGCTGCCTCCTCAAAGTTTGTAGGGTATGGATACTTCGATTTTGGAAATTTTATGTATGGCATCCAAAAGAAGATGTTATAAACTAGTACCAAAGAATGAACACTCCCTGCATTCTATCCTCGATACTTATTAGTTTTCTGTGTGAAAAGAAACACAAAAAAAATTTCAAAAACCTCAAATTTTCCACGAAAACAATTTATTTTGTTCCACTTATTGAAAATGGGAAGAAATTTTAGATTCAGCTGTTTAAAAAAAAATTTCAGGTAGCTTGAATACGCCTCAGACTATTTCAGCTTTTAAATCATAGTTAAAGTTTTTCAGTTGCAATTCAAGTTAAAAGTTGAAGAATTAAAAAAAATCCCGGATGTGAAAAAAAAAACGTTAGTTAAAATCCTTACAAAACCAAAAATAACTTTTTGGTTCTTCATTAACCAATCGAATTCCAAAAAATTTGGATGTTCGTTACTTATGTTAAAGGTTCATTAATCTGAGACAAATATTAACGACGTAGAAATCTATTTCGAGTAGTTTGTTTCAACGTAATTCAATACACACGTTTTGGTTGCTTTTTTAAATATTACTTACACACGTTTTTTGTTTATTATTTTCCGCTGGAAATGCTAGTTGCGCTGGAAGTGTGAGTATTTTATAACTTGATTTTTGCCATTTTTTGTAAACTAAAAAAATTTCTTTAGATATACAAACTAAATATATGAGCGTGTAAGGAAAAGAAACGCTTTACAATTTTTTTTTCAAGAAAAGTGAACTTTCGCATGCTTCATTTTTTTCTATGAAATGCTGATATTTTTGCTTATTGGATTTCTGGGATAATTTTTATTGAAGGGTCTTTGATGAAAAAAAGTATTAATTTGAGCCAAAGAAAATAATGCCAATTTTGATTATCATAGACTTGGACCACTAATTTTTAAACTTGAGAAAAAACACAAATTTTTTCTTATTCAAGAATGCGAGAAAAAAGAGCTGGAGATGAATAAAACTGCCAAAACCTCAAAAGTCCCAAAAATGTTAAGCAGTACATATGAATTTGAACGAAGTATAATTCTATATAACTGGCAAATTTTCTGTTAAGGGAACTATTAATTTATATTTTTCTTAAGCTTTGTATTTGTTTGCCTTCGAAAGCGTTGGAAGTAAGAAAAAAAAACACTTTAAAAATTTGTTTCAATTGCCTTATGTCTGAGTTTTCGGTAATACGTATGCATCAATTTTTGAACCATTATAACAATTTCAAGTAAAATTTAGCCATTGCACTCACTGTTTGTTCCTTTATTCTATCTAGTTTTGCTGCAGCTGAAAACATATTTTGCTTTGATGGTGATTTTGTAGTTCTTCATTTGTATAAACTAAAGTTCCGAAGTTTCTAATTTTAATTGCTTCCACTTTTTTCAAGATGTTGTTATTTGATTCATCTCGTACATTTTTATAAATATCAAATTGTTGTGAAAGGCGCGTAAGATTGTTAATTTTTGTTGCGACATCCGAAGAAAACGAAGGAATGTGTGTTCGGAGCAATTTTTGACGAATATTTGATATCATTCAAAAATAATATTGTCTTGAGCTGAAAGTTAAAAGACATACTTCATCTCTGATCAATTTTAATCAAAGTTATGGGTTTTTACAGACTGCGAGTTTGGCCAATTTGGGACAATTAACTTGCGATACATTTCGTGCTCTTAACATGTCAGCGGAGACTTGATCCGTCTTAACAATCGCTGCAAATGGAATTGAGGCATGCTATTTAGTCGTGCGTTTTCACAGTTTGGCTTAGGCAAATTATATAACTTTGTAATTTACATAGCGTGTAGAAGGTAATTTACAAAAAAAGTTAAAAAAATTAATTTGTTTCTCAATTTTTTCAAAACTTTATCAATTTTTTGGATCTTTTTGAGTATTGTTTTGAGTTGTTCATGGAATTTGAGTTGTTTATGGAATTAATAAGACCAATTATAGCGTGAATTAATTCAATTTGGAGCAATTATGAGTGCGGATAATTTGTCACGCATAAAATATTCGCGTATTTAACACAATGTCAAAGTATTAATTCAGCTGCAAATCCGCAGTTTAGTCTTCTGCAAGCATACTCGTTTGTTAGTCCGAAGATTGATGCCCATACGCAGTCAACTTTTCTAAAATCAGTCTGAACAAAAACAAGACTGCTCGTATATCAGGGCAAGAAAGTTCCAACTGTCCCTTGATTTATATCGAAAAAATTTTAGGAATAGAAAATATTGACAACCTATACATTTTGGACAATATCAATGTGTAAAGTTTTGAGTCATAAGAAATTAATACGACCAATTAGCTAGCCTCAAATCAGTTTGGAACAATTTTGTTGTGCGGGATAATTCGCCAGGCATAAATAATTCGCGTTACGCTCCAACATTATGAAAAAACTCTTCAAATCCAGAACATGGCATTTTTTGCAATTCTGAAGCCCCCATGTTTTTACAAAAAAGAGTTGAAATATTTGTTGAAAATTTTTATTTCGACCGGTAAAAGTTGACTGAATAAAAAACCACACAGAGCGTATTTATTCATTTTCCTTCAAAAGTGGAAAGAACAAGACTGTTCCTATGGCAAGGCAAAGCCTTGAATGTTCCGACTGCCCTTAAGGTCAATTAAAAAGTTTTTGATTGAATATTTGGCAAAATAATTGAGAAAGAAAAAAATTGTATTTCTGTGTTTCTTAATTTTATCTCTCCACACGCTATATAAAGTACTGATGGTAAATTTAGTCTCTTTTATTGTGTTAATAGGATTAAATTGCTGGCCTCCGTTCAATCTGGAACCAATGTCTACCGCTTACAAAAACGCAATATAACGCGCGCTAATTGTCAAAAATTGGCCAATCTAGCAACTTTCAAACCCCCGTAATCTTACAAAAAATAGTAAATGTTTTTTATGGTTGAGCACAAGACTACAATATCTTTCAGATGGTATAAAAATATTTCATCAAAAACGTTTAATTAGGAAGTCGAAAACAGATTTAATAATAAAAAAGATTGCTCGTTAACCAGGGCAAAGCCCTGAATGTTCCGGTTGTCCATTAAATCATATCGAATAGTTTTTTGGAAAAGAGAATATTGAAAAACTAATTGGACAATATTAAAGTGTAAAATTTGAAGTCGTACCCGCACCGAAGTTTTATGGATAATAATCGATTATAAGGCATTTTTCTTGAGTAAAATGTTGTCTATATAATCAATTATCATGGCAAATTTAGACAACGTAATGGATTTTTAATCCAATTTGATCGATTATTTTTGAAAATAAGACATCCATTAAAATCTATTATAATTGATCAAAATCTATTTTTGTTTTCAATGTAATGGAATATTTTTTTAACAAAAAATTCCTTGAAATTGATCATATTTTGTGTAAATCATGACTCTAATTTTTGCAACTTTCTGCAAAACTCGAATGCACACGTTCATTCAGGGGCCGCCAATATGTAATAATCCCCCTCCTCAAGCCCCTCCCCCATACGTCCCACCAGGTCCCCTTCACGTCTTGAAATTTGATGGCTGGATGAGCGCTGGATCAGCGCTGATTTAGGGCTGCAACTACACTACAAAAAACCTGCATATCTCTGATTCATCCATAACTACTGCTAATTTATTATCTGCTCAGCATTGTTTTATTCCCGAATTACTGCAATTTCACTGTAGCAAGTTTTTACAAGACGCAATTGCCTAAAAATGGTAATCAAATGTCAGTAAAAAAGTTTATTGCTGCACTTTTTGAAGAAATGTAGGAATATATATGCTTGCGGTGTTTTTTTTATTCAGACCGATATTTAAAAAATTGTTGCGTATGGGCTTCGATCCTGAAATCTTGGGATTGCCCTGCGAGTATGCTTGTTTATATGTATTACGGCAGAGCAATCAAAAACCACTCATGGAAGTAACAAGACTGCTCGGAAATCAGGGCAAAGCCTTGAATGCTCCGATTGCCCCTTGATAATTATCCAAACGTTTTGTTGGGAAAAAATATTGAAATATTTATAAATTTTGGACAATATAAAGATCAGAGAAAAAATGAGTCGTACAAAATTAATACGACCGACTAGCTAGCCTCAATTCAACTTGGAAAGATTCTGAGATTCAAACTTTTGATGGCCATTTTCAAACTTATTTTCAAAAAACCATCAGGTAGAAAATTTTTTTGAATTTGATTTCAAGGAGTCGATATTCTCAATGGGGCATAAGTTTTTTTGTTAATAACTATTACTGCGATTTGGGAAAAAAATATACTGAAAACCTGTACATTTTGGACAATATCAAAGTGTTAAATTTTGAGTTGTATGAAGTAAATACGACCAATTAGATAGCCTCATTTAATTTTGGAACGATTTTGTTGTGGGGGATAATTCGCTACGCATAAATAATTCGCGTTACGGTCTCAGCATTATAAAAAAGCTCATCAAAGCGCGCATAAATTAGTCCAGAACATGCAATTTTGGCAATTTTCAAACTCCCATAACTTAACAAAAGATAGTCGGAGGTGAAATATCTTTTCATATTTGAACTCAGGAAGCCGATATCTTTAATGGGGTATAAAAGTTTTGTTAAAAATTTTTTTATTTCGATCGGACAAAATTGACTGAAAAAACAAAAACCACCCTGGGCATACATATTTCTCACTTTTTTCGAAAGACGGAACAAAAAGTGCTAAAATTCAAGTAAAATTAGTTTGAGCATTTAGTTGGCCTCAAATTCAATTTGGAACAATTTTGAGTGCGGATACTTAGCCTAGCATAAATAACTTACGGATTAGAACTATTAAGTATTATTCAAAAGCTTTCACAGCAGCGCTTTAGGCTAGTGCAAGCATACTTGCTGGGTATATCGAAAGATGTCCGAAGTAATACCCATTCGCTGTCAATTTTTTCTTGTGAAATTGGTCTGAATATGAAAAGCAGCAAATTATATTTCTCAATAAATTGTGACCAAGTAAACTAATAGGGTGGAGGAGATTGTTCACTTGATTGAAAGCTTTTTTTTAGCAAATCAGAGTTCAGATTTTTGCATGCCACTTTACTACTTGAATGTTCTGGTTTCTTTAATCCGGTGATCGTTCACTTGGTTCGTTTTTAACCCCAAAAACATCAAACATATCACTAACTTGTAGAGAAGTTGGCTGATCGGTACGGAAAGTTCGCAGTGAAATCTCATAGGGGAAGTTAGCTGATTTGCAGGGGAAGTTGGCTTATTCTAAGGGAAAAATCATGAAGTTCTTATCTATTTCATCTATTTTTGATTCTGCTCGCAAATTTTGAAGTTTTTATCTATTTCATCTATTTTTGGTTCTGCTCGCAAATTTTGTTAACATAGGAAAGGTTTTAAAAACAGACCAAAAAACTGCAACCATTCTAAACAGTATTTATTTTTTCATCTATAATTGTAATTTATGCTAGAAAAACCAATATTTCAGTTGGTAACTTTCATCATCATTGTTTGTACTGCTCTGTGGAAACGATTCTCTGCGTTACAGCTTTTATAAGCTTGAGTTGAACCAAATCCAGCTCCAGTATTATCAATCTTTGGCTGGAAAAGTTCACTCTATGCTTCTCGATTTCCGATATGTCGATTAGCGTGATTTCCGCAAATGAAGAGGAAGTGGCTAACTTCACTTTCGGATCAGATGGCCACATAGGCATACCTCTTGCAGGGCTGCTAGGGGCCTCTGGATCGTCCATGGTGTCTCTTCTGTCGCAGATTCTGGTTGTGTTGATGGGCTGTGGCCTAGAGGGAAACTTCTCCGCCAAGACACTCATGGTGGTTCAAGCTGTAAGTGAAATGGCGAAAAGAGCTCTACTCATCTGTCTCACCATGTGTGGTTACTTTGGTAAGTTGAGCTTCAATTAACTAATTGAGCTTCAATCAAAGTTTACTTGAATTTAGAAGAAGCTTCAAAAATTCAGCAATATTATTACATTATCAAAATTACCACAGAAAAAAAGCTCTTTAGCTTCGACATTCTGGACAAATTAATTGACTAGTTTAAGCAAAAAAAGCTATGAAATGTTGTGCGAAAGACCTGATTAGTTAGACTAGCTTTAACAACAGATTAGTGTTCTGTGAATTTCTAACAAAAAACAGAAACAGGTAATATATACATCAACGCCAGCGCGAAGACTGACTCTTTGCTCTAAATTATTGTAAAAAAAAATCAACAGGCATCACAACTCATAAATCCTGAAATTGATACTGAGTCATGTAGTTACGGCTTGTTTTATTCCTGATTTTTCATAGATAAAAACATCCTTCAATCAACCGTCTTTGTTTATTATCCAATAAAATTTGAAAGTATGATCTCCGCAAGGGGTCTAGGGCAAGCAACCGATATGTCAAACATCCGCTATGCCAAACATCCGTAATTATGTAATAATTACGTTATAATATGACGGAAGAATTTCAAATACAGGGTGATCCAAAACCTAAGACACTTTTGAAAAGGCTGTCGTTTCTGGGGGCTATTCTCATGCGCGAAGGACCAAATGGGCGAAAAAACTCGTGAGCGAAAGACCAAAAACAAAATTAGCCGAAAGTCAATTTATAAAAAGAAGCAATTGCCGTTCAACTAAAATGAAATAAATAAAGCAATGATTTGCGTCTTTTATAACGAAATCCTTGAAATGTAAAATTTGTTTCCATTCGGCAGCTGTCAGTGACAATTCGAAAATATTGCGCATTTCTGCCGTTCTTATGTTCGACCACTATCAATATTAAGTCCCAGTAAATGTTTACTTTCTTTCAGATTTTCACGTTTTTTTTCCAAATTTTAGATTACTGAAATCTGATTGGCTAATTTTAATTTCAGCGCATTCGGTCCTTGGTGTATGAGGGATTCCACCGTCATTTCTGACTGAATTGACGTGTGAATCTGATTTTCCATAGGCTGACAGCTGATATGTGAAACTTTCATACTGCACAAATGTAAGGGGCTAATCTCATGCGCGAAGGACCAAATGGGCGAAAAAACTCGTGAGCGAAAGACCGAAAACAAAGTTAGCCGAAAGTCAATTTATATAAAGAAGCAATTGACGTTCAACTAAAATGAAATAAATAAAGCAATAGTTTGCGTCTTTTATAACGAAACTTTTGAAATGTAAAGTTTGTTCAAATTCGGCAGCGGTCAGTGACAATTCGAAAGTTTTGCACATTTCTGCCGTTCTTATATTCAACCACTATCAATATTAAGTCCTGAACCAGTTTACTATTCACGGTTTGATGGTTTTCTCTGCAACTATTTAAGATACAGGGTTCAAATTTTGACCAAAGGTTGAAACTATTTGAAGCGGCTTCACTGGGCCATAATTTGAGAAATTTTTTTCTGAAAGCGTAAATTAGCCAGTAGATCATTACTACTTTAAGAAGTGTTCTCGCCGTGCAAGCAACCTCGCAAACAATATAAAAAGTTCATTTACCGACTGAAACTAGTTCTTTGGAAAGTTGATGAACTTGACCTACTCTTTATAATGCCGAAAAAAGACATGTAACAGAACTGAAAAAATTACTTGGTCCGGCATAAGAAAACAGCTAAAAATTCATGAATAATTTTGTGCTGATGGTCGATATTAGTCAACAAAAGAACTGTACTAGTAAATATTTTCGGAAACATTACTGCTTCAATCCATGCACATGATTCCTATTAGCAAATGTGTTGTCAATGTTTTTTGAGGCTACTATCGCCATTTGTAGTTTTAAAAATCACTTTGACCATTCGGCTGATGGCTCTGCCGCGTGCTTATGCCAGATTTTTTTGGTCTTGTGATTGCGCCATGTCATAAGGCTTTAAATTTTTTACGGTAAATGATAAATTATTGTATAACTGTTGCTTCGCTTGGGGTTGTCAACCAGCTATACTCAAGGTAAATAAGGAAAAATCGGACCAAGCTAACCTCCTCCCCCCCCCCCCAAAAAAAAACCGTTTGGAGGGGAGGATGTTAACTTGGTTCTAAGTTGGGATTTTTTAGCTTTTCAGCCAATCAGAACCGAGCATTTTACATGCAGCGCTTAGCAAATTTAATTTAAATTAAGCGTTGGGGTGAAGGATCTTAACTTGGTCTATTTGGGGGGAGGGAGGGAGGGAGGATATTAACTTGATCCGGGCAGTCTGTTAGTCGTAACATGTAAAATTTTGCCATGATGCGAATAGTTTTGTTGCCCATTTGATCCCTTCGTGCATTCCTTGTGCCTTTATAGTGTCAAACGCAATAATCTACAAATTTGTGCACCAAGAATTAAATACAAACACTGTTTTATCAATTTAGGAGGAGATATGTGCTTCATGTTTCTCTCTCAGATAGGATGCAAAGTGTTTCTCTACCTCTCCTATCTCCTTCTACTCGTTCCTGATTGGCTGATGATTCTGGTAGCTGCTGACCGATTGATCGCATTCGAGTATGGCTTCGCATACAAACTCTACTGCACCACGAAAGCCGCTTGGATACCAATAACATGTGACAAGTTCATTTAGTTTCTTCGGTGCCATATCTTAGGCCCCAGTCATCATAAAACATGGTTGCTTGAAATGAATTGGAAATAGCAAAATTATGCATAAAATAAACAGCAACTTGAACAAGACTGCTCGTATCAGGGCGAAGCCCTGAATGTTCCGACTGCCTTTTATAGTATATGGAGCAATAATAACATGAAAAAAATAAATGTAATGAAATGAAGAAAAAAATCATAATATATGAGATTTTTTTTTGTGAAAATTATCCCCCACACGCCATATAAAGTACATTGCTGATCTAGATTATCCGGACAAAACGAATAAAACTTGAAGCTTAAGATTCGTTTTTCTCCATTTGGGTCAATTTTAGACAAAAAAGGATGAAGACCAATCTTGCCTCAAATTTTAACAGCATTAATAAGGTGCAATTTGTTTTGCTAAGTTTGGACCCGAAATTTTACCCAAAAAACTATCCTTTTTTTGGGCTTTTCAGTCAATCAAAAATTACTCCAAACGTATTCGTTCATTAACTGACGAAATTATATCACTGCAAGCCTCTTAAGTAGACCAATTTTCCCAGCATTATATATTTATTTTTGTTTGTTGGCCAAAAAATGTCGATTTAATTTATAAAACACCATTTTTTCTAAAATAAAAACTTATTAAAAACCTTTTGCGCTTTTTTTAGGAGATTACGCCCTTCTCGAATTTTGTTTGACTACTTAACAATATTGCAGCGACATATTTTTGTCAGTAAATGAAAAAATACGACTTACTAAAAAAGCCAAAACTGATCGTTTTGGGGTAAACTTTTGGGTCCGAATTTCGCATCATATTATTTCTGTTAAAATTTTAAGCAAGATTGGTCTTCATCATTTTTGGTCCAAATTTCGAAGAGAATGGAGTATTTATGCTCGGATCGACTTCTTGAGTTCATATTAAAAAAGATATTTTACCTCTTCGACTTATCGACTTATCATAATACTGAGAGCGTAACGCAAAAAATTTTTGCGTCACGAATTATCCCCCTCAACAAAATTGTTTTAAATTGAATTGAGGCTAGGTAATTGGTCGCATTAATTTCATACGACACAAAATTTTACAGTTTGACATTGTCCAAAATAAAGTTTTTCAATATTTTCTCCAAAAACCTTTCGATATGAATTAAGGGTTCGCCGGATCATTCAGGGCTTTGCCCTGATATACGAGCAGTCTTGTTTATCTATAAATCAGCCCAATTTGAAAAATACACGTATTAAATGTCAAGTCTCATTCGTTTTGTCCGGATAATTTAAATCAGCACTGTACAAAGTGATATCTTTCGCTAACAGATCAATTATAGTAAATGAGCTTCCTTCCAATTTGGAACGATTTCTAAAACGGGTTAAAAATCCGCTTTCGCGTTAGTAGCGCGAAATATATCGCGCGTTAATTGTCCTAATTTGGCCAAAATGGAAATTTAATCTTGCATAAGTTAAATATTTTTTCGAGTTTAAGCTCAGGACAACAATACCTTTTGAATGATACGTAAAATTTTTGTCACGAATGGCTAGTTAAAAAGTCGAAATTTGTCTAAAGAAAAAAACCAACCCAAGGACAAATATTCCGTTACTTTCGTTACGAAAGTCGGAACAAAAAAAAACACCGAGCACGAATATTCTGTTACTTTCGTTACGAAAGTCGAAACAATAACACGCGATCATATTGCTTTCCTAATTAACTAACAAGACTGGTCGTATATAAGGGCGAAGCCTTGAATCATCCGACTGCACTTTAAGGTCAAGCAAATGTTTTCTGGTTGAATAATTAATAAAAAATGAAAAAAGAGAAAATTTTTTTTTCATTTTTTCTTCATCACCCATGCTAAATACAAAGAGTGTTTAGCATCTTGTTTTGTTTTGATAAGATTAAATTGCTGGCCTCAATTCAATTTGGAAAGCATTAATTTGCCGCTTGCGCATGTTATAAAAAACCCAATTTATCTAGCGTTAGTTATCCCAAAAAAATCACAGGTAAATATATTTTTATCTCAAGACAACAAATCTAACAGAAGGCATTGAAAAAATCCCATGCGAAATATTTAGTTAATTAGTCGAAAACTGACCACAAAAAACACCCCAAACCATTATAATTGGCGAGGGACTAATATTAAACTGGATTCCCGCCTTTGTAGAAATCAACTACTCTCCCTGTTACGCCTCGCACAACTAAACGTTACTTTTTCTGTTGCAGGTGTTTTTGGATTTCTTGGGGTTGTCGGCATTCCGCGATTCATTTTCGGCCAACTGCAGCCCCAAGTCCCGCTCTGTCTACCGACTAACAGGATCTACGTCGAGATCATCACCATCCTTGGAATTCCAGCGCTAGTAGCTGTTGCTATAATGACAGCAAGACTGCTCTATGATATGGGGACCAAAAAAATCCCATCATCGCGACCAGACCAGCAGGACAACGAACGAACGGTTAGTTTAAGTGCTGTTTAACCAATTAAATACATTTCAAAAATGATTTCTGCATCAGATAAACAATTCGGGATATTATCATCGACGAGGGTCAATTCTGCATGGGTCACAGACATTTGTTATCCTTCTGTTTGTTTGTTTGTTTTTGACTAGATTGAAAAAGATTTCGAAAAAAAACAAACATTTGTTATCTTGTCAAAAAAAAGTGTTCAAAATTAATGTTCAAACAACGAATGAGGTTTAAAATTGCCTACAATTGTCGAACTTTTTTTTTGTTCCGACTTTCGAAAAAAAAAATGGAAAATTTAAGCTTGGTGTGGTTTTGTATTCAGTCTGTTTTCTGCGATCAAATTAATAGTTATTAAAAAAAAATTTATGCCCCATTAAAAATATCGACTCCCTGAAAACTTTCTACCTCTGTTTGTTTTTTTTTGCAAAATTTTGGCAGTTTGAAAATTGGACAACAGTTTGGACAACAGAATCTCAGATGCTTTCCAAATTGAATTGAGGCTAGCTAATCGGTCGTAATAATTTTTTGCTCTTGATCTTTGATATTGTCCAAAATTTATAGTTTTTCAATGATCAAGGGGCAGTCGAAACTTTCAGGGCTTCGTCCTGATATCCGAGCAGTCTTGTTACTTTTATGAGTGGTTTTCGATTGCTCTGCCGTAATACATATAAACAAGCATACTCGCTGGGCAATCCCAAGATTTCAGGATCGAAGCCCATACGCAACAATTTTTTAAATATCGGTCTGAATAAAAAAACACCGCAAGCATATATATTCCTACATTTTTTCAAAAAGCAATAAACTTTTTTACTGACATTTGATTACCATTTTTAGCCAATTGCGTCTTGTAAAAACATGCTACAGTTGTGAGATAATATCCGACTTGATGATTCAAAAAAATAAATCTATAAGATCTCCTGGAACCTGATCTAAACTATATTTTATGATTGGATAAATTAGATATTTTACCACTGTAAAGTATTTAAGATTAAGAGTTAGTCGCACCAGGTGAGTTAGGTCCGATGTGGTTAACTCATAGAGTAATTTCGGATAGGGTACACCGTCTGCTCGTCACGCTATCTTATTTTCGGCCGGATAGACTCGTGCAACTTCTTAGTCTAATACCGATCCTAATCTTACTCTTATACTTTCTAGTCTCAGGGTGTTTAACTAATCTCTGCTAGGCTCAATAGATCTAGGGTATACTGGTTTGTTGCGGCTGCTGAAGTTCTCTTGGAGAGACAACTAATTTCTAAGTTAAATTCAAATCTCTCTGGTGCTGAAATTACAAGTAATTTCAGCACTTACAAATAAGTGGGTTGTTAGTTAGATGGATCATGATTGGATATTATTAAATACTTTACAGTGGTAAAATATCTAATTTATCCAATCATAAAATATAGTTTAGATCATGTTCCACCCATCCGGGTTTTACAGAGTTTTTTAGAATTATCTTTCTGCAATTCAAAGGATGGATGATGAACGTTGGTATTTGGCGAACATCATATTCTTGTCCGGTTCCTCTTGTTAAAGAAGTTCCAGGACGCTGGAGTTAGGGACATCAATCGTTGTGTCGTCTTGTGACAACGACTGTGTTTCCCAATGAAATCAATCTGATTTCAAAATGGTTTGCTATGACGGGTTTTTCTGTATTATGTAGAGAACTTGTTTTGTGTTCAACCTCGTCTGGGAATGGCGTGGAGATTGTGTGTGAAAGGGATGCCTCGTAACTCGGATCTGTACGTATACTTGAACATCGAGGTGGTCATTGGTCTAGTTCATTGAAGTCCTTTTCTGCGAAGTCAAGTCGTACTCTAAATCCTTTGAGTTGTGATTGTGGACGGCATATCGGTTGTGGTTAGCCATTCTTGTTCGAGTGTGATGGGATCATTTTGTCTTTGGATGTTCGTCTTGTTGTTGTGTGTTGATCTATATACTGCAAGGTATGATTTACATTTTATAAAATTTAATTAGTTCGATTTTTTAATCATGAATTTAGTTAGTTGTTTTCACAAAAGCATTTTGTTTTAGTTAAGTTATTTTGAAGAGTTACTCACCCTTGAGTACCTCTTATTAAAAATAGAATTGTGGTCACAAAGCGTGGATGTAGCGCGGTCGGTGGGTTAGGCCGGCTATAGAGCATGCTCAGGACGTCCTCTCTGGTGGGTTAGGCCAGGAGTGGGAGTATGATTTCGTGCGGTTTCTTTGAGAGGTCCTGTTATGTGATAACGTTTTATGTTGGGTTTATGTTGGTCTTTCTTATGTTTCCTTGGTTGTGTCCTTTTTTCAAAAATCAAATTGTTTTTGTTACGGGTTTGTCTTGCGACTTTTTTGTGTTTCATTATTTCTTTTTTAGACTTTATAATAGTCTTCAAAAGAATAAATTATCCAGTTTTAAACTGGGTTAATCCGGTTTGGGTACCGTTGGTTTTCTTTTCTTAGTCATGCTGTTATTTTATGATTTGTGGTGTTTAGTAAGCTGCGTTGGTTAGTTTGGTTTAGTATATAATTTCTTTCCAACCGGGTTAAAGGAAAGTTTGAAACTTGTTATCGTGTGTTAGAGTTGTTGAGTCTGAAAACTTGAAACTTAAAATCATTATTTAAACAATTCGTCGTGGGCGAGCTGTGCGAGTTTGGATAGAATTCCTGTGCGAGTGAATAAAAATATCAAAAGGTTAGTACTGCATTTTCATTGTATTAATTTATTACATAGAATTTCAATTTTACTGCTAATTTTGGGGGAAATATAAAATTATAAATTTTCATCGTAATTAAATTTACTGCTTTATGGGAAAACAATTTATAAATTAATTTACTACATTTGGTATGAATTTTATCATATTATTTTGTGTAAAGTATTAATGAAGTTTAGAGGAATTTTAACAAGTTTATTTTTTAATTTTCTTTTCTGTTTTTTGCAGATGATCGTGGTATGAAGACTAAAAATGTAAAAGAAACATGAATAAAGACTGGTTAGTACTAATTGAAATTTATTAGTTAAGAATGTTTTTAAATTATACTTCCCTGTTAATCGTCTGGGAAAAAGCCGTGGGTTAAGATGTCGTGTATTATGTCCGAATTTGTTAGTAATGTTGCTAGTATGCGAATGATGTTTTTAGTTTGGAGCAGTGGCCAAAGCAATTGAAGTGCTTTAATGGTTTTCAGTTCTTCGGTGCCTACTGCAAACTCATAAGGTGTGTTTTGAATGAGGTTATATATTTTGTGATTATATTTAGTATTGTGAATAAATTCTAATATTGGGACTTCTATAGGCTGGATAAATTCATGTGGGATAAGGAAGGGTCTGGATTCTTCGGCGTTAAAGGTCTTCGTGATGGGACAAAATATATACATTTGTGTTACTGGGTCATAATTGCGGAGGATGCCGTGGAGGTTAGTATCTTTGATGCAATAGGTGAAACTAAGAAAAAATGGTGAAGTGTACTTCGAGTTAAGAAACTGAAAACGATGATGTGGTTGTCTTGATGGAGTATGTAAATCAAAATGATTTTGTATGAAGCGATAGTATGTATATGTATGAGTCTGTTTAGTGCGTAACATAATGTCGTTTGAGCAGTGCAAATCGCGTGCATGTCGTGCAAGGAAGTGAAATGTTAGTGAAAATAACTGAAATTTTTCTTTAAATCTTTCGTAAGCTTGAATATCATTTAGTGCTTCAGAAATCATGTGATCATATTTTCTATCAAAAATATTAAGTGTGAATACATATGACGTTTTGATGAAGAATTTTTCTGTTAGTTGTGGGTTAGCGAAGCGGTCGTCATCTACAAATTGGTCTTGATTAGTTCGGATGATATTATGGTCGTAATATTCTATTGTAAATTCGTTAGCTCGAGGTGCAGTGAATGTTTTTAGTAACTTTTTATATCCTACATAAGTAAATTGTCTAGGTGTTAGTGTTGCGGTGAGTCTATATAACATATCTTTATTCTTTTCTATATCATTATGAGTACTAGATAGTGGCAGGCAAAGGGGATTAGAAAAATGGTAATATGCTGTCCAGTGAAGTGTCGGCATTAAAACATGTTCATCTACAAAACTACGTGTGTCGTTAGTGTCGTTAGGTGTGTTTGAAGTATATTGTGGGAGAGGGTAAGGGGATTGCTGGAAAATCTTTCGTGTTGGTGTGGTGTGGATGATTAATATATTCGAAGGCTGTTCCTGGTTTGGTCGGGAATGGATGGTTCGGGAATTTTCTTTTAAAAGTGCGATAAGCTCGGTGAGTGCTATTCGATGATTCGGTGGATGTGGATGATTGTGCTAATGATACAGTGTAATTTGAGGAGGCTGTAGGAGTAGGTGGGTTTGAGGATTCTATTGTGGATGAAATTTGATTTATAGTGAGGGTGTTAGAGTGAATTAACTGTTGTTGTAGGGTGATAAAATTATCGAGTTCCTGGGAGATTTGGGGGTATCTGGAGAATTATTAGATGATCGGTCGGAATGAAATGGAGAATAGGTTGGGGTTACTTGCGAAGCATAAGAAGGAGTGGAAACGGATGGTAGTGGATTATTTGGTGGGATTGGTTGAAATGGGGGTTTTGAGAAAACTGAGGAGTTGATTTGAAAATTATTGGATGGAGATGGTTCGGAGTCTGCAAATTCGTCAGGGGTTTCTATATTAGAGTTATTAAGTTGTGAAATGGAGTATAAAACTGAAATATTTGAATTAGTATCCGAATTCATGCTTGATGATATATTAATAGTTGGAAAATCGGGTGGTGGGAAAACAAAAAGTGGGATTATTGGGATTGGAGTGTGGAGGTTCGTTGGATGGGAATTTGAGCGGTGTAGGGATCCAAGTTGTCGGCTCATCGTGGGCTAAAAAAAATGATTATTTTGAGACTGAAAAGCGGTGGTATGGGGTTGTTCTATTATTTGTTCATATATATTATCATTTTGTCAATGATGTGTCATTATATGTTGTATGGGACTTTGCGATATGTTTGGTCTAAAATTTGGATTATGTGTTATTGCTAGGTTTCGGAAATTACGTGGGACTAAGGATAATGGATGGTTATGTGGTAGGGGTGGCAACTGTGGTGCGGTAGGTGTTACTTCTATGTTATTATGTTCTTCGTCATATGTGTTCTGTCTTGTCGCTATTTTTGTATTATATTCTTTTATTTGAGCGTCTAGAAGAATTTTGTTTATTAATGATGAAAAAATTCCAAAAAATCCTGCAAATAATATGCGTGCTACACTTGCTTGTCTATTTACTTGTGTGTGTATAGCGCATGTGTTATAGATTCCTTTTAGAAGTGAAAAAAGAAATCCTATAAAGTTAAACATTGCGTATAGGATGGTTAATTTTTCTAAGATGTAATAGGGCCATCCTAGAAAATCGAGAATTTCATTTTTTAGGGTAACAAAGCTAAAAATATTTATGGGTGAAATATCTTGAGGTCTATTTTTTTCACCGTTTTGATATATATAGTCTTTCATGTCTTTAGAGTATCCGCTATAATCTTGCGTATAAATATCTGCAAATCCTGCGGTTTCGGCAAGTTTTCGTAGATTTTGATCAATTGATTGTCTTTGTAGAGTGTCCATTTCTGTTTATAATTCTTGGAATTGTTGTGTTCTAATGTGGTGTTG
This sequence comes from Symsagittifera roscoffensis, assembly GCF_963678635.1. Taxonomy (NCBI): domain Eukaryota; kingdom Metazoa; phylum Xenacoelomorpha; order Acoela; family Convolutidae; genus Symsagittifera; species Symsagittifera roscoffensis. The sequence continues at coordinate 65,971,220 of NC_087063.1, read as the reverse complement.
GATATCTGATTTTGAATATATTCCAATTGATTGTAAATCAATATTTGGATTACGAGCAATAGCTCTGATGCTTTCGGGTGAAAATTTTTTGAGTGATTGCATTAACGTAGGGTATGGAGTAAGAAGATAAAATTTATCTTCATCAGGGTTCAATTGTACTACATTGTGGCTATTTTCTGATCCACATGGGACTGCGGTATCCCAAAAATATGTTCGTCCTGAAAGTGTGTCAACAAAATGTACCTTTTTTTTTTATAAAAGATAGGGATTCTTTTATAGCAGCGTTTATCTTCAAAAACATATAGTGGTGATACTTTTTTGGTACAAGTATAAAACCATAAAATGTTTCCTTCATAGTCTAGAAAATTTGATCTATTTCCTGATAATAAATATCCTGCGTAGGGTATTTTTAATACTGCTAGTGCGACTGATTGTAGGATTTGTGTCCTTTCTAATTCGCATAGTTGGTGAAGTGTTTCTAATTCGGAGAGTGACATTTCTTGAAAAATTCGACTAATTGTGTAGTCTAACTTCATATCTAAGTGGATATCATAGTGGATATTACCAAAATAAGTATTATTCATTAGTGATAGTTCTTGTAAACGTGTGCTTCTAGTGTCACGTGGCTTTAGTTTTCCACCAGGTTGACCATTGCTTTTTTGAAAGTTAACTGGTATATATGATGTTCCTTCGTGTAGAGGGTGACCTGTGGCATTAGGGTCAATTTTTATTTTTCCAGTGGTCATGTCGAAACCTTTTTCGTATTCAACTAGTATTTCAGAATATTGTGTTTTGTAAAGTGGGTTTCTGTATTTGCATGCGATTTCTGTTTCCTGATATATTTGGAAACGTGTTGTTTTATTTTCTATATTATGGAGATTTCGAAAATCAGTACTTTGTTTTCGTGATGGATGGACTTGTTCATATGGAATTGATTGTAACAAATATTTTTTTTGTGAAATTTTATCATTCGAGCGTGTATTTTTGCTACTTGAAATGTTGTGCATGTATCTTCGGGAAACCAAACAATTATTGCTTGTGTCCGTGTTGTAGGATCACAATAACCTTGATCGTTTTTACAAGGTAATCTAATTCCTTGATAGATCATTGTGTTGTCGAATAAATCTCGTGTGAGTTGTATTTTTTCGAGTTGTATTTTCCAATCGAAAAACATTATTTCTTGGTATCCTTTATTTTTTGTGTCTGCTTTGCAGTTTGATGGATTGTTTATACCAATGTGTGGTATCCAGTGCTTATCGTGTATCTCATAAGTTAATCTTCCGTGTGCGCCGTTGTATGGGTATTTTTCATCTAGTTTTATATGTCCTTGATATCTTTCAAGTTCTGCTTGATGTACAGAATCGGCAAAGACTTGAAAATATACTAGTTTTCTGTCGGTGTTTTTATTTCTTGTGATATTTAATCTGAGTAGCTCGTTTTTACAATAATCGGGATTTAGATGTAGAAGTCGTTCTATATTACTTTGGTAGAATGATTCGTGGTCAAGTCGGTTTTTATTTCCGTTTGAAACTTGTGAAAAATGTACTTTCTTTTCGGAAAATGTTGCTGTAAATTTATATCCTGCGACTGTTGTTGCTCGGGCTTTTGAATACAGTGTCGCTATTACATTTGTAGTTTCTATAGCTTGTGGTTCCGTTTCGCATTGTGATACTTGATTTATTGCATATTTGTGTAGTGTTTTTTGTTCATTTTCTTCACAATCGTAGTGTGTCACTAATAAGTCCTGGGGTCCTGTGCGGGGAGAAGGATTTGTTTTTGGGTCGGAAAATATTGAAAAAAAAGATTTGTTGAAGTATCAATATTTTTAGAATATACATGTGTATGATAATCCTGAGTATGGGTTATAAAATGTGATGTAACCAATTGTCTTTTTGGTATATCTGTCGTACTTATATATTACTTCAGTTGTTATAAATGGTGGTGGTAGCGATTGAGCTGTTATATTGGGTGGGTTTAATGGGTAAGGATGTTGAACAATGTTGTTAAGTTTAACCGTGATTTCGAATTTTAATTGTAGACTATTTTGTTGGAGTATTTGGATGTTATGGTCACGAATGTCTTGTCTATATTGTAGTCTATGGAGTGCCCATTTGTGGAGTCGGTTACTTTCTGGATGTTGTCCAAATAATGATGGGGGTGCTGTGCACGTGTTCCAATCTAATCTTAAAGGGATATTTGTTGATGATTGTTCTCGATATCTAGCGTCGAGGTTATTTGGAAAATTTAGGGGGAAAGGCGTCGGTGAAATCTGGCTTATTGATGGTGTTGATGGTAGTGATAATGTATCTGGTAGTGATGATGATGTTGTTGTATCCGTAGAAATATCTATTGGATCATTTATTAAATTTGGTTCACCTTGTGTGAATGAGTGTGTTGTCCAATATGGTAGTCGTGATGTTTGGTTGGGGGGGATTAAAGGGATTGTCACGTATTTGTTCAGATGTTGGTGTTGAACCTAAGTAATCTGAGGGACTTGAGGTGCTACGTTGTGAAAGAAGTGAAGGGGTTTCTGGTAATGTGCTATTGTCTGGAGTAATTGGTGATGGGGATTGGGGTATATCAAAATGAACTCGGGGGGTTTGGAAATTTTTATTTCGTCGTGGATGTATAATTTGTTTATTTATTTCAACTGTATTTTGGTTTCGACTAATATTTCTGATTCTACTTAATTCTTGTGGTAATGTTGGGTACAAGTTATATGTTGGTTCACTTAGGGGTGCCTGTCGCTGAACTGGTTCTAATGGTTCAGATAAGCGAGCGTGTCGTTCTTCAAAAGTGTATGGGTTATCTTGGAAAGAAATTCGTGTGGATGTTTGGGGGTCTTGGGTAGTTGTAGGTATTGTCGGGTTTTCTTGGGATGATGTCGGTGAAGACTGACTGTGTGATTGTTGGTTACCAATTTTTGAAGGTATTCTGATTGATTTTTCCTGGTGAAAAAGTTTTTGTTTATTGTTGTATTCCTCAAGGAAAAGAATTAAAAGGATTGTTGCTAAGGCGAATGTGATTATTGCCTTTTTTAATACATTTGCACATTGTCAATATTAGGGACGATAAAAAAGTTATAAAAATTACAAATAGTAAAAAAATATCTGTTCTACTAAAAATTGTTCGTATCATTTAAATAAACTTTGGGTTATCGTACCTGTGAACAGGGGCGGATCTAGGATTTTCTCGAGGGGGGGGGGGCGGATTTTCAAAAAATTTTCGAAAATTTTGACGACCTTTTTTTTTTTTTTAGGTCGATCAGATTGATTTTCCGAGCTCTCCAAAAGCAGTAAAAAGACCCTGTTTTGGCCAAATTTTGCCCCTGCCTGTGAATATGGTCAATGATTTGGGAAAGTTGGAGATATATTTCAAATAGGGAGTAGAAAATTTAAAAAATATTGCAAAAAATGATTAAAATTATTATAAAAGCTTCAAAGGTATCAAAGATAAATATGAATAAAAGTTTAAGTATTGTGAAAAAGTTTATGAAAATGTTGAAAATTGTATTGACTGATCGAGAGAAGAGCATTTAAGAAATGGCTTCTTGGTCGAATATTTTTTGTTGTTTGGGGCGATTTTCAAGTGTGGTCGGATTATTTTTTGATTTTTTGACAATTGGGTTGAGTTTTGTGAAAAGTTGTTGGGGGCGAATTTTATGGTGTTCGGGAGGTCTTCTTTGCTTTATTTTTATTTGTCAGGTGATCTGGGGTATTTTTGAGTTTTTTGTACTTTAGGCTAAATTAATATGGTCGTATTTTTACTTTAGGCTAATTTATCATTTTTGGTTGGGGGGTTTTTGAGGTCTAAGTTGGGAAATTATTGTTGATCTTTGCGTTATTAGATAAGGGAGGGTTATGATATTATGGTGGTATTTATTTTAGTTGTCAAGTTTGAGTGGTTTGCTTATTTTTGACCTGGAGGTTGTAAAGTTATAGTTATAGATATGCCTGGAGTTTAATATCTTTCGTCTAATTGGTTGGTGTTATAGTTATAGAAGGTGACGGATTGAATGAATCCTATTGGCTAAATTTGAACTAGAATTGTTGCGCGTTTGTCAGCATGTTACTTTGAGAAATGAAAGTTCAAAATGATTCAGAGGTGCAAAGATTATTAATTTTAAAATTAAAGTTGTTTTTGAAATTCAACTTTTTAAAATATTTTAGATTGTGGTATGAATGTTTTGTATTTTTTACGTGGTTGATTTCTAAGTCGTGATGACTCTCTATGTTCTGATTTCTCGACTTGTTCTTGTAGTATAATTTTTTCTATCATTTTTCTATTTTTCTTTTCTTTTTGAGGTATTTTTTGATCTAGCTTTTTTGTACTGTTTTGGGTTGTAGTTGGTTTTGTGTTTTGTTTTCCATGATGAATGTCGTTTTGTTCATTTATTTCTCTTTCCGTATGTGGGTGATTTTGAATAACTTTTAAACCTGTGAAAGAATATAATTGAGTTAACTCGCGTAGTGCGTTTTCTTTTGGGTAGTAAGGCAATAGATTGTTCCGATGTTGAACAATTTCTTTTTGGTCTGAATCGGTGATTTTATATGTTACGTCAGTGGGTTTGGCAATTATTTGGTTTGGTTCTTTGCAAAGGGGTTGTAATTTTTTAGAAATGCCTTTTTGTGTATTAAAATTAGGTATTAAGACAAATTTTCCAATTTTTAAATCTGAGGCTGGTGTAAAGCGTGAATTAATTTGTTCGTTAATGTTTTGCCTTTGTAACAATTTTTTTGTTACTCTTTGGTAAATTTCATTGTGTTTTTTATCTCTATTTAAAATCCATTCGGTGCGTCTACCGGAGGCTAATTTAAGGATTTGTGGGTGATGAAAATGATCTTCATCATGCGTGTGTAAAGGTAGGTTATAACAAACTGAGTCTTTATTTGGTTGGCAATGACCTTGTGCATTTTTATGAGAGTTTGCTGTAAACATAATTGGTTTACGTGGCTTTTGATTAAAAACCATTTCGTATGGTGACATTCCTAGAGTTGTCGTAATTTGTGAATTATATGCTAAGGGAAATAATTTTACATCTGCTGACCATTCTGTGTATCTTGTATCATTTCCATTTATGATACATCTAAGATATTCTTGTAGTGAACGGTTCATACCTTCGACTAAGCCGTTTGTCCAAGGTGCATGAGATGTATGCGGTTTGTGTTTGATGTTATATAAGTGACATAGTGTGATGATTTCATTATTTAAGAATTCTGTACCGTTGTCTGTAACTAAGATTTCGGGTAATCCGAATTTAGCTATCCAGTGTTCATAAAGTGTTGTGTAAGCACATAATAAGCGTTACAATGTGGTACTGGGTTGAGTGCTACATAATCTGTAAATGCATCAACAATTACCATAATGTAGGAGTTTCCTTCAGAGGATGGTGAAATTGGTCCTTTTGTATCGAATGAAATACGATGGTTAAAATATAAACTTTGTCCTTTAAAATCTTGTTTTTGTGCTATTTGTTTTTGATTTGGATAAGGTTTATTTAGCTGGCATACTATACAATCATTGCATCACACACACAAGCATCCAAATTGGTGCATTTGGGAAATAAAAATTTTGTGTAAAATTTGAATAAGTTTTCTCTGATCCAGAGTGTCCTTTAGTGTTTTGTGTATGTGAAATGTTAAAAGCTTTTAGAATCATACTTAAAGGGAGACAGGGAACTGTAGAATCATTTAATTGATATTCTAGAAGGTCTGTGATTTCATTAATTGTTGTATTATTAAATTTTCGGAAATATCGGAGGAGTGTTTTATTTCCTAAAATTGTGGTATCTGCTTTTACGGGCTCAGTTTTGTAGTTGTGCCATGATTTTAGTTGTCTAATTACTGGGTCAAGATTTTGATATTGTTTCAAGAGTTCAAGTGTAATTTTATCTGTTGGAGGGAGAAAAATATTTTCAATTTCTAATTTAGATAGGGGAATTGTGTCAAGTGGGTCATGGAGGTCAAAAACTTGGTTTATTGTGTATTTTGAATCATTTGTTTGTGGTCCTGATAAATTTATTTTATCAGTTAAATTTTCTTTTTCAATTAACGGAAAAAGGTCTTTTTTATGCGAGTGGTGTTTTATTCTTTTTTGTTGGGTGTTATTTTTTATCCATTGTGAGTATGGAATTGGTTTGAAAGTTGATGTTCCTAGTAGATCAACTTCGTAGTGATTATTTTGGCAATCTAAGTAAAGTGGGAAATGTTGTAGGTTATTTATTTGTGATTGGTCAATGTCAGTTTTTACTGCATATTTGCATTCTAGTCGGGGTGATGTTTCGTCTTTTGCATGGTAAAATTTTATATTTTTTGGTATTTCAACTGTAGTTTTTCGTGTAAGTAATTCAGGTGGTGTGTTTCGACTGAATTTATCTGGTAATGCAAGATTCTTTCCTGCTGTCCAAACTATATGTAAGTTTGGAAATTTCATTACAATTAATTGAAATCTATAAACTCGGTGATTGGGATTTGATTTTCGTGTAAAGAGAAAAATGATTGGTTTATGGTCTGTGAATAGAACTGTTGGATGTTTTGATCCAAGTATCAGAAATTCATACTGGTTAATTGTATAAATTATAGCTGTACATTCTCTCATTAGAGTTGAGAGTCGTAGCTCTGCTTGTATGAATAATCGGGAATTTGCTGATATAAGGTTCATTTTATTTGTACCACTATGTGATTGTAGTAATGCTGCGCCGATGCCAAAATTTGAAGCATCGCACATTGCATAGAAAGGTTGATTTGGATCTGGAATTGTGTTTGAAATTTGTTCAGTTAAAAGTTTGTTAATTTCTTCAAATCGTGTTTGATGTTCAGTGGTCCATTCAAAATTATTTTGTTCTCTGAGGATATTATAGAACGATCTTAAATATAATTGCATTTTATAAACGTACTTGCTTAAGAAATTTAACATTCCAAGGAATTCTTGGATTTTCTTTTTGTTTGTTGGTGGTTGAAGTTTTTGAATAGAATCAATGCGTGATTTTAATGGAGTGATTGTGTTTCTTTCTATATTATGTCCTAAAAATTTAACTCGTGTTAAAAAGAAGTGCGATTTATCGGGGGCGGCCTTCAGATTTTCGTTCTGAAGTATTTTATGATAGTGTTCTAAAACTGTAAACATTTCCTCTTTTGTCTGTGATTGCATAAAAACATCATCTAAATAGGTGATTGCGTTTTTCTTGATTATTAGTGGTCTAAAAATTTTACTCATTTTACTCAAAAGCTGAAAATGCTGCTGGTCCTATGGAAATTCCATAGAATAGGCGGTTAAATTCATATTGTTGATTTCCAATAACAAATGGTGTTAAACGTCGTGATTGTTCATCAAGTGGCATTTGATTGTATGCGCTATTCATATCTGCGGCAGTAAAGTATTTTCCGTTTGTTTTTGTTAAAATAACTTGTATTGGTTCAATAGGCCAATTGCATTTCGATTCGTCTATTAGTGAACTGAGGTATCTAGCGTGTAAAACTATTTTTAATGATTCTTTTTTTGCTAGAATGATAACAGGGTTAATAAATGTGTTACCTTTTGGTTGTTCTTCTTTATTTACTGGTGAGATAATTTTGTATTGTTCCAAAATATCAAGTAATCTATTTACTTTGTAATGTAAATGAATTGGTACTTTACTAGCTTTTTGTTTTTTGAAAACTGCGTCAGGTTTTAACGGGAGATGTAGTGATGAACTGATTTTACCAACATCAAATTTTGATGTTGCGTAGACTGTTGAATATTTTAACAGTTGTTCTGCTAGTTTGTCAAATTCGATTTGTGTAATTTGTGAGTGTTCAAAATTGAACATCGTTACAAATTGTTGTTGTTCTTTTGTGTAATTTGTTATATTGAATGTTGGTTTAAAATATATATTTTTTGAAATAATCTGTGTTTCTCTTTTCATTGCTTATTATGTTATTTATGGATAATTCTTCGTTAAGAATTGTGGATTGGCAAATATCTAATAATTGGAGTATATTATTTACGCGGTAGGCTACTTCATGTATGGGTGAGATTGTAGCGTTTGTTTGGCAATATCCTAAAAGTCCTAAATATAATGTTACTTGATACGGTGTATTGTTATACACGTGTAACAAAATGATGTCGAATTCGTGTTTTTCAAATATTTTATAGATGGGATCGTGATTTTGAAAAACTTTTGAATAGGTTTAAATTCAAAGTCTGACATAAAAACTTGTTTATTTTGACTTTTGTCATACTGGTGAACTTGTTTTATTGAAAAATTATATATTTTCCCTGATAATGGTTTCAGGTGTTTCCGTTGTTAGTTATAAATTGGATAAAATTTTGAGAAGAATGGTGGTTGTTTGTTTAATCTTTGAAAAAATGTTAGAGCTGTATTTTTTGTTTTTGTGTATTTATCTTTGATTAATATTTTACTATTTAAGATGTTGATTGTTGGTATATATTTTGATATAAATGGTATGCCAATGATATTGTGCTTAATATCAGGAATATGAAATATTTGTTTAAATGGTTTGTTTAGAAATTTATTTTGCTCCATTGTTCTTGTGGGCAGAAGGAATAATTGGATTTTTCCATAATTTACTAATGTTGATCCTTATGCTGTTGTTAGTTTACTAAAGGTTGCAAATTTTGGATGTAATGTTTTGATTTCATTCCATGTGGGAATATTAATTATGTTTGATTCTGCTCCTGAATCAATTAAAAAATCAATTTCAAGATCTTGTGGTTGAACTTCTTTGTTTCTTGGACTTTCTAAGAGAAATGGTATTTTCCAAATTTTTTCTCTGGGTTGTTCTTTTTGTATATTTTGATATATATGATTTGTGTTTAAACATTTTGTTTTGTCTTTTTCATCGGGTTTATTTACCGTGTTAATTTTGTTTATTTCTTGTGCAGTTTGTGTTTTTTTGATGGGTTCAATATAATAATTGTGAAGGAGTTCCAATTGATTTTCATATATACGTGATGTAAAAGGTTGTTCATATATGATAGGTTCATAGTCGTTTTCGACTGTTATCATATTTACGGAGATGGTATTTTCTGTATCACTTTCTGTATCTGATGATCCACAGTTTTTTTTTATTTAGTTGTAGTTCGTTACTTCCTGTGTCATCAATACCTGGGGGGTCTGATGTTGTTTCTTCATTTGACTGTACTTGATTAATATGTCTTTGATGTTTTGGTGTACTACTTCTGTATCGATGTTCAGAATTATTATAATGGTTATTATTCCTATGTGGTGACTGAAAATAATTTCTATATTGATTATTATAACTTGAATTTCGATTTTGTGAATTGTTCCGTGATCTGTTTTGATAATTGTCATTTGATCTGTGATAGTTTGATCTATTATACGAGTTTTTTCTTGATCGATTGTTCGGGTAATTCTGATTTCGATTGTTCGAATAACTTCTATTTCGATTATGTGAATAGTTTCTATTTCTGTTGTATGATGAGTTTCGTGATTGATTATTGGAATAGTGTTTATTTCTTGGGTTTGATTGGTATCTGGATCTATAAACAAATTGTGTTGCATTGGAATTTGATCTCGAATAGTTATTTCGACTATTTGATCGATTATAATTATTTTGTGATGAATTTTGTGTATTTCTTCGTTCTGGTGATCTTCCTCTATAACTTGAGTTATATGGTGATTGATTCCTTGTGTAATTGGTGTTGTTCGGAAGTGGTTTTTCTGAACTGTTGTTACTATATATATTTTTGTTTGGTAGATTTTGATCTTTTTTCATATATTGATAGAACGATTTATTTGGTTCTTTATGCTTTTGAGGTTTATTTTGGTTATCTTGTTGTTTTTGTCTACCTTCGGAAATACTGTGTCCGTATCGTCGGCAATAATTACACCATTTTTTGAAGGATAGTTTGCCTTTAAAATTTGGATGTTTTTCATAAATGTTTAATATTTCAGTGATTTTTTCAACTAGGTCTGTATCTGATTCCTGTATGTTATTTATATGCGTAGTGTTTGTTTCAATTCGATTAACATATTGTAGTTTTAGATTTTCTGTTTCTTCAAGTTTCATTGTGATTTCCGCTTGCTCTAGTTTGTCTACTAGTTTTCGAAAATCTAAATCTGGCTCTCGAATTGAGGAAGGATGAGATACTCTCTTTTTTATTGCTATTTTCCTTAATTGAGGTGTTAAGGTCATCATTAAAATTTCTGACATTTTTGTGTTTTTATAGTCATGCGTATTAAGTGAATATGCTTTTCGAACTAGTGTTTCGATACGTACTGCTAATTGTTTGATGTTTTCATTTGGTAATCTGCGAATTTCATTACATAAAACTCTTTGGTGTTGTTTATTTCTTTCGGAGTCAAACATTTTTTGAAAATTCTTGTGTAAATCTTTTCCAGTCTGATTTTATTTCTATAGGTAATACTGAAGACCATTTTTGAGCTGCGCCATCTAAGGTTGTTTGTATCAATGCTGTGCGTCTATGTATCCAATTTTGATATAGTGGCGTAGTAATTGGTTCAGGTCCTATATTTAAAATTAAATTTGCTGTTACTGCATTTAAATAAACTTCTACAGAATATTCAGGATCTGTTCCTGTAAATACCATCAGTGGTTTGTTTGATGTTATTGATGATCCACCCATGAGGTATGGATTCATTGTCATCTGTAGTGATTCTGCGGCATTTGGCATTTGCGAAAAATTTGAAAGTTGATTTTTTGTTATTTCGTGTTGCTGAAGGTAATATGGAAGTGGTATTTCATTTTGCATTTGAGTTGGTTGATACGAGTGCATAGTCATTGGGTTTTTTGGTTGAATCGGTTGAAAAGATTGTGTATTAGTTGGATTTGGCATATGTATTGGTTGTTGATTTCGTGTATCTGTTGGGTTTGGAGAAAAAATTCTATTATATGTATGAGGTCGTCGCGATCCTTGTGTGCGATATTCTTGGGTATATGGTGCAAAAATGTCTGGTTGTAAATAATCATCATCAGATGATAAATAATCCTTATGATGAGGTGCTTGCTTTTTATTTTTGTTTTGTTGAAAAAATTTTCACTATGATTTGGTAATTTTCACTATGATCCTGTGGAGGATGTGAATTAGTTCGAAAATTTACTGAGTTGGTTGTTGTCATTGGGTTATCCCAATAGTGATAACATACATGATTTTTTTTTTCGTGGGGGTTGATTTGTTCTTTGTTTGTGAGCAGAATTATGTTCTGCAAAGGTGTTTCTTGTGAATGATTTTTGTGTTTTTGACGGTACTGTCATGGGTCTATATGTTTGATAATCCATATGTGAATATTCTGGAGCAACCGAAGGTTTAACGGTTGATTGTAAGGTTACTTGTGCCTGTGAAGTATTTGTATTTCTTGGTGTTGTTAAATTTGGATGTATTGGTGCAATACTTTGTTGTGTAGTTGTTGTTGTTTGGACAATTTCTTCATTTATGAATTGTGATGGTGTTTGAATATCTTGTTGTGTAAGATTTCTAGTTCCCTTAAGGTTTTCATTGTGTATGACGGTCGACTTTAAACTGTTATTTCGTGTATCAGGTAAAAATGTATTGTAGTTTAATGGTGTTGCATCAATGGTTAGTGGTACTACTTTTACATAATCTCTGTGGTAAGATATTGTACTTATTGCTTGACTTGAGATAGATTGTGGGATATTTATAAATGTAGGATGGTACTATTCAGGGTCCCAAACGTAGTCTGATTGTTCTGTAATGGCAGTATCATCGTTTGAATTTTGAGGTCTGAAATTTTTTCTTGCTTGTGAAATTAAGTCTAAAGTATGTGTGAAATAATCTATTATAAACCATGCCAAAATTTTTTGTAAGTCATGTTTTGTGTGTTGTGAAACATCGTCTTTAGTGAAATTTTCTTTGATTATATGTAGAAAAGTTGAAAATAATGTGATTTCATGTCGTACTTTTGTATGTTTAGATGTTTCAGTTGGTGAGATACTTTGAAATTCAGTTTTTTCTAATATAGAGATATAGGTATATATTATTGCAAAAACTTCATTAGTGAATATAGAGTTTGCTCTTTGTGAATTATGATATTTTATGCTTTTGATATATTCTAGGAATACTTTTGAAAATTCTAATTTAAGATCATCTGTTTGAATTACATATTTACGATGATTCGTATTTGGTGTGCTGAATTCTATGGTGTAGATTCCATATTGTTGTGTTAAGTTACATATGTCTTTCAAATAATGTTCAATAATTTGTCTTTTGATTTTTACATCTGGGAATTCTGCTTTGCATGGACTGATTCCGGGTTCAAACAAATTTACGAGTAAATTCTTGCAAAAATCATGTTGCCCTCTATTATCGGGTGCATCTATGAGGAAGGGGTAAACCTCTTCGTCATCTGGACTATCGTCACTTTGAGTGTGGCTCATTTTTTTGTTTAATGACTGTTAATATATTACTATCGATGTGTCTAATTGGTTGATTCCAATTATACAAGTGTACTGGTTTGTGTTTGTATTGCTTTTTTGTTCTTCTTTTTTCTCTTTTTGATGAATTTGAAGTTGTTTCTGAATCGGAAAAATATAATTGATCGTGAATGGGACAATTGTTATCAATTGATTTTTTTTATTTGTAGAGTTCATCTAAATTGCTGGCTTCTGATTCTGAAAAGGCGTTTCTATTTTTTGAAAATCTTTTTCGTGTGATTTGTCTTTGTTCATTTATAATTTTTCTTTTTATTGTTTGTCGTTTTGTTCTAATGTATCCAACTGTTTGTGTATGAGGTGTGATGACAAGATCGTATTTTTTGTTATCTATCTCACAGTTGTGTAAAACGATTCTTGCTTATTTCCTAGATTTTTGAATGACATAAGGTTTAGGATGAGGGATGCAAAAAGTTGTTAGGTATTTCTATTTTATTAGACTGTTAGTCCTTACGATTTTTTGGTTAGCTTAACCTGGGTCTTTTTATTTAGGGTTGGAGAGAAAAGTATATCGATTCCGAAGATTGATTTTTTACTTTCTCGTGGCTAGTCTAAGCTAAGGTGTTAACTTACTTAATCTTACTTAGGGGTAGTGATTGTGTTCAAGGGTTGGAGAATAGTAAATCCATCCACAAGGTTCAGGTATAAATAGAACGCAAGTAGTTCGTTAGATACTATTTAAAACTTACTAAGTCTAAGATCTATCCTGGGTCTGGTAAGAGGAGGGTTCAAGTGAAGGATGAATAACAGAAGTTTTTCACTGTTTATCCTAATTTGAATGGTTAGTTTTATTTAAAAATTTCTATTAGTCTTGGGTCTTTTGGAAGGGTTGGATAGTGAATCGACGTTTGAGGTCGTTAGACATTTGCTAAGTGGGTGGGGGAGAACAAAATTGTTCTTTTTGATCCAAGGATAAGCCCTGATGATCAGGTTTTAAATTTAGTGAAATAGAAAATTTATTGAGATCCAAGGATAAGCCTTGATGATCTGATTTTAAAATTAAGTGAATTTCAGTTTAAAATGGTTTATATTTATTTAAGAAAAAGATTTAGTATTTTAATGATATTAGTGAGTTTATGATTGCTGTTATGTTTAGGTGATAAAGCTGGGACAACAGATGATTTTATGATTACTAACAATTTAATGTCATGCTACAAAATTTTTTTTCTTCAATAAATATTTTTCAAATATGTTTTATATAAGACTGCAGAAATTGAGAAAACGATCTGAGATCTTTTTATCAATCGTTATTGTACATTAATAATTTTGTTTAGCGCCTGAAATGATCATGAAGATTGACTTCAAAATTTTATGTTTGCAGATGAAAATCTAAATTCAATGCTAATAAGATTCTAAATATAAAAGTTTGTGTTGGCTTTTGCCGTACGATCATAAAACTATTTGGTAAGTTTCTACTTTGTCGTATGTCGTCTTTTGTTCGAGGTTTTCTTCCAATTCCGGGTAGTTCTATTATTGTTCGGAATATCGGTTCTGATCTATTGAGTCGTAGAGACATTTCGATTAAATTATTATCGTATAACGTTTTGAAAATGTTTTGTCTAATTTCTAATCTATTTTTGGTTAGTTCTAAGCTATTAAGGTCTTATTCGAGACTTATGGTCGCACCAGATGAGTTATGTGATCACTGGTCTCTCCAAGACATCCACGAAGACATTCGTGACCATAACATCCAAATACTCCAACAAAATAGTCTACAATTAAAATTCGAAATCACGGTTAAACTTAACAACATTGTTCAACATCCTTACCCAATAAACCCACCCAATATAACAGCTCAATTGCTACCACCACCATTTATAACAACTGAAGTAATATATAAGTACGACAGATATACCAAAAAGACAATTGGTTACATCACATTTTATAACCCATACTCAGGATTATCATACACATGTATATTCTAAAATTATTGATTCTTCAAAAAATCTTTTTTTCAATGTTTTCCGACCAAAACACAAATCCTTTTCCCCGCACAGAACCCCAGGACTTATTAGTAACACACTACGATTGTGAAGAAAATGAACAAAAAACACTACACAAATATGCAATAAATCAAGTATCACAATGCGAAACGGAACCACAAGCTATAGAAACTACAAATGTAATAGCAACACTGTATTCAAAAGCCCGAGCAACAACAGTTGCAGGATATAAAATTACAGCAAAATTTTCCGAAAAGAAAGTACATTATTCACAAGTTTGAAACGGAAATAAACCGACTTGACCACGAATCATTCTACCAAGGAAATATAGAACGACTTCTGCATCTTAATCCCGATGATTGTAAAAACGAGCTATTCAGATTAAATATCCCAAGAAATGAAAACACCGACAGAAAACTAGTATATTTTTTACTAGGTTACCAATGTGTGGTATCCAGTGCTTATCGTGTATCTCATAAGTTAATCTTCCGTGTGCGCCGTTGTATGGGTATTTTTCATCTAGTTTTATATGTCCTTGATATCTTTCAAGTTCTGCTTGATGTACAGAATCGGCAAAGACTTGAAAATATACTAGTTTTCTGTCGGTGTTTTTATTTCTTGTGATATTTAATCTGAGTAGCTCGTTTTTACAATAATCGGGATTTAGATGTAGAAGTCGTTCTATATTACTTTGGTAGAATGATTCGTGGTCAAGTCGGTTTTTATTTCCGTTTGAAACTTGTGAAAAATGTACTTTCTTTTCGGAAAATGTTGCTGTAAATTTATATCCTGCGACTGTTGTTGCTCGGGCTTTTGAATACAGTGTCGCTATTACATTTGTAGTTTCTATAGCTTGTGGTTCCGTTTCGCATTGTGATACTTGATTTATTGCATATTTGTGTAGTGTTTTTTGTTCATTTTCTTCACAATCGTAGTGTGTCACTAATAAGTCCTGGGGTCCTGTGCGGGGAGAAGGATTTGTTTTTGGGTCGGAAAATATTGAAAAAAAGATTTGTTGAAGTATCAATATTTTTAGAATATACATGTGTATGATAATCCTGAGTATGGGTTATAAAATGTGATGTAACCAATTGTCTTTTTGGTATATCTGTCGTACTTATATATTACTTCAGTTGTTATAAATGGTGGTGGTAGCGATTGAGCTGTTATATTGGGTGGGTTTAATGGGTAAGGATGTTGAACAATGTTGTTAAGTTTAACCGTGATTTCGAATTTTAATTGTAGACTATTTTGTTGGAGTATTTGGATGTTATGGTCACGAATGTCTTGTCTATATTGTAGTCTATGGAGTGCCCAATTGTGGAGTCGGTTACTTTCTGGATGTTGTCCAAATAATGATGGGGGTGCTGTGCACGTGTTCCAATCTAATCTTAAAGGGATATTTGTTGATGATTGTTCTCGATATCTAGCGTCGAGGTTATTTGGAAAATTTAGGGGGAAAGGCTTCGGTGAAATCTGGCTTATTGATGGTGTTGATGGTAGTGATAATGTATCTGGTAGTGATGATGATGTTGTTGTATCCGTAGAAATATCTATTGGATCATTTATTAAATTTGGTTCACCTTGTGTGAATGAGTGTGTTGTCCAATATGGTAGTCGTGATGTTTGGTTGGGGGGGGGTTAAAGGGATTGTCACGTATTTGTTCAGATGTTGGTGTTGAACCTAAGTAATCTGAGGGACTTGAGGTGCTACGTTGTGAAAGAAGTGAAGGGGTTTCTGGTAATGTGCTATTGTCTGGAGTAATTGGTGATGGGGATTGGGGTATATCAAAATGAACTCGGGGGGTTTGGAAATTTTTATTTCGTCGTGGATGTATAATTTGTTTATTTATTTCAACTGTATTTTGGTTTCGACTAATATTTCTGATTCTACTTAATTCTTGTGGTAATGTTGGGTACAAGTTATATGTTGGTTCACTTAGGGGTGCCTGTCGCTGAACTGGTTCTAATGGTTCAGATAAGCGAGCGTGTCGTTCTTCAAAAGTGTATGGGTTATCTTGGAAAGAAATTCGTGTGGATGTTTGGGGGTCTTGGGTAGTTGTAGGTATTGTCGGGTTTTCTTGGGATGATGTCGGTGAAGACTGACTGTGTGATTGTTGGTTACCAATTTTTGAAGGTATTCTGATTGATTTTTCCTGGTGAAAAAGTTTTTGTTTATTGTTGTATTCCTCAAGGAAAAGAATTAAAAGGATTGTTGCTAAGGCGAATGTGATTATTGCCTTTTTTTATACATTTGCACATTGTCAATATTAGGGACGATAAAAAAGTTATAAAAATTACAAATAGTAAAAAAATATCTGTTCTACTAAAAATTGTTCGTATCATTTAAATAAACTTTGGGTTATCGTACCTGTGAACAGGGGCGGATCTAGGATTTTCTCGAGGGGGGGGGCGGATTTTCAAAAAATTTTCGAAAATTTTGACGACCTTTTTTTTTTTTTTAGGTCGATCAGATTGATTTTCCGAGCTCTCCAAAAGCAGTAAAAAGACCCTGTTTTGGCCAAATTTTGCCCCTGCCTGTGAATATGGTCAATGATTTGGGAAAGTTGGAGATATATTTCAAATAGGGAGTAGAAAATTTAAAAAATATTGCAAAAAATGATTAAAATTATTATAAAAGCTTCAAAGGTATCAAAGATAAATATGAATAAAAGTTTAAGTATTGTGAAAAAGTTTATGAAAATGTTGAAAATTGTATTGACTGATCGAGAGAAGAGCATTTAAGAAATGGCTTCTTGGTCGAATATTTTTTGTTGTTTGGGGCGATTTTCAAGTGTGGTCGGATTATTTTTTGATTTTTTGACAATTGGGTTGAGTTTTGTGAAAAGTTGTTGGGGGCGAATTTTATGGTGTTCGGGAGGTCTTCTTTGCTTTATTTTTATTTGTCAGGTGATCTGGGGTATTTTTGAGTTTTTTGTACTTTAGGCTAAATTAATATGGTCGTATTTTTACTTTAGGCTAGTTTATCATTTTTGGTTGGGGGGTTTTTGAGGTCTAAGTTGGGAAAATATTGTTGATCTTTGCGTTATTAGATAAGGGAGGGTTATGATATTATGGTGGTATTTATTTTAGTTGTCAAGTTTGAGTGGTTTGCTTATTTTTGACCTGGAGGTTGTAAAGTTATAGTTATAGATATGCCTGGAGTTTAATATCTTTCGTCTAATTGGTTGGTGTTATAGTTATAGAAGGTGACGGATTGAATGAATCCTATTGGCTAAATTTGAACTAGAATTGTTGCGCGTTTGTCAGCATGTTACTTTGAGAAATGAAAGTTCAAAATGATTCAGAGGTGCAAAGATTATTAATTTTAAAATTAAAGTTGTTTTTGAAATTCAACTTTTTAAAATATTTTAGATTGTGGTATGAATGTTTTGTATTTTTTACGTGGTTGATTTCTAAGTCGTGATGACTCTCTATGTTCTGATTTCTCGACTTGTTCTTGTAGTATAATTTTTTCTATCATTTTTCTATTTTTCTTTTCTTTTTGAGGTATTTTTTGATCTAGCTTTTTTGTACTGTTTTGGGTTGTAGTTGGTTTTGTGTTTTGTTTTCCATGATGAATGTCGTTTTGTTCATTTATTTCTCTTTCCGTATGTGGGTGATTTTGAATAACTTTTAAACCTGTGAAAGAATATAATTGAGTTAACTCGCGTAGTGCGTTTTCTTTTGGGTAGTAAGGCAATAGATTGTTCCGATGTTGAACAATTTCTTTTTGGTCTGAATCGGTGATTTTATATGTTACGTCAGTGGGTTTGGCAATTATTTGGTTTGGTTCTTTGCAAAGGGGTTGTAATTTTTTAGAAATGCCTTTTTGTGTATTAAAATTAGGTATTAAGACAAATTTTCCAATTTTTAAATCTGAGGCTGGTGTAAAGCGTGAATTAATTTGTTCGTTAATGTTTTGCCTTTGTAACAATTTTTTTGTTACTCTTTGGTAAATTTCATTGTGTTTTTTATCTCTATTTAAAATCCATTCGGTGCGTCTACCGGAGGCTAATTTAAGGATTTGTGGGTGATGAAAATGATCTTCATCATGCGTGTGTAAAGGTAGGTTATAACAAACTGAGTCTTTATTTGGTTGGCAATGACCTTGTGCATTTTTATGAGAGTTTGCTGTAAACATAATTGGTTTACGTGGCTTTTGATTAAAAACCATTTCGTATGGTGACATTCCTAGAGTTGTCGTAATTTGTGAATTATATGCTAAGGGAAATAATTTTACATCTGCTGACCATTCTGTGTATCTTGTATCATTTCCATTTATGATACATCTAAGATATTCTTGTAGTGAACGGTTCATACCTTCGACTAAGCCGTTTGTCCAAGGTGCATGAGATGTATGCGGTTTGTGTTTGATGTTATATAAGTGACATAGTGTGATGATTTCATTATTTAAGAATTCTGTACCGTTGTCTGTAACTAAGATTTCGGGTAATCCGAATTTAGCTATCCAGTGTTCATAAAGTGTTGTGTAAGCACATAATAAGCGTTACAATGTGGTACTGGGTTGAGTGCTACATAATCTGTAAATGCATCAACAATTACCATAATGTAGGAGTTTCCTTCAGAGGATGGTGAAATTGGTCCTTTTGTATCGAATGAAATACGATGGTTAAAATATAAACTTTGTCCTTTAAAATCTTGTTTTTGTGCTATTTGTTTTTGATTTGGATAAGGTTTATTTAGCTGGCATACTATACAATCATTGCATCACACACACAAGCATCCAAATTGGTGCATTTGGGAAATAAAAATTTTGTGTAAAATTTGAATAAGTTTTCTCTGATCCAGAGTGTCCTTTAGTGTTTTGTGTATGTGAAATGTTAAAAGCTTTTAGAATCATACTTAAAGGGAGACAGGGAACTGTAGAATCATTTAATTGATATTCTAGAAGGTCTGTGATTTCATTAATTGTTGTATTATTAAATTTTCGGAAATATCGGAGGAGTGTTTTATTTCCTAAAATTGTGGTATCTGCTTTTACGGGCTCAGTTTTGTAGTTGTGCCATGATTTTAGTTGTCTAATTACTGGGTCAAGATTTTGATATTGTTTCAAGAGTTCAAGTGTAATTTTATCTGTTGGAGGGAGAAAAATATTTTCAATTTCTAATTTAGATAGGGGAATTGTGTCAAGTGGGTCATGGAGGTCAAAAACTTGGTTTATTGTGTATTTTGAATCATTTGTTTGTGGTCCTGATAAATTTATTTTATCAGTTAAATTTTCTTTTTCAATTAACGGAAAAAGGTCTTTTTTATGCGAGTGGTGTTTTATTCTTTTTTGTTGGGTGTTATTTTTTATCCATTGTGAGTATGGAATTGGTTTGAAAGTTGATGTTCCTAGTAGATCAACTTCGTAGTGATTATTTTGGCAATCTAAGTAAAGTGGGAAATGTTGTAGGTTATTTATTTGTGATTGGTCAATGTCAGTTTTTACTGCATATTTGCATTCTAGTCGGGGTGATGTTTCGTCTTTTGCATGGTAAAATTTTATATTTTTTGGTATTTCAACTGTAGTTTTTCGTGTAAGTAATTCAGGTGGTGTGTTTCGACTGAATTTATCTGGTAATGCAAGATTCTTTCCTGCTGTCCAAACTATATGTAAGTTTGGAAATTTCATTACAATTAATTGAAATCTATAAACTCGGTGATTGGGATTTGATTTTCGTGTAAAGAGAAAAATGATTGGTTTATGGTCTGTGAATAGAACTGTTGGATGTTTTGATCCAAGTATCAGAAATTCATACTGGTTAATTGTATAAATTATAGCTGTACATTCTCTCATTAGAGTTGAGAGTCGTAGCTCTGCTTGTATGAATAATCGGGAATTTGCTGATATAAGGTTCATTTTATTTGTACCACTATGTGATTGTAGTAATGCTGCGCCGATGCCAAAATTTGAAGCATCGCACATTGCATAGAAAGGTTGATTTGGATCTGGAATTGTGTTTGAAATTTGTTCAGTTAAAAGTTTGTTAATTTCTTCAAATCGTGTTTGATGTTCAGTGGTCCATTCAAAATTATTTTGTTCTCTGAGGATATTATAGAACGATCTTAAATATAATTGCATTTTATAAACGTACTTGCTTAAGAAATTTAACATTCCAAGGAATTCTTGGATTTTCTTTTTGTTTGTTGGTGGTTGAAGTTTTTGAATAGAATCAATGCGTGATTTTAATGGAGTGATTGTGTTTCTTTCTATATTATGTCCTAAAAATTTAACTCGTGTTAAAAAGAAGTGCGATTTATCGGGGGCGGCCTTCAGATTTTCGTTCTGAAGTATTTTATGATAGTGTTCTAAAACTGTAAACATTTCCTCTTTTGTCTGTGATTGCATAAAAACATCATCTAAATAGGTGATTGCGTTTTTCTTGATTATTAGTGGTCTAAAAATTTTACTCATTTTACTCAAAAGCTGAAAATGCTGCTGGTCCTATGGAAATTCCATAGAATAGGCGGTTAAATTCATATTGTTGATTTCCAATAACAAATGGTGTTAAACGTCGTGATTGTTCATCAAGTGGCATTTGATTGTATGCGCTATTCATATCTGCGGCAGTAAAGTATTTTCCGTTTGTTTTTGTTAAAATAACTTGTATTGGTTCAATAGGCCAATTGCATTTCGATTCGTCTATTAGTGAACTGAGGTATCTAGCGTGTAAAACTATTTTTAATGATTCTTTTTTTGCTAGAATGATAACAGGGTTAATAAATGTGTTACCTTTTGGTTGTTCTTCTTTATTTACTGGTGAGATAATTTTGTATTGTTCCAAAATATCAAGTAATCTATTTACTTTGTAATGTAAATGAATTGGTACTTTACTAGCTTTTTGTTTTTTGAAAACTGCGTCAGGTTTTAACGGGAGATGTAGTGATGAACTGATTTTACCAACATCAAATTTTGATGTTGCGTAGACTGTTGAATATTTTAACAGTTGTTCTGCTAGTTTGTCAAATTCGATTTGTGTAATTTGTGAGTGTTCAAAATTGAACATCGTTACAAATTGTTGTTGTTCTTTTGTGTAATTTGTTATATTGAATGTTGGTTTAAAATATATATTTTTTGAAATAATCTGTGTTTCTCTTTTCATTGCTTATTATGTTATTTATGGATAATTCTTCGTTAAGAATTGTGGATTGGCAAATATCTAATAATTGGAGTATATTATTTACGCGGTAGGCTACTTCATGTATGGGTGAGATTGTAGCGTTTGTTTGGCAATATCCTAAAAGTCCTAAATATAATGTTACTTGATACGGTGTATTGTTATACACGTGTAACAAAATGATGTCGAATTCGTGTTTTTCAAATATTTTATAGATGGGATCGTGATTTTGAAAAACTTTTGAATAGGTTTAAATTCAAAGTCTGACATAAAAACTTGTTTATTTTGACTTTTGTCATACTGGTGAACTTGTTTTATTGAAAAATTATATATTTTCCCTGATAATGGTTTCAGGTGTTTCCGTTGTTAGTTATAAATTGGATAAAATTTTGAGAAGAATGGTGGTTGTTTGTTTAATCTTTGAAAAAATGTTAGAGCTGTATTTTTTGTTTTTGTGTATTTATCTTTGATTAATATTTTACTATTTAAGATGTTGATTGTTGGTATATATTTTGATATAAATGGTATGCCAATGATATTGTGCTTAATATCAGGAATATGAAATATTTGTTTAAATGGTTTGTTTAGAAATTTATTTTGCTCCATTGTTCTTGTGGGCAGAAGGAATAATTGGATTTTTCCATAATTTACTAATGTTGATCCTTATGCTGTTGTTAGTTTACTAAAGGTTGCAAATTTTGGATGTAATGTTTTGATTTCATTCCATGTGGGAATATTAATTATGTTTGATTCTGCTCCTGAATCAATTAAAAAATCAATTTCAAGATCTTGTGGTTGAACTTCTTTGTTTCTTGGACTTTCTAAGAGAAATGGTATTTTCCAAATTTTTTCTCTGGGTTGTTCTTTTTGTATATTTTGATATATATGATTTGTGTTTAAACATTTTGTTTTGTCTTTTTCATCGGGTTTATTTACCGTGTTAATTTTGTTTATTTCTTGTGCAGTTTGTGTTTTTTTGATGGGTTCAATATAATAATTGTGAAGGAGTTCCAATTGATTTTCATATATACGTGATGTAAAAGGTTGTTCATATATGATAGGTTCATAGTCGTTTTCGACTGTTATCATATTTACGGAGATGGTATTTTCTGTATCACTTTCTGTATCTGATGATCCACAGTTTTTTTTTATTTAGTTGTAGTTCGTTACTTCCTGTGTCATCAATACCTGGGGGGTCTGATGTTGTTTCTTCATTTGACTGTACTTGATTAATATGTCTTTGATGTTTTGGTGTACTACTTCTGTATCGATGTTCAGAATTATTATAATGGTTATTATTCCTATGTGGTGACTGAAAATAATTTCTATATTGATTATTATAACTTGAATTTCGATTTTGTGAATTGTTCCGTGATCTGTTTTGATAATTGTCATTTGATCTGTGATAGTTTGATCTATTATACGAGTTTTTTCTTGATCGATTGTTCGGGTAATTCTGATTTCGATTGTTCGAATAACTTCTATTTCGATTATGTGAATAGTTTCTATTTCTGTTGTATGATGAGTTTCGTGATTGATTATTGGAATAGTGTTTATTTCTTGGGTTTGATTGGTATCTGGATCTATAAACAAATTGTGTTGCATTGGAATTTGATCTCGAATAGTTATTTCGACTATTTGATCGATTATAATTATTTTGTGATGAATTTTGTGTATTTCTTCGTTCTGGTGATCTTCCTCTATAACTTGAGTTATATGGTGATTGATTCCTTGTGTAATTGGTGTTGTTCGGAAGTGGTTTTTCTGAACTGTTGTTACTATATATATTTTTGTTTGGTAGATTTTGATCTTTTTTCATATATTGATAGAACGATTTATTTGGTTCTTTATGCTTTTGAGGTTTATTTTGGTTATCTTGTTGTTTTTGTCTACCTTCGGAAATACTGTGTCCGTATCGTCGGCAATAATTACACCATTTTTTGAAGGATAGTTTGCCTTTAAAATTTGGATGTTTTTCATAAATGTTTAATATTTCAGTGATTTTTTCAACTAGGTCTGTATCTGATTCCTGTATGTTATTTATATGCGTAGTGTTTGTTTCAATTCGATTAACATATTGTAGTTTTAGATTTTCTGTTTCTTCAAGTTTCATTGTGATTTCCGCTTGCTCTAGTTTGTCTACTAGTTTTCGAAAATCTAAATCTGGCTCTCGAATTGAGGAAGGATGAGATACTCTCTTTTTTATTGCTATTTTCCTTAATTGAGGTGTTAAGGTCATCATTAAAATTTCTGACATTTTTGTGTTTTTATAGTCATGCGTATTAAGTGAATATGCTTTTCGAACTAGTGTTTCGATACGTACTGCTAATTGTTTGATGTTTTCATTTGGTAATCTGCGAATTTCATTACATAAAACTCTTTGGTGTTGTTTATTTCTTTCGGAGTCAAACATTTTTTGAAAATTCTTGTGTAAATCTTTTCCAGTCTGATTTTATTTCTATAGGTAATACTGAAGACCATTTTTGAGCTGCGCCATCTAAGGTTGTTTGTATCAATGCTGTGCGTCTATGTATCCAATTTTGATATAGTGGCGTAGTAATTGGTTCAGGTCCTATATTTAAAATTAAATTTGCTGTTACTGCATTTAAATAAACTTCTACAGAATATTCAGGATCTGTTCCTGTAAATACCATCAGTGGTTTGTTTGATGTTATTGATGATCCACCCATGAGGTATGGATTCATTGTCATCTGTAGTGATTCTGCGGCATTTGGCATTTGCGAAAAATTTGAAAGTTGATTTTTTGTTATTTCGTGTTGCTGAAGGTAATATGGAAGTGGTATTTCATTTTGCATTTGAGTTGGTTGATACGAGTGCATAGTCATTGGGTTTTTTGGTTGAATCGGTTGAAAAGATTGTGTATTAGTTGGATTTGGCATATGTATTGGTTGTTGATTTCGTGTATCTGTTGGGTTTGGAGAAAAAATTCTATTATATGTATGAGGTCGTCGCGATCCTTGTGTGCGATATTCTTGGGTATATGGTGCAAAAATGTCTGGTTGTAAATAATCATCATCAGATGATAAATAATCCTTATGATGAGGTGCTTGCTTTTTATTTTTGTTTTGTTGAAAAAATTTTCACTATGATTTGGTAATTTTCACTATGATCCTGTGGAGGATGTGAATTAGTTCGAAAATTTACTGAGTTGGTTGTTGTCATTGGGTTATCCCAATAGTGAGAACATACATGATTTTTTTTTTCGTGGGGGTTGATTTGTTCTTTGTTTGTGAGCAGAATTATGTTCTGCAAAGGTGTTTCTTGTGAATGATTTTTGTGTTTTTGACGGTACTGTCATGGGTCTATATGTTTGATAATCCATATGTGAATATTCTGGAGCAACCGAAGGTTTAACGGTTGATTGTAAGGTTACTTGTGCCTGTGAAGTATTTGTATTTCTTGGTGTTGTTAAATTTGGATGTATTGGTGCAATACTTTGTTGTGTAGTTGTTGTTGTTTGGACAATTTCTTCATTTATGAATTGTGATGGTGTTTGAATATCTTGTTGTGTAAGATTTCTAGTTCCCTTAAGGTTTTCATTGTGTATGACGGTCGACTTTAAACTGTTATTTCGTGTATCAGGTAAAAATGTATTGTAGTTTAATGGTGTTGCATCAATGGTTAGTGGTACTACTTTTACATAATCTCTGTGGTAAGATATTGTACTTATTGCTTGACTTGAGATAGATTGTGGGATATTTATAAATGTAGGATGGTACTATTCAGGGTCCCAAACGTAGTCTGATTGTTCTGTAATGGCAGTATCATCGTTTGAATTTTGAGGTCTGAAATTTTTTCTTGCTTGTGAAATTAAGTCTAAAGTATGTGTGAAATAATCTATTATAAACCATGCCAAAATTTTTTGTAAGTCATGTTTTGTGTGTTGTGAAACATCGTCTTTAGTGAAATTTTCTTTGATTATATGTAGAAAAGTTGAAAATAATGTGATTTCATGTCGTACTTTTGTATGTTTAGATGTTTCAGTTGGTGAGATACTTTGAAATTCAGTTTTTTCTAATATAGAGATATAGGTATATATTATTGCAAAAACTTCATTAGTGAATATAGAGTTTGCTCTTTGTGAATTATGATATTTTATGCTTTTGATATATTCTAGGAATACTTTTGAAAATTCTAATTTAAGATCATCTGTTTGAATTACATATTTACGATGATTCGTATTTGGTGTGCTGAATTCTATGGTGTAGATTCCATATTGTTGTGTTAAGTTACATATGTCTTTCAAATAATGTTCAATAATTTGTCTTTTGATTTTTACATCTGGGAATTCTGCTTTGCATGGACTGATTCCGGGTTCAAACAAATTTACGAGTAAATTCTTGCAAAAATCATGTTGCCCTCTATTATCGGGTGCATCTATGAGGAAGGGGTAAACCTCTTCGTCATCTGGACTATCGTCACTTTGAGTGTGGCTCATTTTTTTGTTTAATGACTGTTAATATATTACTATCGATGTGTCTAATTGGTTGATTCCAATTATACAAGTGTACTGGTTTGTGTTTGTATTGCTTTTTTGTTCTTCTTTTTTCTCTTTTTGATGAATTTGAAGTTGTTTCTGAATCGGAAAAATATAATTGATCGTGAATGGGACAATTGTTATCAATTGATTTTTTTTATTTGTAGAGTTCATCTAAATTGCTGGCTTCTGATTCTGAAAAGGCGTTTCTATTTTTTGAAAATCTTTTTCGTGTGATTTGTCTTTGTTCATTTATAATTTTTCTTTTTATTGTTTGTCGTTTTGTTCTAATGTATCCAACTGTTTGTGTATGAGGTGTGATGACAAGATCGTATTTTTTGTTATCTATCTCACAGTTGTGTAAAACGATTCTTGCTTATTTCCTAGATTTTTGAATGACATAAGGTTTAGGATGAGGGATGCAAAAAGTTGTTAGGTATTTCTATTTTATTAGACTGTTAGTCCTTACGATTTTTTGGTTAGCTTAACCTGGGTCTTTTTATTTAGGGTTGGAGAGAAAAGTATATCGATTCCGAAGATTGATTTTTTACTTTCTCGTGGCTAGTCTAAGCTAAGGTGTTAACTTACTTAATCTTACTTAGGGGTAGTGATTGTGTTCAAGGGTTGGAGAATAGTAAATCCATCCACAAGGTTCAGGTATAAATAGAACGCAAGTAGTTCGTTAGATACTATTTAAAACTTACTAAGTCTAAGATCTATCCTGGGTCTGGTAAGAGGAGGGTTCAAGTGAAGGATGAATAACAGAAGTTTTTCACTGTTTATCCTAATTTGAATGGTTAGTTTTATTTAAAAATTTCTATTAGTCTTGGGTCTTTTGGAAGGGTTGGATAGTGAATCGACGTTTGAGGTCGTTAGACATTTGCTAAGTGGGTGGGGGAGAACAAAATTGTTCTTTTTGATCCAAGGATAAGCCCTGATGATCAGGTTTTAAATTTAGTGAAATAGAAAATTTATTGAGATCCAAGGATAAGCCTTGATGATCTGATTTTAAAATTAAGTGAATTTCAGTTTAAAATGGTTTATATTTATTTAAGAAAAAGATTTAGTATTTTAATGATATTAGTGAGTTTATGATTGCTGTTATGTTTAGGTGATAAAGCTGGGACAACAGATGATTTTATGATTACTAACAATTTAATGTCATGCTACAAAATTTTTTTTCTTCAATAAATATTTTTCAAATATGTTTTATATAAGACTGCAGAAATTGAGAAAACGATCTGAGATCTTTTTATCAATCGTTATTGTACATTAATAATTTTGTTTAGCGCCTGAAATGATCATGAAGATTGACTTCAAAATTTTATGTTTGCAGATGAAAATCTAAATTCAATGCTAATAAGATTCTAAATATAAAAGTTTGTGTTGGCTTTTGCCGTACGATCATAAAACTATTTGGTAAGTTTCTACTTTGTCGTATGTCGTCTTTTGTTCGAGGTTTTCTTCCAATTCCGGGTAGTTCTATTATTGTTCGGAATATCGGTTCTGATCTATTGAGTCGTAGAGACATTTCGATTAAATTATTATCGTATAACGTTTTGAAAATGTTTTGTCTAATTTCTAATCTATTTTTGGTTAGTTCTAAGCTATTAAGGTCTTATTCGAGACTTATGGTCGCACCAGATGAGTTATGTGATCACTGGTCTCTCCAAGACATCCACGAAGACATTCGTGACCATAACATCCAAATACTCCAACAAAATAGTCTACAATTAAAATTCGAAATCACGGTTAAACTTAACAACATTGTTCAACATCCTTACCCAATAAACCCACCCAATATAACAGCTCAATTGCTACCACCACCATTTATAACAACTGAAGTAATATATAAGTACGACAGATATACCAAAAAGACAATTGGTTACATCACATTTTATAACCCATACTCAGGATTATCATACACATGTATATTCTAAAATTATTGATTCTTCAAAAAATCTTTTTTTCAATGTTTTCCGACCAAAACACAAATCCTTTTCCCCGCACAGAACCCCAGGACTTATTAGTAACACACTACGATTGTGAAGAAAATGAACAAAAAACACTACACAAATATGCAATAAATCAAGTATCACAATGCGAAACGGAACCACAAGCTATAGAAACTACAAATGTAATAGCAACACTGTATTC
This sequence comes from Symsagittifera roscoffensis, assembly GCF_963678635.1. Taxonomy (NCBI): domain Eukaryota; kingdom Metazoa; phylum Xenacoelomorpha; order Acoela; family Convolutidae; genus Symsagittifera; species Symsagittifera roscoffensis. The sequence continues at coordinate 65,943,067 of NC_087063.1, read as the reverse complement.
AAAAGCCCGAGCAACAACAGTTGCAGGATATAAAATTACAGCAAAATTTTCCGAAAAGAAAGTACATTATTCACAAGTTTGAAACGGAAATAAACCGACTTGACCACGAATCATTCTACCAAGGAAATATAGAACGACTTCTGCATCTTAATCCCGATGATTGTAAAAACGAGCTATTCAGATTAAATATCCCAAGAAATGAAAACACCGACAGAAAACTAGTATATTTTTTACTAGGTTACCAATGTGTGGTATCCAGTGCTTATCGTGTATCTCATAAGTTAATCTTCCGTGTGCGCCGTTGTATGGGTATTTTTCATCTAGTTTTATATGTCCTTGATATCTTTCAAGTTCTGCTTGATGTACAGAATCGGCAAAGACTTGAAAATATACTAGTTTTCTGTCGGTGTTTTTATTTCTTGTGATATTTAATCTGAGTAGCTCGTTTTTACAATAATCGGGATTTAGATGTAGAAGTCGTTCTATATTACTTTGGTAGAATGATTCGTGGTCAAGTCGGTTTTTATTTCCGTTTGAAACTTGTGAAAAATGTACTTTCTTTTCGGAAAATGTTGCTGTAAATTTATATCCTGCGACTGTTGTTGCTCGGGCTTTTGAATACAGTGTCGCTATTACATTTGTAGTTTCTATAGCTTGTGGTTCCGTTTCGCATTGTGATACTTGATTTATTGCATATTTGTGTAGTGTTTTTTGTTCATTTTCTTCACAATCGTAGTGTGTCACTAATAAGTCCTGGGGTCCTGTGCGGGGAGAAGGATTTGTTTTTGGGTCGGAAAATATTGAAAAAAAGATTTGTTGAAGTATCAATATTTTTAGAATATACATGTGTATGATAATCCTGAGTATGGGTTATAAAATGTGATGTAACCAATTGTCTTTTTGGTATATCTGTCGTACTTATATATTACTTCAGTTGTTATAAATGGTGGTGGTAGCGATTGAGCTGTTATATTGGGTGGGTTTAATGGGTAAGGATGTTGAACAATGTTGTTAAGTTTAACCGTGATTTCGAATTTTAATTGTAGACTATTTTGTTGGAGTATTTGGATGTTATGGTCACGAATGTCTTGTCTATATTGTAGTCTATGGAGTGCCCAATTGTGGAGTCGGTTACTTTCTGGATGTTGTCCAAATAATGATGGGGGTGCTGTGCACGTGTTCCAATCTAATCTTAAAGGGATATTTGTTGATGATTGTTCTCGATATCTAGCGTCGAGGTTATTTGGAAAATTTAGGGGGAAAGGCTTCGGTGAAATCTGGCTTATTGATGGTGTTGATGGTAGTGATAATGTATCTGGTAGTGATGATGATGTTGTTGTATCCGTAGAAATATCTATTGGATCATTTATTAAATTTGGTTCACCTTGTGTGAATGAGTGTGTTGTCCAATATGGTAGTCGTGATGTTTGGTTGGGGGGGGGTTAAAGGGATTGTCACGTATTTGTTCAGATGTTGGTGTTGAACCTAAGTAATCTGAGGGACTTGAGGTGCTACGTTGTGAAAGAAGTGAAGGGGTTTCTGGTAATGTGCTATTGTCTGGAGTAATTGGTGATGGGGATTGGGGTATATCAAAATGAACTCGGGGGGTTTGGAAATTTTTATTTCGTCGTGGATGTATAATTTGTTTATTTATTTCAACTGTATTTTGGTTTCGACTAATATTTCTGATTCTACTTAATTCTTGTGGTAATGTTGGGTACAAGTTATATGTTGGTTCACTTAGGGGTGCCTGTCGCTGAACTGGTTCTAATGGTTCAGATAAGCGAGCGTGTCGTTCTTCAAAAGTGTATGGGTTATCTTGGAAAGAAATTCGTGTGGATGTTTGGGGGTCTTGGGTAGTTGTAGGTATTGTCGGGTTTTCTTGGGATGATGTCGGTGAAGACTGACTGTGTGATTGTTGGTTACCAATTTTTGAAGGTATTCTGATTGATTTTTCCTGGTGAAAAAGTTTTTGTTTATTGTTGTATTCCTCAAGGAAAAGAATTAAAAGGATTGTTGCTAAGGCGAATGTGATTATTGCCTTTTTTTATACATTTGCACATTGTCAATATTAGGGACGATAAAAAAGTTATAAAAATTACAAATAGTAAAAAAATATCTGTTCTACTAAAAATTGTTCGTATCATTTAAATAAACTTTGGGTTATCGTACCTGTGAACAGGGGCGGATCTAGGATTTTCTCGAGGGGGGGGGCGGATTTTCAAAAAATTTTCGAAAATTTTGACGACCTTTTTTTTTTTTTTAGGTCGATCAGATTGATTTTCCGAGCTCTCCAAAAGCAGTAAAAAGACCCTGTTTTGGCCAAATTTTGCCCCTGCCTGTGAATATGGTCAATGATTTGGGAAAGTTGGAGATATATTTCAAATAGGGAGTAGAAAATTTAAAAAATATTGCAAAAAATGATTAAAATTATTATAAAAGCTTCAAAGGTATCAAAGATAAATATGAATAAAAGTTTAAGTATTGTGAAAAAGTTTATGAAAATGTTGAAAATTGTATTGACTGATCGAGAGAAGAGCATTTAAGAAATGGCTTCTTGGTCGAATATTTTTTGTTGTTTGGGGCGATTTTCAAGTGTGGTCGGATTATTTTTTGATTTTTTGACAATTGGGTTGAGTTTTGTGAAAAGTTGTTGGGGGCGAATTTTATGGTGTTCGGGAGGTCTTCTTTGCTTTATTTTTATTTGTCAGGTGATCTGGGGTATTTTTGAGTTTTTTGTACTTTAGGCTAAATTAATATGGTCGTATTTTTACTTTAGGCTAGTTTATCATTTTTGGTTGGGGGGTTTTTGAGGTCTAAGTTGGGAAAATATTGTTGATCTTTGCGTTATTAGATAAGGGAGGGTTATGATATTATGGTGGTATTTATTTTAGTTGTCAAGTTTGAGTGGTTTGCTTATTTTTGACCTGGAGGTTGTAAAGTTATAGTTATAGATATGCCTGGAGTTTAATATCTTTCGTCTAATTGGTTGGTGTTATAGTTATAGAAGGTGACGGATTGAATGAATCCTATTGGCTAAATTTGAACTAGAATTGTTGCGCGTTTGTCAGCATGTTACTTTGAGAAATGAAAGTTCAAAATGATTCAGAGGTGCAAAGATTATTAATTTTAAAATTAAAGTTGTTTTTGAAATTCAACTTTTTAAAATATTTTAGATTGTGGTATGAATGTTTTGTATTTTTTACGTGGTTGATTTCTAAGTCGTGATGACTCTCTATGTTCTGATTTCTCGACTTGTTCTTGTAGTATAATTTTTTCTATCATTTTTCTATTTTTCTTTTCTTTTTGAGGTATTTTTTGATCTAGCTTTTTTGTATTGTTTTGGGTTGTAGTTGGTTTTGTGTTTTGTTTTCCATGATGAATGTCGTTTTGTTCATTTATTTCTCTTTCCGTATGTGGGTGATTTTGAATAACTTTTAAACCTGTGAAAGAATATAATTGAGTTAACTCGCGTAGTGCGTTTTCTTTTGGGTAGTAAGGCAATAGATTGTTCCGATGTTGAACAATTTCTTTTTGGTCTGAATCGGTGATTTTATATGTTACGTCAGTGGGTTTGGCAATTATTTGGTTTGGTTCTTTGCAAAGGGGTTGTAATTTTTTAGAAATGCCTTTTTGTGTATTAAAATTAGGTATTAAGACAAATTTTCCAATTTTTAAATCTGAGGCTGGTGTAAAGCGTGAATTAATTTGTTCGTTAATGTTTTGCCTTTGTAACAATTTTTTTGTTACTCTTTGGTAAATTTCATTGTGTTTTTTATCTCTATTTAAAATCCATTCGGTGCGTCTACCGGAGGCTAATTTAAGGATTTGTGGGTGATGAAAATGATCTTCATCATGCGTGTGTAAAGGTAGGTTATAACAAACTGAGTCTTTATTTGGTTGGCAATGACCTTGTGCATTTTTATGAGAGTTTGCTGTAAACATAATTGGTTTACGTGGCTTTTGATTAAAAACCATTTCGTATGGTGACATTCCTAGAGTTGTCGTAATTTGTGAATTATATGCTAAGGGAAATAATTTTACATCTGCTGACCATTCTGTGTATCTTGTATCATTTCCATTTATGATACATCTAAGATATTCTTGTAGTGAACGGTTCATACCTTCGACTAAACCGTTTGTCCAAGGTGCATGAGATGTATGCGGTTTGTGTTTGATGTTATATAAGTGACATAGTGTGATGATTTCATTATTTAAGAATTCTGTACCGTTGTCTGTAACTAAGATTTCGGGTAATCCGAATTTAGCTATCCAGTGTTCATAAAGTGTTGTGTAAGCACATAATAAGCGTTACAATGTGGTACTGGGTTGAGTGCTACATAATCTGTAAATGCATCAACAATTACCATAATGTAGGAGTTTCCTTCAGAGGATGGTGAAATTGGTCCTTTTGTATCGAATGAAATACGATGGTTAAAATATAAACTTTGTCCTTTAAAATCTTGTTTTTGTGCTATTTGTTTTTGATTTGGATAAGGTTTATTTAGCTGGCATACTATACAATCATTGCATCACACACACAAGCATCCAAACTGGTGCATTTGGGAAATAAAAATTTTGTGTAAAATTTGAATAAGTTTTCTCTGATCCAGAGTGTCCTTTAGTGTTTTGTGTATGTGAAATGTTAAAAGCTTTTAGAATCATACTTAAAGGGAGACAGGGAACTGTAGAATCATTTAATTGATATTCTAGAAGGTCTGTGATTTCATTAATTGTTGTATTATTAAATTTTCGGAAATATCGGAGGAGTGTTTTATTTCCTAAAATTGTGGTATCTGCTTTTACGGGCTCAGTTTTGTAGTTGTGCCATGATTTTAGTTGTCTAATTACTGGGTCAAGATTTTGATATTGTTTCAAGAGTTCAAGTGTAATTTTATCTGTTGGAGGGAGAAAAATATTTTCAATTTCTAATTTAGATAGGGGAATTGTGTCAAGTGGGTCATGGAGGTCAAAAACTTGGTTTATTGTGTATTTTGAATCATTTGTTTGTGGTCCTGATAAATTTATTTTATCAGTTAAATTTTCTTTTTCAATTAACGGAAAAAGGTCTTTTTTATGCGAGTGGTGTTTTATTCTTTTTTGTTGGGTGTTATTTTTTATCCATTGTGAGTATGGAATTGGTTTGAAAGTTGATGTTCCTAGTAGATCAACTTCGTAGTGATTATTTTGGCAATCTAAGTAAAGTGGGAAATGTTGTAGGTTATTTATTTGTGATTGGTCAATGTCAGTTTTTACTGCATATTTGCATTCTAGTCGGGGTGATGTTTCGTCTTTTGCATGGTAAAATTTTATATTTTTTGGTATTTCAACTGTAGTTTTTCGTGTAAGTAATTCAGGTGGTGTGTTTCGACTGAATTTATCTGGTAATGCAAGATTCTTTCCTGCTGTCCAAACTATATGTAAGTTTGGAAATTTCATTACAATTAATTGAAATCTATAAACTCGGTGATTGGGATTTGATTTTCGTGTAAAGAGAAAAATGATTGGTTTATGGTCTGTGAATAGAACTGTTGGATGTTTTGATCCAAGTATCAGAAATTCATACTGGTTAATTGTATAAATTATAGCTGTACATTCTCTCATTAGAGTTGAGAGTCGTAGCTCTGCTTGTATGAATAATCGGGAATTTGCTGATATAAGGTTCATTTTATTTGTACCACTATGTGATTGTAGTAATGCTGCGCCGATGCCAAAATTTGAAGCATCGCACATTGCATAGAAAGGTTGATTTGGATCTGGAATTGTGTTTGAAATTTGTTCAGTTAAAAGTTTGTTAATTTCTTCAAATCGTGTTTGATGTTCAGTGGTCCATTCAAAATTATTTTGTTCTCTGAGGATATTATAGAACGATCTTAAATATAATTGCATTTTATAAACGTACTTGCTTAAGAAATTTAACATTCCAAGGAATTCTTGGATTTTCTTTTTGTTTGTTGGTGGTTGAAGTTTTTGAATAGAATCAATGCGTGATTTTATTGGAGTGATTGTGTTTCTTTCTATATTATGTCCTAAAAATTTAACTCGTGTTAAAAAGAAGTGCGATTTATCGGGGGCGGCCTTCAGATTTTCGTTCTGAAGTATTTTATGATAGTGTTCTAAAACTGTAAACATTTCCTCTTTTGTCTGTGATTGCATAAAAACATCATCTAAATAGGTGATTGCGTTTTTCTTGATTATTAGTGGTCTAAAAATTTTACTCATTTTACTCAAAAGCTGAAAATGCTGCTGGTCCTATGGAAATTCCATAGAATAGGCGGTTAAATTCATATTGTTGATTTCCAATAACAAATGGTGTTAAACGTCGTGATTGTTCATCAAGTGGCATTTGATTGTATGCGCTATTCATATCTGCGGCAGTAAAGTATTTTCCGTTTGTTTTTGTTAAAATAACTTGTATTGGTTCAATAGGCCAATTGCATTTCGATTCGTCTATTAGTGAACTGAGGTATCTAGCGTGTAAAACTATTTTTAATGATTCTCTTTTTGCTAGAATGATAACAGGGTTAATAAATGTGTTACCTTTTGGTTGTTCTTCTTTATTTACTGGTGAGATAATTTTGTATTGTTCCAAAATATCAAGTAATCTATTTACTTTGTAATGTAAATGAATTGGTACTTTACTAGCTTTTTGTTTTTTGAAAACTGCGTCAGGTTTTAACGGGAGATGTAGTGATGAACTGATTTTACCAACATCAAATTTTGATGTTGCGTAGACTGTTGAATATTTTAACAGTTGTTTTGCTAGTTTGTCAAATTCGATTTGTGTAATTTGTGAGTGTTCAAAATTGAACATCGTTACAAACTGTTGTTGTTCTTTTGTGTAATTTGTTATATTGAATGTTGGTTTAAAATATATATTTTTTGAAATAATCTGTGTTTCTCTTTTCATTGCTTATTATGTTATTTATGGATAATTCTTCGTTAAGAATTGTGGATTGGCAAATATCTAATAATTGGAGTATATTATTTACGCGGTAGGCTACTTCATGTATGGGTGAGATTGTAGCGTTTGTTTGGCAATATCCTAAAAGTCCTAAATATAATGTTACTTGATACGGTGTATTGTTATACACGTGTAACAAAATGATGTCGAGTTCGTGTTTTTCAAATATTTTATAGATGGGATCGTGATTTTGAAAAACTTTTGAATAGGTTTAAATTCAAAGTCTGACATAAAAACTTGTTTATTTTGACTTTTGTCATACTGGTGAACTTGTTTTATTGAAAAATTATATATTTTCCCTGATAATGGTTTCAGGTGTTTCCGTTGTTAGTTATAAATTGGATAAAATTTTGAGAAGAATGGTGGTTGTTTGTTTAATCTTTGAAAAAATGTTAGAGCTGTATTTTTTGTTTTTGTGTATTTATCTTTGATTAATATTTTACTATTTAAGATGTTGATTGTTGGTATATATTTTGATATAAATGGTATGCCAATGATATTGTGCTTAATATCAGGAATATGAAATATTTGTTTAAATGGTTTGTTTAGAAATTTATTTTGCTCCATTGTTCTTGTGGGCAGAAGGAATAATTGGATTTTTCCATAATTTACTAATGTTGATCCTTATGCTGTTGTTAGTTTACTAAAGGTTGCAAATTTTGGATGTAATGTTTTGATTTCATTCCATGTGGGAATATTACTTATGTTTGATTCTGCTCCTGAATCAATTAAAAAATCAATTTCAAGATCTTGTGGTTGAACTTCTTTGTTTCTTGGACTTTCTAAGAGAAATGGTATTTTCCAAATTTTTTCTCTGGGTTGTTCTTTTTGTATATTTTGATATATATGATTTGTGTTTAAACATTTTGTTTTGTCTTTTTCATCGGGTTTATTTACCGTGTTAATTTTGTTTATTTCTTGTGCAGTTTGTGTTTTTTTGATGGGTTCAATATAATAATTGTGAAGGAGTTCCAATTGATTTTCATATATACGTGATGTAAAAGGTTGTTCATATATGATAGGTTCATAGTCGTTTTCGACTGTTATCATATTTACGGAGATGGTATTTTCTGTATCACTTTCTGTATCTGATGATCCACAGTTTTTTTTTGATTTAGTTGTAGTTCGTTACTTCCTGTGTCATCAATACCTGGGGGGTCTGATGTTGTTTCTTCATTTGACTGTACTTGATTAATATGTCTTTGATGTTTTGGTGTACTACTTCTGTATCGATGTTCAGAATTATTATAATGGTTATTATTCCTATGTGGTGACTGAAAATAATTTCTATATTGATTATTATAACTTGAATTTCGATTTTGTGAACTGTTCCGTGATCTGTTTTGATAATTGTCATTTGATCTGTGATAGTTTGATCTATTATACGAGTTTTTTCTTGATCGATTGTTCGGGTAATTCTGATTTCGATTGTTCGAATAACTTCTATTTCGATTATGTGAATAGTTTCTATTTCTGTTGTATGATGAGTTTCGTGATTGATTATTGGAATAGTGTTTATTTCTTGGGTTTGATTGGTATCTGGATCTATAAACAAATTGTGTTGCATTGGAATTTGATCTCGAATAGTTATTTCGACTATTTGATCGATTATAATTATTTTGTGATGAATTTTGTGTATTTCTTCGTTCTGGTGATCTTCCTCTATAACTTGAGTTATATGGTGATTGATTCCTTGTGTAATTTGTGTTGTTCGGAAGTGGTTTTTCTGAACTGTTGTTACTATATATATTTTTGTTTGGTAGATTTTGATCTTTTTTCATATATTGATAGAACGATTTATTTGGTTCTTTATGCTTTTGAGGTTTATTTTGGTTATCTTGTTGTTTTTGTCTACCTTCGGAAATACTGTGTCCGTATCGTCGGCAATAATTACACCATTTTTTGAAGGATAGTTTGCCTTTAAAATTTGGATGTTTTTCATAAATGTTTAATATTTCAGTGATTTTTTCAACTAGGTCTGTATCTGATTCCTGTATGTTATTTATATGCGTAGTGTTTGTTTCAATTCGATTAACATATTGTAGTTTTAGATTTTCTGTTTCTTCAAGTTTCATTGTGATTTCCGCTTGCTCTAGTTTGTCTACTAGTTTTCGAAAATCTAAATCTGGCTCTCGAATTGAGGAAGGATGAGATACTCTCTTTTTTATTGCTATTTTCCTTAATTGAGGTGTTAAGGTCATCATTAAAATTTCTGACATTTTTGTGTTTTTATAGTCATGCGTATTAAGTGAATATGCTTTTCGAACTAGTGTTTCGATACGTACTGCTAATTGTTTGATGGTTTCATTTGGTAATCTGCGAATTTCATTACATAAAACTCTTTGGTGTTGTTTATTTCTTTCGGAGTCAAACATTTTTTGAAAATTCTTGTTTAAATCTTTTCCAGTCTGATTTTATTTCTATAGGTAATACTGAAGACCATTTTTGAGCTGCGCCATCTAAGGTTGTTTGTATCAATGCTGTGCGTCTATGTATCCAATTTTGATATAGTGGCGTAGTAATTGGTTCAGGTCCTATATTTAAAATTAAATTTGCTGTTACTGCATTTAAATAAACTTCTACAGAATATTCAGGATCTGTTCCTGTAAATACCATCAGTGGTTTGTTTGATGTTATTGATGATCCACCCATGAGGTATGGATTCATTGTCATCTGTAGTGATTCTGCGGCATTTGGCATTTGCGAAAAATTTGAAAGTTGATTTTTTGTTATTTCGTGTTGCTGAAGGTAATATGGAAGTGGTATTTCATTTTGCATTTGAGTTGGTTGATACGAGTGCATAGTCATTGGGTTTTTTGGTTGAATCGGTTGAAAAGATTGTGTATTAGTTGGATTTGGCATATGTATTGGTTGTTGATTTCGTGTATCTGTTGGGTTTGGAGAAAAAATTCTATTATATGTATGAGGTCGTCGCGATCCTTGTGTGCGATATTCTTGGGTATATGGTGCAAAAATGTCTGGTTGTAAATAATCATCATCAGATGATAAATAATCCGTATGATGAGGTGCTTGCTTTTTATTTTTGTTTTGTTGAAAAAATTTTCACTATGATTTGGTAATTTTCACTATGATCCTGTGGAGGATGTGAATTAGTTCGAAAATTTACTGAGTTGGTTGTTGTCATTGGGTTATCCCAATAGTGAGAACATACATGATTTTTTTTTTTCGTGGGGGTTGATTTGTTCTTTGTTTGTGAGCAGAATTATGTTCTGCAAAGGTGTTTCTTGTGAATGATTTTCGTGTTTTTGACGGTACTGTCATGGGTCTATATGTTTGATAATCCATATGTGAATATTTTGGAGCAACCGAAGGTTTAACGGTTGATTGTAAGGTTACTTGTGCCTGTGAAGTATTTGTATTTCTTGGTGTTGTTAAATTTGGATGTATTGGTGCAATACTTTGTTGTGTAGTTGTTGTTGTTTGGACAATTTCTTCATTTATGAATTGTGATGGTGTTTGAATATCTTGTTGTGTAAGATTTCTAGTTCCCTTAAGGTTTTCATTGTGTATGACGGTCGAATTTAAACTGTTATTTCGTGTATCAGGTAAAAATGTATTGTAGTTTAATGGTGTTGCATCAATGGTTAGTGGTACTACTTTTACATAATCTCTGTGGTAAGATATTGTACTTATTGCTTGACTTGAGATAGATTGTGGGATATTTATAAATGTAGGATGGTACTATTCAGGGTCCCAAACGTAGTCTGATTGTTCTGTAATGGCAGTATCATCGTTTGAATTTTGAGGTCTGAAATTTTTTCTTGCTTGTGAAATTAAGTCTAAAGTATGTGTGAAATAATCTATTATAAACCATGCCAAAATTTTTTGTAAGTCATGTTTTGTGTGTTGTGAAACATCGTCTTTAGTGAAATTTTCTTTGATTATATGTAGAAAAGTTGAAAATAATGTGATTTCATGTCGTACTTTTGTATGTTTAGATGTTTCAGTTGGTGAGATACTTTGAAATTCTGTTTTTTCTAATATAGAGATATAGGTATATATTATTGCAAAAACTTCATTAGTGAATATAGAGTTTGCTCTTTGTGAATTATGATATTTTATGCTTTTGATATATTCTAGGAATACTTTTGAAAATTCTAATTTAAGATCATCTGTTTGAATTACATATTTACGATGATTCGTATTTGGTGTGCTGAATTCTATGGTGTAGATTCCATATTGTTGTGTTAAGTTACATATGTCTTTCAAATAATGTTCAATAATTTGTCTTTTGATTTTTACATCTGGGAATTCTGCTTTGCATGGACTGATTCCGGGTTCAAACAAATTTACGAGTAAATTCTTGCAAAAATCATGTTGCCCTCTATTATCGGGTGCATCTATGAGGAAGGGGTAAACCTCTTCGTCATCTGGACTATCGTCACTTTGAGTGTGGCTCATTTTTTTGTTTAATGACTGTTAATATATTACTATCGATGTGTCTAATTGGTTGATTCCAATTATACAAGTGTACTGGTTTGTGTTTGTATTGCTTTTTTGTTCTTCTTTTTTCTCTTTTTGATGAATTTGAAGTTGTTTCTGAATCGGAAAAATATAATTGATCGTGAATGGGACAATTGTTATCAATTGATTTTTTTTATTTGTAGAGTTCATCTAAATTGCTGGCTTCTGATTCTGAAAAGGCGTTTCTATTTTTTGAAAATCTTTTTCGTGTGATTTGTCTTTGTTCATTTATAATTTTTCTTTTTATTGTTTGTCGTTTTGTTCTAATGTATCCAACTGTTTGTGTATGAGGTGTGATGACAAGATCGTATTTTTTGTTATCTATCTCACAGTTGTGTAAAACGATTCTTGCTTATTTCCTAGATTTTTGAATGACATAAGGTTTAGGATGAGGGATGCAAAAAGTTGTTAGGTATTTCTATTTTATTAGACTGTTAGTCCTTACGATTTTTTGGTTAGCTTAACCTGGGTCTTTTTATTTAGGGTTGGAGAGAAAAGTATATCGATTCCGAAGATTGATTTTTTACTTTCTCGTGGCTAGTCTAAGCTAAGGTGTTAACTTACTTAATCTTACTTAGGGGTAGTGATTGTGTTCAAGGGTTGGAGAATAGTAAATCCATCCACAAGGTTCAGGTATAAATAGAACGCAAGTAGTTCGTTAGATACTATTTAAAACTTACTAAGTCTAAGATCTATCCTGGGTCTGGTAAGAGGAGGGTTCAAGTGAAGGATGAATAACAGAAGTTTTTCACTGTTTATCCTAATTTGAATGGTTAGTTTTATTTAAAAATTTCTATTAGTCTTGGGTCTTTTGGAAGGGTTGGATAGTGAATTGACGTTTGAGGTCGTTAGACATTTGCTAAGTGGGTGGGGGAGAACAAAATTGTTCTTTTTGATCCAAGGATAAGCCCTGATGATCAGGTTTTAAATTTAGTGAAATAGAAAATTTATTGAGATCCAAGGATAAGCCTTGATGATCTGATTTTAAAATTAAGTGAATTTCAGTTTAAAATGGTTTATATTTATTTAAGAAAAAGATTTAGTATTTTAATGATATTAGTGAGTTTATGATTGCTGTTATGTTTAGGTGATAAAGCTGGGACAACAGATGATTTTATGATTACTAACAATTTAATGTCATGCTACAAAATTTTTTTTTCTTCAATAAATATTTTTCAAATATGTTTTATATAAGACTGCAGAAATTGAGAAAACGATCTGAGATCTTTTTATCAATAGTTATTGTACATTAATAATTTTGTTTAGCGCCTGAAATGATCATGAAGATTGACTTCAAAATTTTATGTTTGCAGATGAAAATCTAAATTCAATGCTAATAAGATTCTAAATATAAAAGTTTGTGTTGGCTTTTGCCGTACGATCATAAAACTATTTGGTAAGTTTCTACTTTGTCGTATGTTGTCTTTCGTTCGAGGTTTTCTTCCAATTCCGGGTAGTTCTATTATTGTTCGGAATATCGGTTCTGATCTATTGAGTCGTAGAGACATTTCGATTAAATTATTATCGTATAACGTTTTGAAAATGTTTTGTCTAATTTCTAATCTATTTTTGGTTAGTTCTAAGCTATTAAGGTCTTATTCGAGACTTATGGTCGCACCAGATGAGTTATGTGATCACTGGTCTCTCCAAGACATCCACGAAGACATTCGTGACCATAACATCCAAATACTCCAACAAAATAGTCTACAATTAAAATTCGAAATCACGGTTAAACTTAACAACATTGTTCAACATCCTTACCCAATAAACCCACCCAATATAACAGCTCAATTGCTACCACCACCATTTATAACAACTGAAGTAATATATAAGTACGACAGATATACCAAAAAGACAATTGGTTACATCACATTTTATAACCCATACTCAGGATTATCATACACATGTATATTCTAAAATTATTGATTCTTCAACAAATCTTTTTTTCAATGTTTTCCGACCAAAACACAAATCCTTTTCCCCGCACAGAACCCCAGGACTTATTAGTAACACACTACGATTGTGAAGAAAATGAACAAAAAACACTACACAAATATGCAATAAATCAAGTATCACAATGCGAAACGGAACCACAAGCTATAGAAACTACAAATGTAATAGCAACACTGTATTCAAAAGCCCGAGCAACAACAATTGCAGGATATAAAATTACAGCAACATTTTCCGAAAAGAAAGTTCATTATTCACAAGTTTGAAACGGAAATAAACCGACTTGACCACGAATCATTCTACCAAGGAAATATAGAACGACTTCTGCATCTTAATCCCGATGATTGTAAAAACGAGCTATTCAGATTAAATATCACAAGAAATGAAAACACCGACAGAAAACTAGTATATTTTCAAGTCTTTGCCGATTCTGTACATCAAGCAGAACTTGAAAGATATCAAGGACATATAAAACTAGATGAAAAATACCCATACAACGGCGCACACGGAAGATTAACTTATGACATACACGATAAGCACTGGATACCACACATTGGTATAAATAATCCATCAAACTGCAATGCAGACATAAAAAATAAATGATATCAAGAAATAATGTTTTTCGATTGGAAAATACAACTCGAAAAAATACAACTCACACGAGATTTATCCGACAACACAATGATCTATCAAGGAATTAGATTACCTTGTAAAAACGATCAAGGTTATTGTGATCCTACAACACGGACATAAGCAATAATTGTTTGGTTTCCCGAAGATACATGCACAACATTTCAAGTAGCAAAAATACACGCTCGAATGATAAAATTTCACGAAAAATATTTTATACAATCGATTCCATATGAACAAGTCCATCCATCACGAAAACATAGTACTGATTTTCGAAATCTCCATGATATAGAAAATAAATTAACACGTTTCCAAATATATCAGGAAACAGAAATCGCATGCAAATACAGAAACCCACTTTACAAAACACAATATTCTGAAATACTAGTTGAATACGAAAAAGGTTTCGACATGACCACTGGAAAAATAAAAATTGACCCTAATGCCACAGGTCACCCTCTACACGAAGAAACATCATATATACCAGTTAACTTTCAAAAAAGCAATGGTCAACCTGGTGGAAAACTAAAGCCACATGACACTAGAAGCACACGTTTACAAGAACTAATGAATAATACTTATTTTGGTAATATCCACTATGATATCCACTTAGATTATGAAGTTAGACTACATGATTAGTCGAATTTTTCCAGAAAGGTCACTCTCCGAATTAGAAACACTTCACCATCTATGCGAATTAGAAAGGACACAAATCCTACAATCACTCGCACTAGCAGTATTAAAAATACCCTACGCAGGATATTTATTATCAGGAAATAGATCAAATTTTCTAGACTATGAAGGAAACATTTTATGGTTTTATACTGAAACCAAAAAAGTATCACCACTATATGTTTTTGAAGATAAACGCTGCTCTGCTATAAAAGAATCCCTATCTTTTATAAAAATAAGGTACATTTTGTTGACACACTTTCAGGACGAACATATTTTTGGGATACCGCAGTCCCATGTGGATCAGAAAATAGCCACAATGTAGTACAATTGAACCCTGATGAAGATAAATTTTATCTTCTTACTCCATACCCTACGTTAATGCAATCACTCAAAAAACTTTCACCCGAAAGCATCAGAGCTATTGCTCGTAATCCAAATATTGATTTACAATCAATTGGAATATATTCAAAATCAGATATCCAACACCACATTAGAACCCAACAATTCCAAGAATTATAAACACAAATGGACACTCTACAAAGACAATCAATTGATCAAAATCTACGAAAACTTGCCGAAACCGCAGGATTTGCAGATATTTATACGCAAGATTATAGCGGATACTTTAAAGACATTAAAGACTATATATATCAAAACGGTGAAAAAAATATCCTCCGCAATTATGACCCAGTAACACAAATGTATGTATTTTGTCCCATCACAAAGACCTTTAACGCCGAAGAATCCAGACCCTTCCTTATCCCACATGAATTTATCCAGCCTATAGAAGTCCCAATATTTGAATTTATTCACAATACTAAATATAATCACAAAATATATAACCTCATTCAAAACACACCTTATGAGTTTGCAGTAGGCACCGAAGAACTAAAAACCATTAAAGCACTTCAATTGCTTTGGCCACTGCTCCAAACTAAAAACATCATTCGCATACTAGCAACATTACTAACAAATTCGGACATAATACACGACATCTTTCCCCACGGCTTTTTCCCAGACGATTAACAGGTAAGTATAATTTAAAAATATTCTTAACTAATAATCTTCAATTAGTACTAACCATTCTTTATTCATGTTTCTTTTACATTTTTAGTCTTCATACCACGATCATCTGCAAAAAATAGAAAAGAAAAATAAAAAATAAACTTGTTAAAATTCTTCTAAACTTCATTAATACTTTACACAAAATAATATGATAAAATTCATACCAAATGTAGTAAATTAATTTTTAATTTGTTTTCCCATAAAGCAGTAAATTTAATTACGATGTAAATTTCCCCCAAAATGAGCAGTAAAATTGAAATTCTATGTAATAAATTGATAAAATGAAAATGCAGTACTAACCTTTTGATATTTTCATTCACCCGCACAGGAATTCTATCCAAACTCGCACAGCTCGCCCACGACGAATTGTTTAAATAATGATTTTAAGTTTCAAGTTTTCAGACTCAACAACTCTAACACACGATAACAAGTTTCAAACTTTCCTTTAACCCGGTTGGAAAGAAATTATATACTAAACCAAACTAACCAACGCAGCTTACTAAACACCACAAATCATAAAATAACAGCATGACTAAGAAAAGAAAACCAACGGTACCCAAACCGGATTAACCCAGTTTAAAACTGGATAATTTATTCTTTTGAAGACTATTATAAAGTCTAAAAAAGAAATAATGAAACACAAAAAAGTCGCAAGACAAACCCGTAACAAAAACAATTTGATTTTTGAAAAAAGGACACAACCAAGGAAACATAAGAAAGACCAACATAAACCCAACATAAAACGTTATCACATAACAGGACCTCTCAAAGAAACCGCACGAAATCATACTCCCACTCCTGGCCTAACCCACCAGAGAGGACGTCCTGAGCATGCTCTATAGCCGGCCTAACCCACCGACCGCGCTACATCCACGCTTTGTGACCACACTTCTATTTTTAATAAGAGGTACTCAAGGGTGAGTAACTCTTCAAAATAACTTAACTAAAACAAAATGCTTTTGTGAAAACAACTAACTAAATTCATGATTAAAAAATCGAACTAATTAAATTTTATAAAATGTAAATCATACCTTGCAGTATATAGATCAACACACAACAACAAGACGAACATCCAAAGACAAAATGATCCCATCACACTCGAACAAGAATGGCTAACCATAACCGATATGCCGTCCACAATCACAACTCAAAGGATTTAGAGTACGACTTGACTTCGCAGAAAAGGACTTCAATGAACTAGACCAATGACCACCTCGATGTTCAAGTATACGTACAGATCCGAGTTACGAGGCATCCCTTTCACACACAATCTCCACGCCATTCCCAGACGAGGTTGAACACAAAACAAGTTCTCTACATAATACAGAAAAACCCGTCATAGCAAACCATTTTGAAATCAGATTGATTTCATTGGGAAACACAGTCGTTGTCACAAGACGACACAACGATTGATGTCCCTAACTCCAGCGTCCTGGAACTTCTTTAACAAGAGGAACCGGACAAGAATATGATGTTCGCCAAATACCAACGTTCATCATCCATCCTTTGAATTGCAGAAAGATAATTCTAAAAAACTCTGTAAAACCCGGATGGGTGGAACATGATCTAAACTATATTTTATGATTGGATAAATTAGATATTTTACCACTGTAAAGTATTTAATAATATCCAATCATGATCCATCTAACTAACAACCCACTTATTTGTAAGTGCTGAAATTACTTGTAATTTCAGCACCAGAGAGATTTGAATTTAACTTAGAAATTAGTTGTCTCTCCAAGAGAACTTCAGCAGCCGCAACAAACCAGTATACCCTAGATCTATTGAGCCTAGCAGAGATTAGTTAAACACCCTGAGACTAGAAAGTATAAGAGTAAGATTAGGATCGGTATTAGACTAAGAAGTTGCACGAGTCTATCCGGCCGAAAATAAGATAGCGTGACGAGCAGACGGTGTACCCTATCCGAAATTACTCTATGAGTTAACCACATCGGACCTAACTCACCTGGTGCGACTAACTCTTAATCTTAAATACTTTACAGTGGTAAAATATCTAATTTATCCAATCATAAAATATAGTTTAGATCAGGTTCCAGGAGATCTTATAGATTTATTTTTTTGAATCATCAAGTCGGATATTATCTCACAACTTCGGTCATAGGTTTTTTCAGGGTCATGCCTCGATAAACTGCATAGCTTTTTGCATGATCCTTGGTGGGTTTGATTTGTACATGCGGTTTTTTGTTTACCTGTCTGTATAATATTACTCTCCTAAATAAACTATTCTAAAAGAATAATTTAGCAAAGAGTTTTCGATGAATCAGAGATTTGCAGGTTTTTTTCCAGTGTAGTTGCAGCCTTGAATCAGCGCTGATCCAGAGTTCATCCAGCCATCAAATTTCAGCTCTGAATCAAAGCTGACTGTTTTTTATCACGGATACGTGGCTAGTGATCAGGTATTTATTAAACGAAGTTAGAGTTCTGAAAAATTGCTGATCGAGCAACGGAATATCTACACCATAGCGGACACGCCAATAAGCAGATATTTTTTTTTCAATTTTTTTTCGTTAGAATTATTGTGGTAAACAGAAATACCGTATAACTACCGGACATTTTTAAAGAAATTTTGTAATTTTTGAGCAATTTTGATGATATTTCATAACTTCGCTTCAAATTTTTTTCAGCCAATGATGAGGCTTATCCGCACTGTCTAACTTGTCCCCTGAGGTTGTCTGTATGTAATTGGTGTAAATTGGCTGAAATATGGGAGTGTTTAGTTTAAAAAACCATTTTAAAGCAATGAGTGTAGTTATTAAAATGTTGAAATAGTATACCCCGTTAACACGCTAACTAACTAAGATAAAAGAATACGAAATAATACAAAACTGCTTGTATCAGGGCGCAGCCCTGAATGTTCCGACTGCTTTTTTACGGTTTTATGGAGCAGTAATAACATTATAAAATTAAATGTAATAAAATAAATAAAAAATTTTTTTTTAATTTGAAATTTTTTAAATAAAAATCATCCCCCCACACGCCATTTAAAGTACAAAAAGATAGATTTATCTCCTTGTAACAAATCAATTATGGCAAATAAGCTTCTTTTAACCTATTTGGAACGATTTTAAGACGGATTAACTCTCCGCTTACGCGATAATAGCGCGAAATATATCGCGCGTTAATTGTCCCAAATTGGCCAAAATGGCAATCTTTAAACCCCCATAACTTTACGAAAAATGATCACAGGTGAAATATTTTTTCAATATTGAGCTCAGGACAACAATACCTTTTGAATGATATGAAAAAATTCCGCCAAAAATGGCTAGTTAAAAAGTCGAAATTTGTCTGAAGAAAAAAAAACCCACCCCGAGCACAAATATTCCGTTACTTCCGTATCGAAAGTCGGAACAATAACTGTTTTAGAAGTGTCTATTAAATAAGAACAATGAAGGTACGGTTTCACTCAGAAGGTCAAGGTTAGACATAACCAAACAAATGTAATTAAATGATAGACAATCACAACAGTACTTCATATTTAGTTTTGGTTCCTAATCCATGTCTGATTTTCAGGGAGAAGCTATATACACTTCACTTCTTTTCTAATAGTTGGTGATGCCAAACTTAGCAGCTATCTCTGTTTCAGGTGTACCGAGCCCTGACTATCAACTGCGTCCTGGCTACTCTATTCCCCGCAATCCAATATGGCATTCTATTGGGAGCACGACAGGTACAGATCAAAACTGATTCTTTTCTCGCAAAATTTGATCTTTTAAAGAGTTCCAATTGAGCTCAAAACATTGAATTACCTCATCTAGAACTGTGGTCTGTGGCCGGAACAAAAAGCATTATGAAGTACTGGATCAATTTAACGTGCTTTTTTGGTCTATCTTTACCGGGTCTATTCAACGGGGCAAGATTAACTCCAAAATATCACACACTGTGCGAAGAAAATAAATTTGAAAATAATACATTTATCACTTTAATCTTCAGAATGAAACTCCGCGATTGATGAAACTGATGGTGGCTCAGTTGTCGGGGGCTGTAGGTGTGGCTGCCAGAGCCCCTTGCTATCTGGCTATGTCTAGGATGCGCCAGGCTCTGCTACGATCACTCAGATGCAGATGCTAGATGCATGCACGTTCAGTCTGACTGAAAAAATACACCTGGACGGATCAATTGAAGCTGTGATCTGCTGCATCGACGTGGCGAGTGTGAGAATAAACCAGCCGAAGTAAGAACCAGTCGTAAATGCGCAGAGTATATGAGCCAGACGAAAAGTTACGTCATATAAATGAAATTTGTAAGACTTTCGTAAATGTTGCATAAATGTTAACTAACTACTATTTAACAATTTACGCTTTGTATGGCTGGTTTGTTCTTCGGCTGGCTTATGCTTCGGCTGGATTATATACCACCCAAAGTGGCACATATGTCTCATCAAACTTATCAGCTCACCTGATTTTTGAGACATAATTTTCTCTGAAGTTTCTTGATGAGTGAGTCGTGTTGATGAGAGATGAAGTTCAAACTATGCTACTACACTGGGCTTCAACAAAAAAGTAGACACTTAGGTTCAACGAGCAAACAGTTAGTCGAGTCCATCATTTTCATATAGAACCAATTTGGGCCCATAAGTTCAAATTCTTTTTTATTGTTTGCGAGAACATGTCAACACCAAGAACCTCTCTAAAACTTATGATATGCTGAATATTTTACGCATTCAAAGCAAAATTTCTCAAACTTTGACATGGCTAAGTTCTTCAAAAAAATTTCATCTATCATGTGTTAAAACTACAACCCTCTTTCTCAATAATTTGCAGAGAAAACAACAGAAACGTGAAAAAGTTCTTACTTTTTGTTGCCCAGTGTATATAATCTAGAAGGATGAAAATTTTGAGACGCCAACTGTGTTCAAATTTTTTGATTAATTCGATCTACTTTGTTTGAAAAAAATATGAGGAACAGTTCGAATTCAAAATTTCGCGAAGTTGTTTTTTTATGACTGAGTTCGATAACATAATTTTTCCTTCAGTACTGCACGTTTTAAATCAGGAGCGGGCAAACTCGTGTTGTTCCGTTTTACTTCATTTGGCGGTTAGTTGAGATTTCAGGTTTGGTATGCACTCAAAACTACGCCTCATAAATTGTGCCCTTCAATTGTAAAGGATTTTTTTCCTTCGATAACTAGGGGCGAAATGAGCAAGGATCAAAACGGAATCTTTTCTGTTAGTGGGCTCTTTTTTCTTTTCCATGCACGAGAAACTATACTTGTAAGACTATAGCTTGCTCAATCATGTTTTGCTGCAAGCAACGAATTTGCGTATGGAGAGTTGCAAACGTTCCGGATATCTTCTTATACATTAAATGTAACTCCGAATGCGCTATGGACCGCAATGTTTTAACTTTGTCGAATGCAACGGTTGAAAAATTCATAAGGCTTTTGCGTTCTTAGATTGATTTCATTCTGAAACGAACCAACTAAAAACAACCTCCTTGTTAGAAAAACTAGCTGTTTGCAAACCAATTTGCACTATGAATTGTTTCGAAATTTTTCAAAGTTTCATCGCTTGCATAGCTTGCTTAGAAAAACATAAACTTTCCGCCAATTGATTTGCTCTGTGAAAACTTGTAATAATTCAAAGTTTCATTGCCTCATTGCTTGCTTAGAAAAACTTAAGCTTTTCGCGAACCGATTTGCTCTTTGAAGTAACTTGAAAAACTCAAAAGTTTCATCGCATGAATCGTGTGCTCAGCAAAACGTTGAAATATTTCAAGTTATCTCATAGACCGAATTGTTTTGCGAAAAATTTAACTTTCTTGTGGATCTAAATTGAATGTCAGTAGGTGACTTGTATCACTTGTTGTACCGAATTTAGTCATTTTTGAAACAAATTTTTAATACGGAGTTAAAGCGGAGCTTCGCAAAACTTCTCATAAAACTAAAACATTGCATTACAAGATACCGAAAAAAAAAATAAAGCAATTCGTTTTCTGAAAAAAAAAAGAATTACTCGATAAACTATATTTAGAAAAACCTCATACCTCTGGCTCGAATAAGACTCTTTTAAGACTCATTACTCCTGAAACAAGCAAAAGCACTTGAAATTTCACCCTCAAAATTTTACAACATAAGTTGCTTAAGCCAGCAGAACATAAGATAAACCAGTTTAATTGGAAATGAATTATTAAATTATAGTTAAAACCAAGGGCCTAGTGTAGGGTAGACACCTATTAACCGTTTCACAAAAAAACTCAAAAAAAAGATAGGCGGGGTAGCTGACAGTTTCCGCGACCAGTTGTTTGATCAAACTCGTGACGGCAAAGCCATTGGGAAAATTCATATAACCTGTATTTTCCATTGAACTCTGCATCTCAATTTTGTCGTTGTACCTTTTAAGAAGAGAGAAAAAAATTCGAAAACGGCAAAAATTCCGAAAGCGGACGTTTCGAAGGACATGTTTTCTTATTACGCTTGCGATTAGCAAGCCCTATCAAATCGAAATATGGATTTTTCTAGGTCAACAACTTGCTTAACAAAAAAAAAGGAAAAACTAGACTTCATCACGTGCACTACATCCATGTGCTGTCAAGCTCAAATTCTTAAAAACTTAACTCAAACTACCTATTTACTGCTAATACAAACAACATTTTTAAGAAGTTATCAGATATTCCAATTCGAAAAAGTTTTCGGCCTATCGTTTGTCTGGTTATGTTTTGTTGGCTTTGTTGCTGAGACGCAAAATGCGCCTGATAGTATTTAGTCCCTCAAATTTCATTTCCGCTAGCTTCATGATAAAAGTAAGCTTTTTGTTTGCCTTTTTTTCCTCTGCTCAAATCAAATTTGCAAGCCGGAGAGTTGGTTTTATTATTTGCTTAGTCTGAAATTGAGTGTCAGTAGGTGACTTTTATCACTTGTTTTAATTGATTTGATTTTCTTCTTTTAATTTTTGGCTGTTTAAACAGCCATTTTTGGCAAAATCTTCTTATAGAAATTTAAAGCGGAGCATCGCAACAATTGCAATATAATTAAAACATTGCAATTCAAGATACCGATAGAAACAAGAAGCAAGAAATTGTTTGAAAAAAGCTTTAAAAAACACTCAAAAAACAATATCTACCAAAAATTCTTATCTTTGTCTCGAGTGATGTTCATGAACAGCCTTAGCAAACCTTGAGAATCATTGAGCGAATGTGAACTAAGGCGACGAAAAAAATCACCCTTGAAACTACGCAACACAAGTTGTTTAAGCCGACAAAAGATAAAATGAACCCGTTTAACCGAAAAGTAGTTAATTATTTGTAGTTAAAACTACGGGCCTAGTGTAGGGTAGACTCCTATTAACCAATTTCAAACAAATTCGAAAAAATGGGAATGGAAGGTGACTTTTTCAGGTACCTGTTTTTTTATTCCATTCGTGACTTCAAAACCACTCATAACTGGAAGATTCATATAATCTGTATTTTCTATTGAAAGTTGAATCTCAAGTGTTAATGAGTAGTTTTCATAGTAGAGTGAGAAAACTTGGAAAACGACAGAAATTTCCAAATGTGGACGTTTCCAAGGACATAACATGTTTTCTTATAAAAAAATATAGAGTCAATAATTCTCCAGAACAGAAATTCGCAACAAGTTAAGCCGATTTAATACTTAATCTCCGATTTGGTAGGATAGTGTTTAAGAAAAGTCAAAAAATTTCCCAAAAATGCTCACAAAAAAAAAATATTTTTGACTTTTTCGAGTGTTGCAAACTTTTCACGAGAAAAAAACGTACCAACTTATTGAGCAAAAATACAGGACTTTTTTAAACTGAAATTATAATCTGAGGCTTGGCAGGGTAGATTTGAAAAAAAAACTGTCAGATTTTGCCACAAAACAATTATGCTTCCAAAACATGGTCAAAAAGTGAATCAAATTGCTTTTTCTGAAAGCCATAGCACTTTTCTAAAACAAAAAAAAAGATCACTTGCTTAAGGGTAGCTCCCAAAATCCCCTTTTTTATTGAACCCAAAACGTGAAGTTTGGGAGGCAAGTTTTA
Source organism: Symsagittifera roscoffensis (assembly GCF_963678635.1). Lineage (NCBI taxonomy): Eukaryota > Metazoa > Xenacoelomorpha > Acoela > Convolutidae > Symsagittifera > Symsagittifera roscoffensis. The sequence goes on along the minus strand of NC_087063.1, from coordinate 65,919,301 downwards.
AACTCAAAAAGTTTCGAAAATTGGTCTTAAATCAAAAACTTGATGTCTCAGAAGACTATAAAAAAGTTTGGTCCACTTTGCAGGAAAATTTTTCACAGCCCGTTCTTATGTTTAAGCCTAAAGCTGGAGAGTAGTCTTTCAGACAATTTATAATTTTTCAAAAAACTATCAAAAAATCAAACAAGAACTTTTCCGAGGAACATAATTTTTTGTGCAAAATGAATACACCAATTTGCAGAGAACTTTCTCGCAACCATTTCTATCCATTGAACCCAAAATCTCAGATTTGAAAAAAGAAATGTTTTTTTTTGCGGAAACTCAAGAGGTTTCTAAAAACGGTCAAAAAATCAAAAATTTGTCTTTTCTGTAGCTAAAAAGAATTTGGACATGAACGCTAATGGAGCGGAATTTACTCCAAATATTTTTTCGATTGAACTCAAAAAATCGAATATAGGAGGGTTGCTTTTGAGAAAAAAAAATCAAAAAATTATCTCTAAAATCTTACTACACAAGTAGAAACAAATGCGACAATAAAACAGGCAGACAAGGGAATGAACGATATTTCCATTGAAACTAATTTCCTGAAAAATGGTAAATGAGTCTTTAAGGAAAACCGAAAACTTTGAGAAAATTGACGCAACAACAACAAAAACTAAAAACCAAATCCCATGCCTTTTCATGTACACTTGTTTTTTTTCTCAATTAGGAACCGTCTCAATGAAAAAATATAAACCCAAGCTTCAGAAAGAAACTTGTTGAAACACGTACCAGATAAGAGACTGCATTTGAAAAAAATGCATTTAATGAGCCGAAAGAAATCATGACGTAAACAACAAATCTGAAAAAAAAAATCTTTTTTTTTTTCGAAAACCTAAGCTTTGTCTCAAACGAACTGAAAAACTTTTTAAACCAGTTTAGCATGTTAGCAGAATTGAAAATGTCAGCAGAGTTTTTTAAAGGTTGCTTTTTGGAAAAAAAGCGTAGCTCCCAAAAACAAGTATCTTGCTCTTGCAGTCATCAAAAAGCTATCGATATCATGACATCAAATTTAAAGCAAGGTTCATCAACAACCTCAGCAGACCGTTAGAATCGTTGAGAGAAAATCAACTAAATTGACAAAAATTGATTCGGCCCTCATTAAGCCGAAAACAAAAATGTAGTCAAAAAGAAACAGACAAACGCATTCAAAAGATCACCATGAAAACTACGCAATATAAGCTGCTTAAGCCGACAAAACATATGACGAACCCGTTTAACATAAAAGCAAACAATAAATTATAGTTGAAACTAGGGGCCTAATGCAAGCTAGACACCTATTAACAATGTTGATAAAAAACTGAAAACATAGTTGAGCTGAGTAGTTGATTTTTCCCGGGACCTGTTCATTTGATTGAAGTTGTGACTGCAAAGGATGATTGCACTGACTTATACCTGGAAGATTCGAATAACGTGTATTTTCGATTGAATGCTGAATCTCGAACTTGAATGCCTAGTTTTCGAGAACAGTGAGAAAACTTGGAAAACGTCAAAAACTTCCGAATGCGAAGCCCTGAATCATAGCCAAGCCCTGAATGTTCCGACTGCCCATTACTTGGTCTCAAATAGTTTTTGCTTGATGAAATATCGACAAGCTACGATTTTTAGACAGACAACATCAAATTATATGTGCTAAATTTGAGTCGCATTTGAAATAATTAAGACCAATTAGCTCACCTCAATTCATTTTAGAACAATTTATGTTTTCAGATAATCCGTTTTTCTAACTAGCTGATTTGACTGGATGTTTTTAATTCATCTGAAAACTGTTGATGTCTCTAGACAAAATCAAACAAGACTGCTCGTATCAGGGCAAAGCCTTTTAAGGTCTTTTAAGGACTGTCTTTTAAGGTCTATGAAGCAGTGTTTACTTTAAAAGAATGATGAATTTTTCAAGGAAAAAAATTTTCAAAAATTGTGAGTTTTTTTTAAAATCATCTACCCACTCGCCAAGTAAAGTACAAATAGCCTGTTTCAACCAATTTAGAACAATTTTTATGGGGGATTAAATCTCCGCTTGCGCGTTAATAGTACGAAAAATAACGCGCGGTAATTGTCCTAAATTGGTAATATTGGCAACCTTGAAACCCTATAACTTTTTGCAAAATGATCATAGGTAAAATAGCTTTTCAAATTTGAGCTCAAGACAACAATATCCGTCAAAAATTCTAAAAAACTAACCCGAGCACAAATATTCCGTTACTTTTGTTACGAAAGTCGGAACAAAAAAAGATGTATTGGCGATCATTTATTGTAAGTTTTTGAGGTTGGAAATTGCCAGTTTGAGATAATTAACACATGATTTAATTCGTGCTATTCAAAAACCACCCCTGCTCAAAAAACGTTCAAAGCTTAATATAAGTAACATTTTAAAGCTATCAAAATGTTATTAGATGCTAAGTACTTCAATTTGTACTCTACTTAGACAAAAAAAACTCTGGAAAAATTCGAAAACTTCATCAATTGCATCAAAAATTATCTAATAGAAGTTAAGGGTAGACGGAAAATTTTTGCTGATTGTACTAGCCAATGGGTGACTAGCATTTCAATCCAGCAAAAGAAAACATAATTAATCCCTATTTTCATATCAAGCCACCGATAATTTTTTACCAATCAATCAAGATTTGAGCGGTTTCAGCAGTTCTTGCTATGCAGGATTTTTGAGCTGTTTTCAATCGGTTTGAAGAGTTTTTGAGCGGTTCGGGTGGTTTATGTGCGGTTTGAGCGTAGTCCGGTTCCAAAAACTCAAAACCTGCTTAAATCTTGAGCGGCTTTAGTCCCGGTTTTTTTCTCAAGCTAGTAAAATAGATACCTTTAAAAGCTGGAACAAATGTTTTATATAGATACCAAAACAAAAAACAATCTTCGTATGACTTTTAATTGATTGAGATCTGTGCGTATTTGATCCGTTTTTTGAATATACTTCCCTTTGACTACCCACTAGAGTTTTTATCTTTTTTGATACTCTAACAGTCAGAAAATAGAGCAACAATACACTGTTGTTTGGAACGAACTCTCAAAAAGAAGCGGTCAATTATCAAGATATCGCAGAGAAACTATTGAAACTTCTCGGACAAAAAACATTGTGACTTGTAATGCCTTATTTCAAGGACAATGTTTTTATAAATTGCCACTTGATACTTGTCATTGGTGTAAACGAAGAGAGGGCGTATGAACAGCTAAGACTACCTAGTTAACATGGTACTACTTCGATCTCTCTCAGTTTGGATCAAAATCAACGTGGGATAAAAATCGATTTGGCGGAATTGACGTCATAATGTTTCCTGTTGATGCATTCTGGTCTCCTTCGCCAAGTAAGACAAAGATTTTTCAACGAAATTTAACACGAAACAAAATTGCTCGTTTATCAGGGCAAAGCCCTGAATGTTCCGACTGTCCATTAATTTGAACAGAAAATATTGAAACCTTATACATTTTGGACAATATGAATATGTAAAATTTTGATGTGTACGAAATTAATACGATCAATTAGCTACCCTCAATTCAGTTTGGAACGATTTTGTTGTGTGGGATAAATCGCCACGCATAAATAATTCGCGTTACGCTCTCAGCATTATGAAAAAATTCTTCAAAGCGCTCATAACTTAGTCCAGAACATTTGGCAATTTTCAAATCCCCATGACTTTACAAAAAAATATAATCGCAGGTGAAATAAATTTTTACTTTTGTTGAAAATTATGATTTTGATCGGTGAAAATTTACTGAATAAAAAACCAAACCGTGCATAAATATTCCGTTTTCTTCAAAAGTCGCAACAACAAGACTATTCCTATAGCAGGGGGAAACCTTGAATGTTCCAACTGCCCTTAACACCAATTAAAAGTTTTATGGTTGAATAATTGGCAAAATAATTGAGAAAGAAAAAATTGTATTTCTGTGTTTCTTAATTTTATCTCTCCACACGCTATATAAAGTACTGATGGTAATTTTAGTCTCTTTTATTGTGTTAATAGAATTAAATTGCTGGCCTCCGTTCAATTTGTAACGCATTAGTCCGCCGCTTCAACGTGTTATAAGAACATAAAATATTGCCCCTTAATTGTTAAAAATTGTCCAATTTAGCAATTTTTAAACCCCCGTTACTTTACAAAAAGTGTTATATGTATTTTTATGTTTGAGCTCAGGATTACAATATATTTCAGCAGGTATAGAAATATTCCGTCAAAAACGTTTAAATAAGAAATCGAAAACTGACTTAATAAAAAATAAGACTGCTCGTATACCAGGGCAAAGCCCTGAAAGTTCCCGTTGTTCATTAGTTCATATCGAATAATTTATTGGAAAAAAAAATATTGAAAACATTTAAATTTCGGACAAAATCAAAGTGTGAAATTTTGAGTCATACCCGCACGATTATAATGCATTTTTGCTGAGTAAAATTTTTTCTATATAATCGATTATCATGGCAAAATTAGACAATGTAATGGATTTTTAATCCATTTTAATCGATCATTTTCGAAAAATAAAAATCCATTAAAATCCATTATAATCGATCAAAATCCATTTTTGTTTTCAATACAATTGATCATTTTTTTTACATAAAATCTATGAAAATTGAATAATATTTGTGTAAATTATTACTCTAACTTTTGCATCTTTCTGCAAAACTCGAAGGAACACGTTCATTCAGGGGCGGTCAATGTGTAGAAATTCCCCCTCCCCACGCCCCCCCCCCCCGTCCCATCATGTCCCCCCACGTCCTCCCCCCTCGTCCCTCATCTACCACTCCTTCACCACATTTAAACCCAAACCACGCTTCTCTCCACGTGTTTAGCACACACCCACTAAACACTATACACCCCACGTCTACCTGTACTACATAATTACATGTCCCGGTGGTGTTTATTGCTTAGTGGGGTGTGGTAAACGCGTGGGGAGGGGTTTGTTTGAGTTCGAAAAAACGCGAGTGAAAAAAGGTTGAAATTTAGCCAGAGATTAAAACAAACTAAGTTAAGTTTAATATTATTCTAAAAAAATGAAAACAGCACACCGAAAGATTTTAATAAAATAATTATATTCCATTATAATCAATTAAAATTGATTTTTTTTGATAAAATTTTTTGAATATAAGTTATTATAAAAAATTGATTATAATCGATTATAACCGATTATATTGGGGTTGTATTGCTTCCAAAAACAATTACATTACAATCCATTTTTTATCGATTATAATAGTTTATTTTTGTTTTTTTTTAAATATAAATTGAAAGCGGGTATGAAATTAATACGACCGATTAGCCAGCCTCAATTTAATTTGGAACGCATTTGCTGAGTGGGATAATTCGCGTTACTCTGTCACCACTATGATTAAACTCTTGATAGCGCGCATTATTTACCCCAGAACAATTAAAACCCCCAGAACTTAACAAAAAATTTGGAGGTAAAATATCTTTCTAAATTTGAACCCAGGAAGTCGATATCTTCATGGGGTATAAAACACTTTAGTTGAAAACTACTATTTCGATCGGCGAAATTTGACGGAATAAAAAACTACACCGTGCATAAATAGTCCATTTTCTTCGAACTGAAAACAAAAACACATCAAGCATAGATACTCCGCTTTTTCTTCGAAAATCGGAACAGCAAGACTACTCTAATCTTACATCAGGGCCGTTGAACACGTGCAAAAGTAATCGACGAATGAGAAAACTTTGAATGTTTTTTTTTCAAAACTTTTAGTTCTTAATTTCATCCCCCACAAGCTATGTAAAAAGTAAAGTGAAATACTTTGAGTCTGGTAATGTATCATTAAAAGCAAACTGCTTAACTCAGTTCAACTCGGAATGGTTTAGTTTGCCGCTTCATCCTTAATAGAACGAAATTTATACCGAGGCAATCATCCCAATTTGAATTATAACAGTCAAAATAGTCCCAATTTTTAAAATTTATAACTTTGTGAAGAAAAAATCACAGGTAAAAAATCTTTTTAAATTTGAGTTTCAGACAGCAATATCTTTTAGATGGTATAAAAATACCGTCAAAAATGCTCTGTTGAAAAGTTGATAAGAAAACCACCCCAAGCATAAATATTCCCACATTTTATTCGACAGTAAAAAAATGGCATTTTAATTCAGTTCGGCATGCTTTTTTCTGAGTGCGTTTTTGCTGTTGCATCGAAATTCACAAAATTCCACTGGGTTTCACAATTTTTCATTTTGTCACTAGAATTCACAGTTGCCCGTCGCCCGTGAATTCGGCACTTTAACATTGACTTCCCGAAAAACTGACAAATGATCATATTGAGGAAAACGACTGCGAATTCCACTGAAGAGTTGTGGAAACCAGGGATATTCGCTCTCAAGGCCAAACTGCGTTTGTTAATGGAAATCCGCATCTAAAACAAAGTCCCGAGATGTCTTGCAGGTTTTAAATGTAATTGAATTCGATAGCCAAGTGCCTCTACTCATAAAAATAATTTGTTTGTTAGGGAAGTTAGAGCTGTGGTCGTACAATTATGGGCATCGTTACAAAACCATGCTAACGGTCGTAAAATAAGGCCATGATAATTACCGATTTTATCAAATTACTATAATTAATCAGCGCAAAAATTCCTTTTTTTTTGATTGGCGCGTATTCTGTTATGAAATTTAGTTTGGTTTTTTTGATGGAGGAAGATTCAAAGTTGTTTTTATAAAAGTAATTTGACATAATTCTCAAATGGCATAAAAAATTCATAATTCCCAGCTGGCATAAATTTCAAAAAACTCCCAAATGGCACAAACTTCAAAAAAATTCCTAAATGGAATAAAATTTGTTGATTTCCCAAATATCATAAATAGTCATATTTTCAAAAAGTGGCAGTAGGATTTAAATGAACTTTAAAAATAATATTACTGGAATATTCAACAGAAAGAAAAAGTGAAGAGATTTTTATATTTTGTAGATTTCTGGAGTTTTCTGAAGTTTTGGCAGATTTCTGAAATACTATCCCAATATTCGTCAATAACAAACAATTGGGCTTCGAATCTGTTTCACATTGAAAATCATTGCGTTCAATTTTCTCCAAATTTTTTGTTCAATAACATCAGCTTGGTTGCCCGATTGGAATCGCCTGTAAGATCTTCTTGCCAAGTTTTCTTCATTTTACAAAGTTTTAACGAACACCCAAAAATTTGGGCGAAGTCGACGACTACTCGTGTAATCAGCCGATTGTTGTAGCTTTTACATGCATTTCTGTTCTCAGAGGGCTCACAAAAATATTCCCGCAGTTGCTTAGCCCAATTGGAATCGCCTGTAAGATCTTCTTGCCAAGTTTTCTTCATTTTGTAAATTTTTAACGAACACCCATAAATTAACGAACACCTACTCGTGTAATCAGCCGATTGTTGTAGCTTTCAGACGCATTTTTGTTCTCAGAGTGCTCTGTCTGGCATGAACATTGTAGATAATTGGTGGAAATTGGTTTTAAAAGACAATGAGATTTGTAAATCGTGAAATCATAAACTTGTTGATGTTTCTTTAAGTAGCTCGTAAAATGTTCGGCGGAACACTGGTAGAAATTCTACTGAACTTTTGAATAAATTGGTTTAGTCTTCTATTATTTTTGTCAGGTGTAAATAGTCGCAAATATTTAGTTTAGACGAAATTGCTTTGGAAAAATAAAAATAACATCCTCGAATTCTGACTTTGGGAAAGTCTGTTTCTGTTGCTGACCGGCTCTGAATATTTCTGAAACTCGGCTCCTAGTGGTCGTAAATGGTTTTTGAGACCATCATAGATTTTATGTATGAGACGTTTTTGAGGGTTGTCGGTCAAGTTTGTGCGAAGTGAAAAATGCCTGGCCATTGATTTTACCTAGTAAACTCTATGGACAGGCACCCGTCGCATCGGCGCCTGCTTCACCGACAACCCCAGAAGCGCCTATGGTGGAAGTACCATGGTGGTCTCAAAAACAGATTACGATGTCGAGGTTAGAAGTTACAGAAACTTTGTATCTCACCTTGAATCCTAGCTCAAAGTCGCAGATAATTCCTTCGATTTTAAATTACAGGTCCATTCTTTGAAGTTTTCTTGATATAATTTGTAGCGTTCGTCAATACAGTCCTGTCGTTTTATTTTGAAGCAAACGCCATATCAAGAGAGTTTTGAATTTTCAAATACTCCAAAAATACCGTAAGAGTGGTAAAAAAAAATTTCGGGGACGATTTAAAAGTTTCATTAGAAAGAGTATCTCTACGTTTCCACAGCGCAATTGCCAATCGCCAGAACATATGACAATACCCCACTCTCTGTCGAGTTTTAATAAAACTTTTTTCCGTTCTGCGTTTCTGCTCATTCAAATCGAATTCTTAACGATTCGATACTTTTAGGGCCCTTTGGCATCAATGTGTATCGTTGGCGATACAAAGTCAATTTTACAATTCTGAGTGCGAAGAGACTTGTATCACTGGTTCCGACTAGAATTTTTTTGTAGCTTTGGGCAATTGACTCGAGTGGGGTCTCGAAAAATTCCGAAACAACTTTTGTTTTTAAAGTGAGATCTTCATAGTGGTAATAGTAGGGCATATGGCCGGGTGAAATTGAATGATTTTTCGGTTGCAATTTCGATTTTTTTTTATAAATTATCACTCATAATACAAATTGCAAACCCGTCCTTTTTTAAATTTTTCAAATTGGCTCAATTTTATAAGAACCTGATAGTGTTGCTTAAATTAATTGTTGTTACATTACGAGGTCAAACTGTGCATTTTGTGCATTGTAAGCGGATTCCGCAACAAGGACGCTCCCTTTGTTTTTCTTTTGTTGTTTAATTTTCTTTGATCGTTCAGACAAAATTTTAACATGTTTAAAGACTTGGCTCTGGAATCCAGGAACATACAGACACAAAATTCTGATCCTATCCAGTGCACAGTTTGGCCTCGTAATGTAAGTAATTAGTAATTTTTTGACAAATGAACAAAATAAGGCGTAAAAACTGTCTGGAAAGGTCTTAAGTTTTCAAGCCTCAAAAAAAACACACATTTATTAAAATTGTTTTTGTCATTTGGGAATTAATTTATTTTTTATGACATTTGGGAATTATATCATTTGTGAAGTTACCAAATCATCCCCCACACGCCATATTATGTACATAGTGATAGATTTTGCTCCTAGTAAAAAATCAATTCTGGCAAATCAGCTTCCTTCAACCAATTTGGAACGATTTCTAAGACAAAAATATCTCTGCTTACGCGTTAATAGCGCAAAATAGAGCGCGTTAATTGTTCCAAATTGGCCAAAGTGGCAGTGAGTAAACCCCATGACTCTATAAAAATTGGCCATAGGTTAAAAATGTGTTTTAAATTTAAGCTAAAGACAACAATAGCTTTTGAAGATTCAAAAAGTCGAATTTTGTCTGAAAAAAACCATCATAGCACAAGTATTCCGTTACTTTCATTATGAAAGTCGGAACAACGACACTGCTCGCATCAGGGCGAAGACTTGAATGTTCCGACTGCCTTTTAAGTTCTATGAAGCAGTGTTCACTTTTAAAAACATGATGAATTTTTCGACAGGAAGAAAGAAAGTATTTTTGCTGTTTTTCGAGGCTTTTTTTAATCATCCCCCCAGATAACGTAAAAGAAACAAGGTAACAGAATTAGCTCCTAGTAACGTATAAATTATAAGAAAAAGCTGGCTTCAAAGACTTTTGAACGGTTTCTACGACGGATTCAATCTCCGCTTGCACATGAATCGCGCCAAATATATCGCGCGTTAATTGCCTCAAATTGGCCATATTGGCAATCTTTTAACACTTATAACTTTGCAAAAAACAAAAGTAGGTCATTTTTCCACCTTCAGCTCTACAAAACAATACTTTCCGGCAAAAAAAAACTCCGAATTCTTAAGTCGAAGAAAAAAACCAATTGAGCACAAATATTCGAAAGTTGGAATAAAAAAGTTCCAGCCCAATGAAGCTTGAGAAACTTAGTTCATTTGAAAAAACTTGGAATATGGTCGTAGTGAAATAAAACATTTTAAATGTAATGTTTTGGAGTCGAAACACCATAGATGTTGCAGAATGCTTTTTGGTTAACATGATATAGTTCTTCAACCACTTTTTGTAACAATTGGCTTGATTTTTTTTTCGCAACTGGTGTAAAAAAAGTTGTAAAGTAAAAAGTATGCTCTCAAAGTATGATGAATCTTCCTAAAATTTGTAGTTGACTAATTTTTGGCGTCATGTTTCTTTCTAGTATTAGAAAGTTTGGTTGAACCAGGCTTCAATGTCAAACCGAGGAAGTTTTTTCGATCGCGCGGGCTTCAACTTATCTGAGCAACAGAAATTGATGCCGAAATTGACCTGTACTTTGAACGTTTCGAAGTTCCCTTTTTACGAGAAAACCTGTTTCATGCACTTCAATTCACTGACTTCTTGCATCGGATTTCAAGTTAGTTCAAGAGTCGAAACTTACCCGATTTTGGTCGAGAAAAGCAAAAAATAAGTCGATCACAACCAAGAATTACCCAATTTTGGTCAAGAAAGTTGAAATATAGGTCGAGCACAGTCCAAAAATAGGCCGAAAACAGTCGAAACAAAAGACGAGCACAATAGAAACATACTCAATTTCGGTGGAGTAAATCGAAACATAGATCGAGCACAGTCGACATATCCGAAATAAACAGCCGAAATATAGGTATAGTTTGAGCACAGTCGAAACATAAGTCGAGCACAGTCGAAACATATTTCGAACACAGCCGAAACATAGGTCGAGCCAATCAAATCATAGGTCGAACCGAGCCAAAATATAGTGCTTGATTTAATGTTTATTAACCCACAACTTATGAAATTAATCTCTATGTTTCGGCAGGAAAAATGCTAGTCCAACAAAATTCATGCATATTTTCAAATTCACAGAAACCGATTTCTGAATTTTTTCTTCTGCTGTTTTGGCATGAACATCGATGCATGTCAATAAAAATTAGGAAAACTTTTTGTTAAACAAATGCTAAGCATACAGTTTCTACATACAAAAATTAGATGACTAGCATTTGTTATGGTCACAAACAATTTTAGAGAAAATTGTCAATACTGTCCAAAAAACTTTATCACCATTTTGAAGCGTAGACCCCGAATACTGAATCCATATCAATATTTTTTAAATAAAAAGCTTGTTTTTTTTGCGTTTATAACTAAGTCTTGAATTTATGAAATTCGTATTTTATATGTTTTTCTAGACCATTTATTTGAAAAGCTCTCAAATTTTTTAATGTTTTTGTTGCCAGGGGTGAATCCAGGAATTTCTCAAGGGGAGGGGCGGATTTTCAAAAAAAAAAATTTTAGATTGACCAATTTGATTTTTTGAGCTCTACCAAATTACTATAAAAGCCATATTTTGACCAAATGTTCTGCGCGGCAGCCCAATTTTTTTTTTAAAAAGGCATTTTTAGGCAGTTTTTTTAAGTTTTGGCGAGCGCATCCCCTTCATGTTTAGAATGTTTTGGCGCCCAAGGAGCTTTTAAAAATTTTTTGAGGGTCAGTAAGTTTAAAATGGATATCTCAAAATTGCACAAAGGCCCAAACGTTCCCCGCCCCCTAAATCCGGCGGTGTTTGTTATATATTCTTTACATGCCGTAATAAAAAAACATGGTTCAAAATTTTAATTACGAAAAAATAGCGTTATTGAAAAAACGTTGGCCAAGAAAATAAAATTTAGTATTTTTGATATATTGTTTGTTGTAGGTATGTTATTAAAAAATTCCAGGTTGTTCTCAAGGCATATGATTTTCAGGATCTTCAATGCCTGAGCAATTCAAGAGTTTTTTGAACAACCAGAGTCTTTGTCACTTGTGTTTTGCTACAAGCACCACCGAAAATGATGAAAGTAACAAGAATGATTTTTCGATTTATGGAACATTTCTGGGCATAAAATTTCATCCAAAGAACTAATCATAGATCTTAAGTTTTTACTGTTCTTATGTATTTGCATGGAAAATGTTTTATCAGCATTTTTGGTCATCATGTGTGTATAATCGAAAAGTTTTGTATAATTACAGTGAATAGTTTCGATAACAAATGTTCGTTATATCAGTTTATGATTACCTGGGTTGACAAAAAGTTGGTAGTCATATTTTTTCACACTTGTGGAGCAAGCAATTCCCACCTCTTGAAAAATATCTGATAACTCTACAACTAGCCTTTTTTCGTTGAATGAAAGTGTATGGCTAGCATTTTCTTGTTACATGAAAGTGCTCGACTACCATTTTTCCATACTAAAGCAATTGTATAATTAGTTTTTATCCTTAGCTGCAAAATTTCTTTAAAAATTAAGTTTGGCGTTATGTATTTGTGTTAAAATCAAGAACCAAAGTTTTTTTTTAAAAAAACAACCGAAGATTTAGTAAAAAATCTACAGATAAGCTGCATTTAAAGATTTGAATAAAATTAAATTATAGAACTTCACAAAAAATTGTACCACAAAAAATGTAATTTTTTGCGTTTAGTTAGAACATTTTATTTTTCAAAAATTTGAAAGTTTTGAAATCATGGACTCGTTTGAACAAATTTTAAGTTTACCTTGATGTAAAAAAAATAAAAAAAGTATTAGTTCGCCTTCACAGAAAACACACATGTTTTTCGTTTCTTTTGCGTGTTTTTCGTTTCTTTTTTTTGTGCATAGAAGTGATTTTCCAACTAAAATGAGAATTACTTTTTGCCTCAAAGCTGAACTCTCCCTCTAAAACTGTTTGGTGAAAATTTCATCAAGTCAAACAGTTTTCTTATAATGAAATTGTATAACAAGCAGTTTTTCGTAGGCCTCATATATGACATTGTACGCCCGGGTTGACCAAAACATATTATCATAATATTTCCATATATGACAAATTTCTTAGTATACAAGTCGATAGAACTCTATGCGTAGGAAAAATTTATGAAATCTTTATGACAAGCATTTTTCCATATATGAAATTTGCATGACAAGTAGTTTCCATAAACTAAAAAATTTGATTTCTTTTCTAAATTTAATATCTGAAAGTTTTGGATTGTGTTTGTAACCGAACGCAAGTGACAAAGACCTTGGTTTATTCAAAGCTGTGGAGTCACTAAATTTTGGTCAATCTTGCATTTACAATGCATAGAAAACGAACTCTGAGTTGTTTTAGAATTGTTTTTCACAAATAATATGACAAAAATAACAAACAAATAAAATTTGGCAAAAAATTTCAACAATGATTATTTTTGAAATTTGAAATTTTAAATTCTCAGACATTGATGTAGGCATACATAATCAAGCCTTCCAAAATAGCAGTTTTTACCGTTTTTGAAAAAAGTTATTAAGCGAAAAGGAAAAAACTTCAACATTAATGCATCCAGAACTACGTTATGCACACAAAAAAAATTAATTTTGCATGCAAAAAAGAATGTTTCTGTAGGATTTTTGATTGATTAAAAAAAATTGATAGGCGGTTAAAAAAAACAAAAAAAAATGGGAGGCAACTTAGTAATTGCTTGCAAAATTTTTTCTTGTCGCCATCAAACAAAAGTAGTCATACATTCTCCATATATGGAAAACTTTATAATTCGCATTTCTTGGCAAAAAGTTTTTCATTTTTAGTACGATACACTGAATTATAAGCCAATACAAGAAACAAGACCTCTGATAATTCGATGGCACCGTTTTAGCAAAATGTATAAAAGTTGTGTGAGTAGTATTTTTTCAGAGACTTATGTTATGTAATTGTATGATTAGCATTTTCGGTCTATAGAGGTTAACCGAGGCGACTTGCATTTGTGGAGCTCAACATGGGTAAAACTCAAGAACACTTGACTGACTGACTTTTTAACTAGCCATTTCTGGCGGAATTTTATATACCATCTAAAAAGTATTTATGCCCTGAGCTCCTGTTTAAAAAGATCTTCTACTAATTTTCATAAAGTTATGGGGATGTATATTTGAAAATTTGGCCATTATAAGACAATTCACGCGCTATTAATATTTAGGCCAATATTAAATCCGTTTGAGAAATCTTTACAAAATGGTTGAAATTAGCTGTTTGTGATAATTGCTACGTTACTTCAACCAGCCACTTTCGTTAAAAAAATGTGAGTTGAAATCTTCACGTGACTGCATACAATAAAATCAATGATTAAGAGAAGCACAATTGAGGTTCTTATATTTTTTGTCTCCTAATTCAGTTTCCCATTTTTGTTTCTTAAAAGAGTGCTCAAATAATGAAACACTAGATTAATTTTCTTGTTGTTTTTATTTTTCTCAAAGACAAAAAAATACAAACACATTCGTAAGTGTCTTTATTGAAGATGAAAACTAAAAGAATGTTCCAACTGCCCTTAACCCATATCGAATAAACTTTTGTGAGAAGAAAATAGTGAAAAAAAAATACTTTTTTCGACAATAACAAATATCAAGTGAGAAATTTTGAGTCGTTAAAAATTTGCAAAAAAACTCAATTGCAATTTAAACTTGAAATTCTGAAATAGTCTCAAATAACAGATTTTAGTATCCAGTTTTCAGCATCACACGCAAAATTGAAACAAATACTAACTCATTATATAAAGTTCAATTGAAGTAACATTTTCAAATTGAGTCAAACTTCTTGGGATCCATACCAACAGAGTACGTACAACCTTGGATTCGATGGCCACGAATTTAGCAAGAAATATCAAATTGGGAAATTAATTGGAAGTGTTTGAGGTGTAGGTCCCATAAACGCAAAACGACGGCGGTGTCCAGAGCTAAACATTTTTTTTTCTCTAGAATTGAACACGAAGTATTTTCTATTCGTTCTGATGCAAAGCTTCTGATCGCGCGGAAAAGGAAACATGACTCAAAATTTTAGAGAGCACCTGTCCTGCAGTCTGTGTGAGAAGAAAAAGCCGTTCAGTTCGCTCTTCCTTGTCGGTTGGCAATTAATCGTGCCCTATTTTCACAGCAGTTAAATGAGAGCTCCACGGTGCTTCCAATTGTCGAAAGACATCTGAAGAAAACGAAAGCGGCATTGAACTCTTAGAAAAAGTGTTGACTTTTGGTCATAACGACAGTATCCAGAATCTGAATATACATCAATCTAGAGGTTGCCCCGGGGTTGCTCCATACAATTTTATCAATTTTACACCGTCATCGTTCAATTCGCTGGATATTAATCCGTCTATATATGCACTGAAGGCAAAAAAAGAGCACACAAAGAAAAAGCGAACGAATTCCAATTAGTACATTTGACTTCGCGATGATCTGATCATTTGGACCTTACATATTGAAGCATATGCATTATCCCCTGACCTAAATTGACTTTCCTTCGCTTAAAACTCAGCCGCAACGCATTTCTATATAAAAAAAACATTAAGTTTCTGGTTCCTTTCTGCTTTGAACTCAGTTCTATTCTGAACAAGCGAGTTTTACGTTGCTTTGAGTTTCTGTTCGTGTGCGGCATTTTGTTCACGTTTAAGTTAATGGTTCTTTGATCTGTTCGGAAAGTTTCTGCTGTGGATTTTGGTATAGGGTAGAATGGTATAGATAGACTTACATAGGATAAATTAGAGCACAGGGTATGATAGAAGACTTTAGGTTGGCACAGTGTTGATTGGAATGGGATAGGATGTCATTCAATCTTCAGAAACATATCAGATAAAATAAAGGGTAGTCGGAGCATTCTGAGTTTTAACCTGATACAATCAATTGTTGTAGCTAAAAACAATTCAGAATAAATCCAGTTTTCTCGCGAAATCAGGTTAGTTGATTCCAAGAAAACGGATCAGAGATTATAATTAAGCTATTTCGATTTTGATTGAGTATACAAAAAATAAAGTGTTTTGAGCTTATTTTTATATACACAAATGACACCCCCGCACTGCACTAAATTTCCATTCTGACATGAAGCTTTTTGCTGTTTGTTATCCCACTTCTTGCAAAACAACAAAAAATGAATGATTTTAAGAAAAAAATTAATTTTAAGAAAAAAAAATTGATTTTATTTGCGAAGACTACAGTAATCCAAACATTCGGTAATTATTTTACAGATATAAAAGAAACAGTATCTGTTCAACATGTTTATGATTGCTATTTTAACAAATTATTGCTACTGGTACTGTGTCTAGAAGTCTTTTTCTAAATAAACTTGTTTGTTGCCAAAGTTTTAGCCACCGAATATGAGTGGGTGCTCATGAATGAAAGTGGCAGATATAGTTTTTGGTGCTGCTAAAGTCATTTGCTGATGACTATGTAGCCATCTTTCCAGGCGCATTGTACGAGATCTTTAAGAACTTTGAAACACTTGGATTTTCAATTGGCGGTAAAAAGAGGCCTCTTTAGTTAAGCTTCATGAGTCAATTGATACGGGGTAGTGGCACACTTCAACTTCTTTCTATCAAAATTTATCAGCTTAAAGTGGTCCTTTCATGACTTGTAGTTGTCCACTTCAGGCGCCTAAAGGTTCGGTCGAAATTCTTCGGTAAAACGAATAAAGTTTTTTTTTAAAATGAACAAAAAATTAACGCATTGCTGCTTTTACAACAAATGTTCAAGTTTCTTCAAAACTGTAAAACAGCACGTTATATAGTCATTACGTGATCATTTTGATAGTTAACAGATTGTGTGCTTATTTTGATGGTTTTCGAGACACAATCATAGATAATAAAACTTGATTATGAAACATGGTTTTCGATCCAGTCAAAACCAAGAACCGTACTCAGTTTTACTTGCATGAGGCGACCAGAGAAGGCCTTCAGAGTGGAACACTTTGCAACTGGGGAATCCAGAAGGTGAATTTTTACACTTCAATTTTGTAATTTAAGTTTCAACTCGATACACACCCAAACATCCAAAATCCTTTCATCTAGTTTTCTTCGGACATTACCATGAAGCGGGAATCAGCTACGGTTGATTTTTCCCAGAAATCATATAGTTACCCCAACTAGAAGGATAAAATTAGAATTGCTAGAAACATTCCGATTTTGTTCACAAAACAGGGAGTGTCAAACTCGTTCAATTTGAACTCTTAGGTTGAACTGCAATTTTACAGCGGTACATCTAAAAAACCGAAGAAAACCCGATCCATTTACAAAACCATACGAATAAGAACAAAAAAAAAATTAGCAAAGGAGATACTAAAAAGTAAGTTCGTTTCCATATCGATTACTCGTCACCAATCGTTATCACATACGTGTCACCAATTCATTATCAACATAAGAGTCGTCTGTTTTTTCCATCGTGTTGCTCTTTTTCGTCAAGTGAACCTACAGTCAGATACCTTTAAACCATGTGATTGAACGACATTTCAACTTTGATATAGTGGGAGGGCTCGCTAATGGAGCATACTAATTCAAACTAAACGTATACAGATTTATCGATATGCCGGCCGAATAGCATATGATCTGACGTGGCCTGATATCACTATCCTTAAAGCATTCATACTAAGCAAATCTGTACGCACGCCGGGCGAAAAAGTCTACGCCGAACAATGTACGAACAAATCAAACTAAAATTGCATGATCTGGTCAAAATCTACAACACTGCCAATCAGCTCTTATGAGCTCTTAAATTTCAAATACATAAAAAAAACGTTTTTGATTTTTGCTTCCAATTTGATTAAAACACCGATTATATTTTGAAATTTTCTGACACTTATTTTGGTGAAAAGTTGCGACAACAAGCAGCCTTGCTGTGCCTCGAAAAATTATTATCACAGCTCTCGCCAGCGAATTCAGTCCAGATGCAAGTGTTTTATGATGAGACGCTTGGAAGGACTAGGGTTCCTGGCCGTCCTTTAGAAAAACTCGGTTAGGATTTGCTCTCCTTCCTAGCCACTTTGTTCAAATTTGAAACTGAAACGCTTCTCAGTACTTTTAGTACAACATGAAAAAAAATTAGTATGCTAATCAATTATAAAAGCAGATATTTCAATCAATTTCTCCAACATCGTGTGCAATTTCAGTTATGCATTTTTTTAAATTTACAACGATTTTTTCCTTTCGGACAGTTGCATCTTAACTAACTGTCAGTATCTGCAATGAATAAAATTCAATTGCAGAAGAGCTCATTGTTGCAGAGAAAAACACCTTTGAAGAGAAATTGAGAGAATTTTTTGTCGATCAAATGTTTTAGCTTGAGTTAAATTCAACGTAGAAATGCAGTAAATTTGCGTTGAGAAATACCTTTTGAACTTTTTGAAAAAAATTAGCTATTCAATGATATTCCTCCATTCTTGTGCTGCAATTAGTTTCATTCATTTTATATTTAACTAAGACTGTAATCATCTTCATCCCCTGATACTAGGTTAATTTTTGCTGCTTTTGTGCAAAATTGTGGTGGTATAATAACCATATGTCATAATAACCATAATATGGACAATTGGGGAATGAAGACATGCTACAATTATATTGCATTAGCAAAGTTTTGACTTTACACATATCTGCTTCCACATACATTCTGTAGGAGCGCTGGTAGACGGTAACACGACAATCGGTTGCGTATGATTTTTTCTGGGCTGGTCTTACAAGGGATGACTTTATTAAGCACATAGAGATTAATTTCCTGAATGGCAGAACAATCGTTGTTAGTAATTTTCAGCTCGCCTGATTTGTTTTCCAGATCAATGCACTGGAGTAATTCTGTGTGTATAATGAAAATTCAGACGAAAAGGTTTCAAAATTCAAATTTTTCAATTTGGATGCTAAAACTAGACAAATGTAAACTATCAAGTTGGTTTTTGTCAAAGAGAAACCTTTTTCAGAAAAATGACAGTTTTTGAGTGACTGGTAGTTATGCAATACTACACCTGCATATTTGAAGCAAGAACATAAGGGGTAACCACAATGTTAAAGTTTTCGAACAGTAATTTTGAGTGCCAAAATTCATCTTATTTTTCTGTTTACGGGAATTTTTCAATAGCTGATAGAAACCTTCAACTAAAACGAAGAACCTTCAAACGCCTCAAAACAACTTCACGTTCTGATTCGAACGGAACCTTTTAAATATCTTCGTTAATCATATGTCACCCTTTCCGTAAATAGTTTCGGAGAAAAAGGCAGAAACGTAAATAGTATTACGTTCGTTCATTGTTTGAAACATAAATTTGCAAGTTCCTTCTCTTGTGACTGCAAAAACATAACATTCATCCAAAACTGTAGAAAGCTCAAGTTAGGGCAAGTTTTTATAGCGACTCTTCCAGCAACGAAGTTTTTTCTTTCAAAATGTATTGCACTTTTGTAGACATTTGTCCTCGATAAAGAGCAGTGTTTCCAAAGCGGGACATACAAAGATGACAACGAGAAACAGCATAAATTCTGGGTGTTTGATCCGAAGGGACCCCCACAGACACCGGGTCCCATGTCTCGATACAAGAGGTACCAGAACAAAAAAAATTTTGATATGATTTAGAAGTACTCTATTATGTAGAACCCTATCGCGAGCTTCGCGAACTTATTGTTAATACCTTTGGAAAAGCTGTCATCCTCTGGCAAAATAGTATAAAAAGAAAAAGGCAAATCTTAAAAACCAAACTTTTAAAAAAAACTTTGCCCCATATATTATTGGAGTCTAATGTCGTGAAACTGTCTGTCCTTGCATCATTTAGTCTTGCAGAAAAAGCAATAGAGCTTTAAAAGAAGCTTAAACAGAGGAGGTTAAAAGCAGCTGAAAAGAAGGTTAAAAGAAGCTGAAAAGAAGCTTAAATCATTGCTTTTCAAGAATTTTGGAACCTGATCTAAACTACATTTTATGATTGGATAAATTAGATATTTTACCACTGTAAAGTATTTAATATTAACCAATCATGATCCATACAACTAACAACCCACTTATTTGTAAGTGCTGGAATTACTTGTAATTTCAGCACCAGAGAGATTTGAATTTAACTTAGAAATTAGTTGAACTCTCCCGAGTACTTCAGCAGCCGCAATAAACCAGTATACCCTAGATCTATTGAGCCTAGCAGAGACTAGTTAAACAACCTGAGACTAGATAGTATAAGAGTAAGATTAGGATCGGTATTAGACTAAGAAGTTGCACGAATCTATCCGGCCGAAAATAAGATAGCGTGACGAGCAGACGGTGTACCCTATCCGAAATTACTCTATGAGTTATACCCATCGGTCCTAAGTCATCTGGTGCGACCATAAGTCTCGAACAAGACCTTAATAGCTTAGAATTAACCAATAATAGATTAGAATTTAGACAAAACATTTACAAAATGTTATACGACAATAATTTAATCGAAATGTCTCTACGACTCAATAGATCAGAGCCAATATTCCGAACGATAACAGAACTACCCGGAATTGGAAGAAGACCTCGAACCAGAGACGACATACGACAAAGCAGAAACTTACCATATAGTTATATGATAGTTCGGCAAAAGCCAGAACAAACTTTTGTATTTAGAATACTAATAGCAATGAATTTAGATTTTCATTTGCAAACATAAAATTTTGAAGTCAATCTTCAAAATCATTTCAGGCGCTAAACAAAATTATTAATATACAATAACGATTGATAAAAAGATCTCAGATCGTTTTCCTAAATTCTGCAGTAATATACAAAACATGTTTGAAAAGATTTATTGAAAAATTAAAATAAAAATTAGTAGCATGACAATAAATGGTTAGTAATTATAAATCATCCTGTTGTTCCAGCTTCATCACCTAAACATAACAGCATTCATAAGCTCACTAATATCATAAAAATACTAAATCTTTTCTTTACACAAATTTAAAACATTTTAAACTTAAATTCACTTAATTTTAAAATTAGATCATCAAGGCTTATCCTTGGATCTTAAATCATTTTCTATTTAATTAAATTTAAAACTTGATCATCAAGGCCTATCCTTGGATCAAAAAGAACAACTTTGTTCTCCCCCACCCACTTAACTAGTGTCTAACGACCTCAAACGTCGATTCACTATCCAACCCTTTCTAAAAACCCAGGACTAATAGAAATTTTTGAACAAAACTAATCATTCAAATTAGGATAAACAGTGAAGAACTTCGGTTATTCATCCTTCACTTGATCCCCCCTCTTACCAGACCCAGGATAAATCTTAGACTTAGTAAGTTTAAAATAGTATCTAACGAACTACTCGCGTTCTAATTATACCTGAACCTTGTGGATCGATTTACTATTCTCCAACCCTGAACACAATCACTACCCTTAAGTAAGATTAAGTAAGTTAACACCTTAGCTTATACTAGCCACGAGAAAGTATAAAATCATTCTCCGGAATTGATATACTTTTCTCCCCAACCCTGAACAAATAGACCCAGGTTAGGCTAACCAAAAAATCGTAAGGACTAACAGTTTAAGCAAATAGAAATCATTTAACAACCTTTTGCATCCGTCATCCTAAACCTTATGTCATTTAAAAACCTAGGAAATAAACAAACAATCGTTTTACACAATTGTGAAATAGATAATAAAAAATACGACCTTGTAATCACACCTCATACACAAACAGTTGGATACATTAGAACAAAACGACAAACATTAAAGAGAAAAATAATAACTAAACAAAGACAAATAACACGAAAAAGATTTTCAAAAAATCGAAACGCATTTTCAGAATCAGAAACCAACAGTTTAGACGAACTTTATAAACTAAAAGAATCAATAGATAAAAATTGCCCAATTCACGATCAATTATATTTCTCTGACCCAGAAACAACTTCAAATTCATCAAAAAGAGGAAAAAGAAGAATAAAAAAGCAGTATAAACATAAACCAGTACATTTATACAATTGGAATCAACCAATTAGACACATTGATAATTACATATTAACAGTCATCGAACGAAAAAATGAGCTCAACGCACACCCCAGGTGAAGAAAGTCCAGATGATGATGATATCTTCCCCTTTATCGTAGATGCAACCACTGATAGAGGACAGCATATATTTTGCAAAAATTTACTCTTAAATTTGTTTGAACCCGGAATCAGTCCATGTAAAACAGAGTTCCCAGATGTAAAAATCAAAAGACAAATTATCGATCACTATTTGAAAGATATATGTAACTTAACACAACAATACGGAATCTACTCCATAGAATTCAACTCACCAAACCAGAATCACAGCAAATATGTAATTCAAACAGACGACCTTGATTTAGAATTCTCAAAAGTATTCTCAGAATATATAAAAAGCATACAATATCATAACTCACAAAGAGCAAACTCCATATTCACCAATGAAGTTTTTGCAATAATATATAGTTATATCTCGATATTAGAAAACGAAATCCCAATCACAAATGTCTCACCGACAGAAACATCTAAACATATAAGAGTACGACATGAAATCACACTACTCTCTAGTTTTCTAAATATAATTAAAGAAAATTTCACGAAAGATGAAGTTTCACAACATACAAAACACGACTTACAAAAAATCTTGGCATGGTTCATAATAGATTATTTCACACATAATATTGATTTAATTTCACAAGCAAGAAAAAATTTTAGACCCCAAAACTCAAATGATGATACTGCCATCACAGAACAATCAGACTATGTTTGGGACCCCGAATGGTCTCATCCCGCATCCATAAACTTCCCACAATCAATCTCAAGTCAAGCAATAAGTACGATATCTTATGTAAGAGATTATGTACGAGTAATACCATTAACCATTGATGCAACACCAATAAACTATAATACATTTTTACCCGATATGCAAAATAATAGTTTAAACTCTACAGTCATACACAATGAGAACCTCAATGGAACTAGGAACCTTACTCAACAAGATATCCAGACACCATCACACTTCATAAATGAAGAAATCGTACACACAACAACTACACAACAAAGTATTTCACCAATACGTCCAAACTTAACAACACCAAGAAATACAAATCCTTCACAAACACAGGTAACATTACAATCAACCGTTAAACCTTCGGTGGCCCCAAAATATTCACACATGGATTACCAAACATACAGACCCATGACAATACCGCCAAAAACACGCAAAACGTTCACTAGAAACAACTTTGCAGACCATAATTATAATTACACACATCCATCAAAAACAAATTATCAACCACGAAAAAATTTTAGTAATTATACAAGATCTCGAAACTGGGATAACCCAATGGCACCACCTAATTCAGTAAATTTCCAAACAAATTTACATCCTCCACAGGATCGTAGTGAAAACTATCCATTTTTTCAACAAAATAAAAATAAAAAACAAACATCTTATCAAATGGATTACTTATCCTCAGATGATGATTTTTTACAACCAGATATATTTGCACCATATAATCAAGAATATCGTGGACAAGGAGTACAGAAACCACATACAAATCATAGAATTTTTTCTCCACAACCGATAGATACACAAAATCAACAACCAATTCAGCAACAAAACCCAATTAATACACAATCTTTTCAACCAATTCAGCAACAAAACCCAATGATTGCAAACTCGTACCAACCAGCACAAATGCAAAATGAAATACCACTCCCATATTATCTTCAACAACACGAAATAACAAGAAATCAACTTTCAAATTTTTCTCAAATGCCAAATGCAGCAGAATCATTACAAATGACGATGAATCCATACCTTATGGGTGGATCATCAATAACATCAAATAAACCTTTAATGGTATTCACAGGAACAGACCCTGAATATTCTGTAGAAGACTATTTAAATGCAGTCACAGCAAATTTGATTTTAAATATAGGACCTGAACCAATTAATACGCCACTACATCAAAACTGGATACATCGACGCACAGCGTTAATACAAACAACTCTAGATGGCGCAGCCCAAAAATGGTTTTCAGTATTGCCTATAGAAATAAAATCAAATTGGAAAAGGTTTACACAAGAATTTTCAAAAATGTTTGACTCCGAAAGAAACAAACAACAACAAAGAGTTTTATGTAATGAAATTCGCAGATTACCAAATGAAACCATCAAGCAATTAGCAGTACGCATCGAAACACTAGTTCGAAAAGCATATTCATTAAATACACACGACTATAAAAACACAAAGATGACAGAAATCTTAATGATGACATTAACACCGCAATTAAGAAAAATAGCAATAAAAAAGAGAGCATCCCATCCTTCTTCAATTCGAGAACCCGATTTAGATTTTCGAAAACTAGTAGACAAACTAGAACAAGCAGAAATCACAATGAAACTCGAAGAAACAGAAAATCTGAAATTACAATACGTTAACAGAATTGAAACAGCTTCCACAAATATAATCAATATACAGGAATCAGATACAGACCTCGTTGAAAAAATCACTGAAATACTCAATATTTACGAAAAACACCCAAACTTTAAAGGCAAACCATCTTTCAAAAAATGGTGTAATTATTGCCGACGATACGGACATAGTATTTCTGAATGTAGACAAAAACAGCAAGACAATCAAAATAAACCTCAAAAATATAAAGAACCAAATAAATCATTCTACCAATACATGATAAAAGATCAAAATCTACCGAACAAAACAGTCTACAGCAACAACAGTTCAGGAAAACCACTCCCGAACAATACAAATTATACAAGAAATCAATCACCATATAACTCAAGTTATAGAGGAAGATCACCAGAACGAAGAAACACGCAAAATTCATCACAAAATCACTACAATAGACCAAATAGTCGAAATAACTATTCCAGATCAAATTCAAATACACAACGATTTGTTTCTAGATCTAATTCCCAATCCAGAAATAATTACTACCCAAACAATCAATCACGAAATTCATCATACAATAGGAATAGAAACTACTCCAATAATCGGAATAGAAGTTATTCAAACAACCGAAACCAGAATTACCCGAACAATCAATCAAGGAATAATTCATATAATAGATCGAACTATAACAGACCAAACAATAATCACCAAAATAGATCGCGAAATAATTCACAAAATCGACACTCAAGTTATAATAATCGTTATAGAAATTATTCCCAATCACCACACCGGAATAATAATAACTATAATAATTCTAATAATCGCCACAGAAGTAGTACACCTAAACATCAAAGACATATTAATCAAGTACAATCTAATCCAGAAACAACATCAAACCCTCCAGGTATTGATGACACAGTAACTGATACGTTACAACTCAAGCAAATAAACTGTGGATCATCAGATTCAGAAAGCGATGCAGAAAACACTCTCTCCATCAATATGATAAAAGTCGAAAATGACTATGAATCTGTTATATATGAACAACCTTTTTCATCACACATATATGAGAATCAATCAGAACTCCTTCACAATTATTATATTGAACCCGTCCATTCCACACCGACGACGCAAAAAACTAATGAAATTAACACTACAAATCAACCCAATGAGAATGACAAAACAAAATGCTTGAATACAAATCACATCTATCAAAACATACAAAAAGAACAACCCAGAGAAAAAATTTGGACAATACCATTTCTTTTAGAAAGTCCAAGAAGCAAAGAATTTCAACCACCAGATCTTGAAATTGATTTTCTAATTGATTCAGGAGCAGAATCAAATATAATAAACATTCCCACATGGAATGAAATAAAAACCTTACACCCAAAGCTAACACCTCTTGAAACCTCCAGTAAACTAGCAACAGCACAAGGATCAACATTGGTAAACTATGGAAAAATTCAATTATTTCTTCTCCCCACAAGAACAATGGAGCAAAATAAAATTTTAACTAAACCATTTAAACAAATATTCCATATCACTGATATTAAACACAATATCATTGGAATACCATTTATCTCTAAATATATACCAACAATCAACATATTAAACAGTAAAATACTAATCAAAGATAAATACACAAAAGCAAAAGACACATCCCTAACATTTTTTCAAAGATTAAACAAACAACCACCATTCTTTTCAAAATTTTATCCAATATATAACCAACAAAGAAAACACCTGAAACCACTATCAGGAAACATATATAATTTTTCAATAAAGCAAGTTCACCAATATGATAAAAAAACAAAACAAACAAAAATTTTATATGTCAGATTTTGAATTCAAACCTATTCATAAATTTTTCAAAATCACAATCTCATCAATAAAATATTTGAAAAACTCGAATTCAGATATTATTTCCTTACATGTATACAACAATACACCTTACCAGGTAACATTACCTTTAGGACTTTTAGGCTATTGCGAAACCAACGCTACAATATCACCAATACACGAAAAAGCATATCGTGTAAATAATATACTCCAATTACTAGATATTTGCCAATCCACAATTCTTATTGAAGAATTATCTATAAATAGTATAATAAGTAACGAAAACAGAAATACGGATTATTTCACAAAAACCCCATATTTCAAACCTACATTCAACATAAGTAACTACACAGAGAGTCAACAGAAATTTTTAACAATGTTTAATTTCCAACATTCACAAATAACACAAGACGAATTTGAAAAACTAGCAAAACAGCTAATTAAATATTCATCAGTCTATGCAACATCCAAATTTGATGTTGGCAAAATCAGCTCATCACTACATCTCCCATTAAAACCAGACGCAGTTTTCAAAAAACAAAGAGCAAGTAAAGTACCAATTCACTTACACGATAAAGTAAACAGATTACTCGACATTTTAGAACAATACAACATTATATCACCAGTAAACAAAGAAGAACAACCAAAAGGCAACACATTTATCAACCCTGTTATCATTCTAGCCAAAGGAGAATCATTAAAAATTGTTCTCGATGCTAGATACCTCAACTCACTCATAGATGAATCAAAGTGTAATTGGCCTATTGAACCAATACAAGTTATTTTAACAAAAATAAACGGAAAATATTTTACAACCGCGGATATGAATAGTGCATACAATCAAATGCCATTAGATGAACAATCACGACGCTTAACACAATTTGTTATTGGAAACCAACAATACGAATTCAACCGCTTATTCTATGGAATATCCATAGGACCAGCAGCATTTTCAGCTTTTATGAGCAAAATTTTTCGACCATTAATACTCAAGAAAAACGCAATCACCTATTTAGACGATGTTTTTATGCAATCACAGACAAAAGAGGAAATGTTCAATGTTTTAGAACAATACCACCAAATACTTCAGAACGAAAATCTGAAGGCCGCCCCCGATAAATCACACTTCTTTTTGACAAGAGTTAAATTCTTAGGACATAATATAGAAAGAAATACAATCACTCCATTGAAATCACGTATAGACGCTATTCAAAAACTCAAACCACCAACAATTAAAAAGAAAATCCAAGAATTCCTTGGAATGTTAAACTTTTTAAGCAAATATGTTTATAAAATGCAATTATATCTACGACCATTCTATAACATACTTAGACAACAAAATAATTTTGAATGGAATACAGAACATCAAGCACAATTTGAAGAAATCAAAAAACTTCTAACTGAACAAATTTCAAACACAATTCCAGACTCAAATCAACCATTTTATGCAATGTGCGATGCTTCGAACTTTGGCATCGGCGCAGCATTATTACAATCACATAATAGTACAAATAAAATGAACCTCATATCAGCAAATTCTCGATTATTCACTCAAGCAGAGCTACGACTCTCAACTCTAATGAGAGAATGTACAGCCATAATATATACACTAACAGAATATGAATTTCTGATACTTGGATCAAAACATCCCACAGTTCTATTCACAGACCATAAACCAATCATCTTTCTTTTTACACAAAAGTCTAATCCAAACCACCGAGTTTATAGATTTCAACTCATTTTAATGAAATTCCCAAACTTACATATAGTTTGGACCGCAGGAAAAAATCTTGCACTACCAGACACCTTAAGTCGAAATACGCCACCTGAATTACTTACACGTAAAACCACAGTCGAAATACCCAAAAACATAAAATTCTACCTGGCAGAAAATGAAACATCACCCCGATTGGAATGCAAATATGCAGTAAAAACTGACGTTGAACAATCACAAATAAATAATTTACAACATTTCCCACTTTATTTAGATTGTCAAAATAATCACTATGAAGTTGATCTACTTGGAACATCAACTTTTAAACCAATCCCATATTCACAATGGATAAAAAATAACACCCAACAAAAAAGAATAAAACCACACTCGCATAAAAAAGACCGTTTTCCACTAATTGAAAAAGAAAATTTAACTGATAAAATAAACTTATCAGGACCACAAACAAACGATTCAAAATACACAATAAATCATCAAGTTTTTGACCTCCATGACCCACTTGACACAATACCCTTATCTAAATTAGAAATTGAAAACATTTTTCTCCCCCCAACAGAAACAATTACAATTTCAACACTGAAACAATATCAAAACCTTGACCCAGTAATTCGACAACTGAAATCATGGCACAAATATAAAACTAAACCTATCAAAGCAGATTCAACTATTCTAGGAAACAAAACGCTCCTCCGATATTTTCGAAAATTCAATAATACAACAATCAACGAAAACACAGACCTTCTAGAATACAAACTAAATGAATCTACAGTTCCCTGTCTCCCTTTAAGTATGATTCTTATAGCTTTTAATATTTCACATACACAAAATATTAAAGGACACTCTGGATCAGAGAAAACATATTCAAATTTTATACAAAACGTTTATTTCCCAAATGCACCAATTTGGATAAAAGTACTATGCAATGACTGTATAGTATGTCAACTGAATAAACCTTACCCAAATCAAAAGCAAATAGCACAAAAACAAGATTTTAAAGGACAAAGTTTGTACTTTAATCATCGTATCTCATTTGATACCAAAGGACCAATTTCACCCTCATCCGAAGGAAACTCCTACATTATGGTAATTGTTGACGCATTTACACATTATGTAGCACTTAACCCAGTACCACATTGTAACGCTTATTACGCTTACACAACACTCTATGAACACTGGATAGCAAAATTCGGACTACCAGAAATTTTAGTTACAGACAACGGTACAGAATTCATAAATAATGAAATCATCACACTATGTCATTTATATAACATTAAACACAAACCACGTACATCTCACGCACCTTGGACAAACGGCTTAGTCGAAGGTATGAACCGTTCATTACAAGAATATCTCAGATGTATCATCAATGGCAATGATACAAGATATACCGAATGGTCAGCAGATGTAAAACTATTTCCCTTAGCATATAATTCACAAATCACGACAACTTTAGGAATGTCACCATATGAAATGGTTTTTAACCAAAAGCCACGCAAACCAATAATGTTTACAGCAAACTCTCATAAAAACGCACAAGGTTATTGTCAACCAAATAAAGACTCAATTTGCTATAACCTACCATTACATACACACGATGAAGATCATTTTCATCACCCACAAATTCTTAAACTAGCCTCCGGTACACACACCGAATGGATTTTAAACAGAGATAGAAAACACAATGAAATTTACCAAAAAGTAACAAAAAAGTTGTTACAAAGGCAAAATATTAATGAACAAATAAATTCACGCTTTACACCAGCCTCCGATTTAAAAATTGGAACATTTGTTTTAATACCCAATTTTAATACTCAAAAAGGAATTTCAAAAAAATTACAACCCCTTCGTAAAGGACCATACCAAATAATTGCAAAACCCACTGACGTCACATATAAAATCACCGACTCAGACAAAAAAGAAATCGTTCAACACCGAAATAACCTATTACCTTATTATCCAAAAGAATACGCACTCCGCGAACTAACTCAATTATATTCTTTTACAGGTTTACAAGTTATTCAAAATGACCCACATACGGAAAATACAACAAAGGAACAAAATGATATTCACCTCGGAAATCAAAATACAAAATCAAAAACCACAAAAAACAATACAAAAAATCTCGATCAAAATACATCTCAAAAAGAAAGAAAAAATAGAAAAATGACAGAACAAATAATACCCCAAGAACAAATCGACAAATCAGAACATAGAGAGTCTTCACGACTTAGAAATCAACCACGTAAAAATTATAAAGTATTCATCCCACAATCTAAAATATTAAAGAAAGTTGAATTTCAAAAACAACCTTAATTATACATTTAATAATCTTTGCACCTCTGAAACATTTTACACTTTCAATTTTCGAGATAACATGCTGACAAACACGCAACAATTCTAGTTCAAAATTAGCCAATAGGATTCATCCAATCCGTCACCTTCTATAACTTTAACACAAACCAACTAGACGAAAAATATTAAACTCCAGGCATATCTATAACTATAACTCTACGACCTCCAGGTCAAAAATAAGCAAACCACTCCAACTTGACAACTAAAATAAATATCACCATAATATCATAACCCTCCCTTATCTAATAAACCAAAGATCAACAATATTTCCCCAACTCAGACCTCAAATACCCCCCAAACAAATATGTTAAATTAGCCTAAAGTAAAAGAACGACCATTTTAATTAGCCTAAAGTATAAAAATCTCAAAAATACCCCAGATCATTTGACAAATGAAAATAAAGACAAAGAAGACCTCCCGATCACCATAAAAATTGCCCCCAACAATTTTTTACAAAACTCAACCCACTTGTCAAAAAACTAATAAATAATCCGACCACACATGAAAATTGCCCCAAACAACAAAAAATATTCGATCACGAAGTCATTTCTTAAATGCTCTTCTATCAAACAGTCACTAAAATTATCACAAACCTCAAACAATTTTTTACGATACTTGAAACTTTCATAATATTTCTTTTTGATATCCTTGAATCTTTTCTAATACTCTTAATCATTTTTTGTAATATTTTTGTAATTTTCTACACTATATTCGAACTATTTCTCCAACTTTCAAAAACCCTTGATTATATCCACAGGTACGATTTATAAAACTTGTCTAAATGATACGAACTATTTTCAGTAGAACTGATATTTTTCTACTATTTGTAATTTTCATAACATTTCTATCATCCCTCATTTTGACCATATGCAAATGTATAAAGAAAGCAATCATCACATTCGCTCTAGCAACAATCCTCCTAATTCTTTTCTTAGAAGAATACTATAATAAACATTAACTTTTTCACTAAAAGAATAAACCAAAAAGCTATCAAAAATTGCTACCCAAAAGTCACAAAGTCAGTCTTCACCGACATCATCCCAAGATAACCCAACAACACCTTCAACTACCCAAAATCCTCAAACATCTACACGAATTTCCTTTCAAGATAACCCATACACTTTTGAAGAACGACACGCTCGTTTATCAGAACCACTAGAACCAGTTCAACGAAAAGCACCTCTAAGCGAACCAACATATAACTTATACCCAACACTACCACAAGAATTAAGTAGAATAAGAAATCCTAGTCAAAACCAAAATACAGTCGAAATAAATAGACAAATTATACATCCTCGGCGAAACAGAAATTTTCAAACTCCCCGAGTTCATTTTGACATACCTCAATCCCCATCACAAAACACTCCAGAAAACCCCATTGATATATTACCAGAAACCCCTACGCTTCTCTCACAACGTAGCACCTCAAGCCTACCATCAGATTACTTAGGTTCAACACCAACATCTGAACAAATACGTGAAAATCCCTTTAACCCCCCAAACCAGGCATCACGACTACCATATTGGACAACACATTCATTTACACAAGGTGAACTAAATTTAGTCAATGATCCAATAGATATTTCTACGGATACAACAACATCCTCATCACTACCAGAAACATTATCACTACCATCAACACCATCAATAAGCCAGATTTCACCACCACCTTTTAACTTAAATTTTCCAAATAATCTCGACGCCAGATATCGAGACCAATCATCAACAAATATTCCTTTAAGACTAGATTGGAATACATTTACAGCCCCTCCACCATTATTTGGTCAACATCTAGAAAGTAATCGCCTTCACAACTGGGCACTTAATAGATTGCAATACGGACAAGACATTCACGACGATATCCGTGATCACAATATCCAAATATTCCAACAAAACAGTTTACAATTAAAGTTTGAAATCACAGTTAAATTAAACAACATTACTCAACATCCCTACCCATTAAACCCACCAAACATAACAGCCCAATCACTACCACCACCATTTATAACCACTGAAGTAATATATAAATACGACAGATATACCAAAAAGACAATTGGTTACATCACATTTTATAACCCATACTCAGGATTATCATACACATGTATATTCTAAAATTATTAATTTTTCTCCAGCTCCTTTTCCTAGTAATCTCAAATCAAAACATAAACCCTTCTCCCCGCACAGGACCCCAAGATTTATTAGTAACACATTACGATTGTGAAGAAAACGAACAAAAAACACTACACAAGTATGCAATAAATCAAGTATCACAGTGCGAAACAGAACCCCAAGCCATAGAAACTACAAATGTCATAGCAACACTTTATTCAAAAGCCCGAGCAACTACAGTTATAGGATATAAATTCACAGCAACATTTTCTGAAAAGAAAGTACATTGTTCACAAGTCTCAAACGGAAATAAAAACCGACTTGACCATGAATCATTCTACCAGAGTAATATAGAACGACTTTTACATCTCAATCCCGAAGATTGTAAAAACGAGTTACTCCGACTAAACATCACAAAAAATAAAAACACAAATAGAAAGTTAGTATATTTCCAAGTTTTTTCAGATTCTGTACATCAAGCAGAACTTGAAAGATATCAAGGACATATAAAATTAGATGAAAAATACCCATACAACGGCGCACACGGACGATTAACTTATGACATACACGATAAACACTGGATACCACACATTGGTATAAATGACCCATCAAACTGCAAAGCAGACACAAAAAATAAAGGATACCAAGAAATAATGTTTTTCGATTGGAAAATACAACTCGAAAAAATACAACTCACACGAGATTTATCAGACAACACAATGATTTATCAAGGAATTAGATTACCTTGTAAAAACGACCAAGGTTATTGCGACCCTACAACAAGAACACAAGCAACAATTGTTTGGTTCCCCGAAGACACATGTACAACATTTCAAGTAGCAAAAATACACGCTCGTATGATAAAATTTCACAAAAAATATTTTATACAATCAATACCATATGAACAAGTAAATCCATTACGAAAAATAAGTTCTAATTTTCGAAACATTCATAATATAGAAAATAAATTAACACGTTTTCAAATATATCAAGAAACAGAACTTGCATGTAAATACAGAAACCCACTTCACAAAACACAATACTCTGAAATATTAGTTGAATACGAAAATGGATTCGACATGACCACTGGAAAAATAAAAGCCGACCCATACGCCACAAGTCATCCCCTAAACGAAGGAACATCATATATACCAGTTAATTTTCAAAAGAATACAGGTCAACCTGGTGGACATTTAAAGCCCCAAAACGATCACAGCACACGTTTACAAGAACTATCCCTAATGAATAGTACATATTTTGGTAATATCCACTATGATATTCACTTGGATATGAAACTAGACTACACGATTAGCCGAATTTTTCAAGAAATGTCACTCTCCGAATTAGAAACACTACACCAACTATGCGAATTAGAAAGAACACAAATATTACAATCACTCGCACTAGCAGTATTAAAAATACCCTATGCAGGATATTTACTATCAGGAAATAGATCAAATTTTTTAGACTATGAAGGAAACATCTTATGGTTTTATACTTGTACTAAAAAAGTATCACCACTATACGTTTTTGAAGATAAACGATGCTATAAATAAATCCCCATCTTTTATAAGAATAAAGTACATTTCGTTGACACACTTTCACGAAGAACCTATTTCTGGGATACCGCAGTTCCATGTGGATCAGAAAATAGCCACAACGTAGTACAGCTAAACCCTGATGAAGATAAATATTACCTTCTCACCCCATATCCCACATTAATGCAATCACTCAAAAAATTTTCACCAGAAAGCATTCGCGCTATCGCCCGAAACCCAAATATAGACTTACAATCAATAGGAATATACTCAAAATCAGATATTCAACATCACATTAGAACACAACAATTCCAAGAATTATTAACACAAATGGACACAATACAAAGACAATCAATTGACCAAAACTTACGCAAACTTGCCGAAACCGCAGGATTTGCTGACATCTATACGCAAGACTATAGCGGATATTTTAAAGACATTAAAGATTATATATATCTAAACGGTGAAAAATACCGTCCCCAAGATATATCACCTATCAATATTTTTAGCTTTGTTACACTCAAGAATGAAATTCTTGATTTTCTAGGATGGCCCTACTACATCTTAGAAAAACTGACTATTTTATACGCAATGTTTAACTTTATTGGATTTCTTTTTTCACTCTTAAAAGGAATCTATAACACATGTGCTATACACACACAAGTCAATAGACAAGCAAGTGTAGCACGCATACTATTTGCAGGATTTTTTGGAATCTTTTCTACATCTATAAACAAAATTCTTTTAGACGCACAAATAAAAGAATATAACACAAAAATAGCAACAAGACAGAACACATACGACGAAGAACATAACAATGTAGACACAACACCAACAGCACCACAGTTACCACCCCTACCACATAACCATCCATTATCCCTAGTCCCACGTAATTTTCGAAATTTAGCCATAACACATAATAATTTTAGACCAACCATATCACAAAGCCCCATCCAACATATAATGACACACCACTCACAAGATGAAAATACTAATAAACAAATTATAGAACAACCCCATACCACCGCTTTTCAGTCTCAAAATAACAATTTTTTTAGCCCACGATGAGCCGACAACTTGGATCCCTACACCGATCAAATTCCCACCCAACCAACCTCACCACTCCAATCCCAATAATACCACTTTTTGCTTTTCCGCCACCCGATTTCCCATCCAGTAATGTAATATCAGGCATGAATTCCGATACTAATTCACACATCTCAGTTTTATACTCCATCTCACAACTCAATAACCCGAATATTGAAACCCCCGATGAATTTGCCGACTCTGAACCATCTCCATCAAATAATTTTCCCACCAACCCCTCAATTTTTTCCCAACCCCCTTTTCAACCCATATTACCAAATAACCCTGACCCATCCAATTCTACACCCTCTTATGCTTCCCAAGTCACTCCAACCTATTCTTCACTTCACTCAGACCAATCATCTCATTCTCCAGATACCCCCCGAATCTCCCCAGAACTAGATAACTTCATTACCCTACAACAACAACCCTATCACCTTGACATCCCAACCATAAACCAAATCTCATCCACAATAGATTCATCCAACCCTCCTACCCCTACAGCTACAGCCTCTTCAATTTATACTGAATCATTAGCACCATCATCCACAACTACTGAATCTTCACTCAGCACTAATAGAGCTTACCGCACTTTTAAAAGGAAGTTCCCCAACCATCCTTTCCCAGCGAAACCAGGAACAGCCCGTGAATATATCAACCATCCACAACACACTAACACAAAAGAATTTTTAGCTATCACCTTACCCTCATTTCCACAATACACCTTAAACACCCCTCATGACACTAACGAGACACGTAACTTTGTAGACGAATACGTTTTAATGCCTACCCTTCCTTGGACCTCATATTATCATTTTACAAATCCCCTTTGCTTACCTTTATCTAACACTCATATCGATATAGAACGAAATAAGGACATGCTATATCGACTCACTACAACACTAACACCTAGACAATTTACTTACATTGGATATAAAAAATCACTAAAAACACACACTGCACCCCGAGCTAATGAATATACACTAGAATATTACGATCATAACATCATCAGAACTAACCAAGATCAATTCTTAGACGACGATCGCTTCGCTAACCCACAAATCACCGAGAAATTTTTCATTAAAACACCATATGTATTTACACTAAATATCTTCGATCGCAAGTTTGACCACATTATTTCAGAAGCACTAACAGACACGCAAGCCTACGAAAGTTTTAAAGAACGCTTCCAAATATTTTCACTAACCTTTCATTTCCTTGCACCACATGAAAGAGATTTGCACTGCTCACACGATATTATGTTGCGCACTAAACAAACTCACACATATACATATTATCGTTTTATCCAAAATCACTTCGACCTACACACCCCCTCCAGACAACCACACCATCGTTTTCAATTCATCAATTCCAAATACACCTCACCATTCTTTCTTAACTTCACATATTGCATTAAAGATACTAACCTTCATGGTATTCTTCGAAATTATGATCCCATAACCCAAATGTATATCTTTTGTCCCATCACCAAGACCTTCAATGCAGAAGAATCCCGACCCTTCCTCATCCCACAAGAGTTTGTACAACCTATAGAAATCCCCATTTTAGAATTCATCCATAACACTAAATTCAACCACAAATTATATAATCTAATCCAAAACACACCTTATGAATTTGCAGTTGGCACTGAAGAACTAACCACCATTAAGGCGCTTCAATTGCTTTGGCCACTGCTTCAAACTAAAAATATCATCCGCATTTTAGTCAAATTACTAACAACTTCAGATCTCATCCACGACATCTTCCCCCACGGTTTCTTCCCCGACGACTAACAGGTAAGTATGAATTATACATATTACTAACTAATTTAAATATTAGAAACTCACCATTCTTTATCCATGTTTTCTTTAGAATTTTAGCCTTCATCCTCGATCATCTGAAAAATTCACAAAGGAAAATAAAAATTGAAAACTTCTTCAAACTGTTTAAAACCCTATTAAATTTTTGCACCAACAATTAAATAAATATAATACCAATGCAGTAAATTAATTTATAAATTTTTCCCCCACAAGCAGTAAATCTAATAATGATGAAAATTTGTAACTTAATTTTCCCCAACAACTAGCAATAAAATTAAAAATTCTATGTAGTAAATTAATAAGAAGCAAATGCAGTACTAACCTTTTGATATTTTCATTCACTCGCACAAGAATTCTATCCAAACTCGCACAGCTCGCCCACGAAGAATTGTTTAAAATAATGAATTTTAGTTTCAAGCTTTCAAACTCGATAACTCTAACACAAGATAACACGTTTCAAACTTTC
Organism: Symsagittifera roscoffensis; assembly: GCF_963678635.1. Classification (NCBI taxonomy): domain Eukaryota; kingdom Metazoa; phylum Xenacoelomorpha; order Acoela; family Convolutidae; genus Symsagittifera; species Symsagittifera roscoffensis. The sequence continues at coordinate 65,882,208 of NC_087063.1, read as the reverse complement.
CTTTAACCCGGTTGGAAAGGAATTATATACTAAACAAAACTAACCAATGCAGCTTACTAAACACCACAACACATAGCATAACAGCATGACTAAGAAAAGGAAACCAACGGTACCCAAACCGGATTAACCCAGTTTAAAACTGGATAATTTATTCTTTTGAAGACTATTATAAAGTCTAAGAAAGAAATAATAAAACACAAAAAAGTCGAAAGACAAACCCATACCACAAACAATTTGATTTTTGAAAAAAGGACACAACCAACAAAACATAAGAAAAACCACAACAAACCCAACATAAAACGTTGTCACAAAACAGGACCTCTCACAAAAACCGCATGCAATCATACTCCCACTCCTGGCCTAACCCACCAGAAGAGGACGTCCTGAGCATGCTCTATAGCCGGCCTAACCCACCGCGCTACATCCACGCTTTGTGACCATACTCCTATTTTTAATAAGAGCTACTCAAGGGTGAGTAACTCTTTAAAATAACTGAACTAAAACAAAAAGCTTTTGTGAAAACAACTAACTAAAATCATAATTAAAAAATATTAAACTAATAAAAGTTTTATAAAATGTAAATTACATTATGCAATATATAGATCAGAATACAACACCAAGGACGAACATCCAAAGACAAAACGACCCTACTACACTCGAGAAAGAATGGCCAACTACAATCAATATGCCGCTCACAATCACAACTCAAAGGATTTAGAGTACGACTTGACTTCGCAGAAAAGGACTTCATTGAACTAGACCAATGACCACCTCGATGTTCAAGTATACGTACAGATCCGAGTAACCAGGCATCCCCTCCACGCACAATCTCCACGCCATTCCCAGACAAGGTCAAACACAAAGAAGTTCTCACCAATGAAACAGAAAAACCTGACATAGCCAACCATTCTGAAATCAGATTTGAGTTTGTTGCGAAAACCCAGTCGTTGTCATGAGAAGACACAACGATTGAACCTGGAACTTCTCTAACAAGAGAACCCACAAGAAATATGATGTTCGCCAAAAACCAACGTCCATCATCCATCCTTTGAACTACAGAAAAACTATTCTAAAAAACTCTGTAAAACCCGGATGGGTGGAACCTGATCTAAACTACATTTTATGATTGGATAAATTAGATATTTTACCACTGTAAAGTATTTAATATTAACCAATCATGATCCATACAACTAACAACCCACTTATTTGTAAGTGCTGGAATTACTTGTAATTTCAGAACCAGAGAGATTTGAATTTAACTTAGAAATTAGTTAAACTCTCCCGAGTACTTCAGCAGCCGCAATAAACCAGTATACCCTAGATCTATTGAGCCTAGCAGAGACTAGTTAAACAACCTGAGACTAGATAGTATAAGAGTAAGATTAGGATCGGTATTAGACTAAGAAGTTGCACGAATCTATCCGGCCGAAAATAAGATAGCGTGACGAGCAGACGGTGTACCCTATCCGAAATTACTCTATGAGTTATACCCATCGGTCCTAACTCAATTTCTTTGGTTCCCCTTTTAATAGTGTAATGATTTGTTTCAGGGATGTTGCAACTGCGCCTTATCGAGCTCTGATGCCTCGCGCCAAGAACATGAAAGACATACCTCAGAAAGTACGTGCATGATCATGTGACTCCTAAGCTTTGATCCAAAAAAATCAATGGATGCAAAAACACGGGGGAAAATGTAGAGTTTTCAAAAAGTTCGACAAAAACTAGAAACGCCAAATGTGGAGTCTTATATGAACAGACAGAACAAAAACGAATCGTTGTGGGAAGGGAGCTAAATTGGTCCAGGGTAACTAAATCCAGGAAGATTAAAGTTCAGGGGCTGAAATCGGTCCATCCACTTATCCGAGTGTTGTTTTAGCCGACGATCGGTTGGAAGAACAGAATCAGGAGTCAGGTGGGACACACTAACAGGTGGAGACTGTCCACGTGGCTGGGCACTGACCTCCTCGGCTCCTCCCAGGCAGTCAGAGCCACTGTACACATACCCTCAGCAGAAATATTCTCCAAAGTCGACCCCCTAGGTGAGACACCACGTGAAAGAGCAAGGGGTCTGGGGGGGGGGGCTGTTTGGACTGGGAAAGGGGGGGATTGATTGACTTTCAATTTTTCTGCTTCTATTGGTTTTAGTATCTTAAATGACGTAGTGTGCACGAGAGTTTTTCTAGGGAGGAGTAGTCGAGCAGTATTTTGCGAAATTTTTTAGATTGACCAGTTTGAACCCAAAGACCCTATTTTGCTGCGCGCGCTGGTTTTTCGACACTATCTCCCCTCAAATGGTGCTGTTTGAAAAAAAGTTGAGGTTGGTTAACCAAAAATAGCTGGCATATAAAAGTACCAAAAAGAGAGCTTATAAAAAAAATTAAACTAAGACTGAACGAACGCGGCCGCCCGCTCCTCGGCAAGCTACAGATGATGTACGAAATTTATGCTTGTTTTTTTTATGTTCTTGCTATTTTGCTTTTATGGCAGTTCCATGATTTGAGGGCCATTACGATAAATAATCCAACAACAAATGTTTCGGCATCGTAAGGTTTTTGTACAAAAAAGGATCGTACCTGCTTCTGCAGGGAAAAAGTTGATTAGAAAACTCCTCCGCCTTGCTGAGTGGCCCGAATAATAATCAAAAATTAGCAGAGGAAAAACCTACTAGCTTAATATCTTGCAGGTTATGCAACAGAAGCAACAGACAATGACAATCTTAGTAAAGCAGCAAGTGACGAAGATGATCTCTATGGAGTGATTGACGACGACGCAGCTTCGGATGTTGAGGCGGCTCTCACAAACGAAGCTGAACCCGAATTGGCGTTTACAGGCGAAGGAGGCGAAGAGCCGACTAGAGTCGAGACACCCGGGTCTTCGTTGCCCCCGATTTCTCGCCAGTCGAAAACAGCAAACTCTTCTGGCAGAAAAACCAGGTAATTGTGAACATTATGTCTAAGTGAACTTTTGAAACGATTGCAAACAAATGTTGGAAACTTGCTATGAAAACTTAAAAAATATATGTTTCAACCGAATGAAAGCTAGAAAACTAAGTAAATATTAAGTTTAAAGCGACGATGAAACGGCTTAGTCTCCGCGTAACAATCTCAAGGTCAGCTGTTTGAGGCCTACTGTATCAGTGTTTTTGTTGTTTGAGGGTGAGGCACCGCAACCCAGCCCAGAATTTTTTTAGCCATAGGCTCAGAACAGCGTTTTTCCTTAAAAACAGCTCGTATGTTGGTTTTTTCCCTCATGGAAAAATTGCTTAAATTTAATTAACATTCGTTAACTATTCGTTAAGTTTATCATGCAAATAAATTTTGCAGAGCTCTGACGGAAACTGAACGTGAGCCCAAACCAGTTACAGTCAGATCATTCACTCCATTGCCCACATCTGCAGAAGACAACTCAAAACCGGGTTGGTTATTTGGAACAAATAAGGCACCTTTTTATGATATTAGTGAAGATCACATTAGTAAAAACTAATACCCTTTATTGCACCGTATAGAACTGTTTTATGTCTTCTACCAAGTTTAAACAAGGAATTTTCAGTTCAAGCTTTTATCTCAAGTATCTAATTAAAAATTGAAGAAAGCAATGTACCGAGAGTTATACAATTAATAAACCAAATCAGGGGTGAATCTAAGACTTTCTCGAGGGGGTGAGTTTTCAAAAAATGCTTGAAAATTTTGTCTACTTTTTTAGGTCGACCAAAATGGTTTTCCGAGTTCTCGCAAATCACTATAAAGACCCTAATTTGACCAAAACTGAATGTCAATCTTTTGGTTGATGAGGGGGTGAAATCGTTGAAAGAAAAAAGTCCTCCCCACTACTCCGGACCCTCCCTTTCCATAAATACGCCCGAACCAAATCAAAGAATTCAATTTTTAGAGTTCTTCCTGAATTGTTTTGGTTTCGACTTCGAACTGAACTACTCGGTGTTGATTCGATCCAAATTCCTCCACCGACTGATCCTGGGCGGGGGTCGAACCAACGCCGCCGGACTCAAGTCAGCCAAGCGACAGTTCACAAAACGACAATCAATGCTGTGAGTCAAGTACATTTTTTTCAAGCAAATAATAATAAATGATTCAACTAATTATCAAATGTTGAGTTAGGACCGATGTGGTTAACTCATAGAGTAATTTCGGATAGGCTACACCGTCTGCTCGTCACGCTATCTTATTTTCGGCCGGATAGATTCGTGCAACTTCTTAGTCTAATACCGATCCTAATCTTTACTCTTATATCTACTAGTCTCAGGGTGTTTAACTAGTCTCTGCTAGGCTCAATAGATCTAGAGTATACTGGCTTATTGCAACTACTGAAGTTCTCTTGGAGAAACTAATTTCTAAGTTAAATTCAAATCTCTCTGGTGCTGAAATTACATGTAATTTCAGCACTTACAAATAAGTGGGTTGTTAGTTAGATGGATTATGATTGGTTAATATTAAATATTTTACAGTGGTAAAAAATCTAATTTATCCAATAATAAAATGTAGTTTAGATCAGGTTCCAATGTGACAAGTATATTTTTCTCACAGCACCATTATCTGGAGAGTGTCTTCAAAATTTTTTGAATGGCCGTTGATGGCTACATTTAAAGTGAATGGGGCGGAGGGCGCAAAAACTACATTTGTCGTCCAAAACTTTACTAAAAAATTACCTAGAACATCTGGTGCTAAAATTGCTGCTACTCGGTTTTTTTGGCTTAACTGGGTCTCTATGAGGTTTTGGGGAGAACTTCAGCATTCAAAACAGCTGGCCTAAAATAGTCGGCAAAACAATGCAGTGCGCTTATTACTGACTGATTTTTAACTGAAGTTTCTTTCAGAATGGCACATGGACTCGTGAAAGAGGTAGTGCGAGTGAACACATTCTCACAACGTTGTCGCGATGTTCATTCGATGACTAGGGAAGTGTCAGCAGTCCTGCTGGAGACCCTTCCTAGATACACTCTAACAATACCTGACAATCTAGGGTACAAAGTTACAGCTAATGGTTAGAAGAGTTCAATTAATCAGAAGAAAAGCCGGTTGATTAATATAAAAATATTCTGACCAACAAATAATAATGTTATCACCTCAGTAGTAAATGCAAAAATCAAATTGGATGTGAGACTTTTTTAAAATTCTTCGAAAACAAATTCAGCTTTGTAAAAAAAGAAATTGAAACTGGGGAGGAATTTTTTTGGGGGTTTGTTTCAGTTTGAAAAAAAAATTTGACGCAAAAAACAAGCACCACAAATAATCATCAGAATGGCTCAAGTGATATGTCATATTAAAGCCCTTTCAGTCGTGAGTCGGTCGACATCAAAAATTTGAAAAAGCTAATTCAGTGTCGAAGAAAACCAGTTTAAAAGTTTAGCTTTTCAGTCTAACTTTGAGCGAGTATAGCAAGTATAGCGAGGGGAAAAGGCTTTTAAACATAACTCTAAGGTTATTGTTGTTCCAACTTTCATAACGAAACTACTGGATTATCTGTGCTCGGGGCGGTTATTTTTCTGCAGACAAATTTCGACTTTTTAACTAGCCATTTTTGACAGATTTTTTTTATCAGTCAAAAAATATTCTTGTCCTGGGCGTAAATTTGAACATATATTTCACCTGTGATCAATTTTTGCAAGTTTATGGGGGTTTAAAGATTGCCATTTTGGCCAACTTGGGACAAAGAACCGTTATATTTTTTCGCGCTTTTAACGCGTAAGCAGAAACTTAACCCGTTTTAGAAATTGTTCCAAATTAGTTTAAGGAAGCTTATTTGCTTTAATTGATTTGTTACTAGAAACAAAATCTATCACTTTGTACTTTATATGGCGTGTGGGGTGATAAATTTTACAGAAATTCTCAAATTACCAAAATATCATTTCATTCTATTACATTTAACTTTTGCATGTTATTACTGCTCCACAGACCTTGAAAGGCAGTCGGAACATTCAAGGCTTTGCTCTGATACGAGCAATTTTTTTGATTTTCTGCTCAAAACATCAACAGTTTTCAGATACATTAGAAACTTCCAGTCAAAATTGCTGGCTAAAAGGACGGATTTTCTCGAAATACAAACAAGACTACTCGTATCAGGGCGAAGCCTTGAATGTTCCGACTGCCTTTTAAAGTTTTGTGGAGCAGTAATAACATTTGAAAATTAAATGAAAGAAAAAAAAATGAAAAATTTTTTTTTCTAAAATTTGAATGTTTTTTTTTGTGAAAATCATCCCCCCACACATACAAAGTATAAAAGAATGGATTTCGCTCCTTGTAACAAATCAATTATGGCAAATAAGTTTCTTTCAACCAAGTTGTAACAATTTTAAGACGGATTAACTCTCCGCTTACGCGTTAATAGAGCGAAATATATTGCGTGTTAATTGTCCCAAATTGGCCAAAATGGCAATCTTTAAACCCCAACAACTTTACGAAAAACGATCGCAGGTGAAATATATTTTCAAGTTTGAGCTCAGGACAGCAATGTTTTTCGAATAATATAAAACAATTGCGTCAAATCGTATCGAAAGTCAGAACAATTAGTCCAAAATGGAATGAGGCGAGCTAATTGGTCTTAATAGTTACAAACACAACTCAATTTTAACACTTACGATTTGAAGTTATCAGCATGAAATTCCTAGTTTGTCGACATTTCATCAACCAAAAACTATTTGAGACCAATAATGGCCAGCAGTGGGATTATTCAGGGCTTTGCCATGATACGAGCAGTCTTGTTTTTTCAATTTTCTTAACGAAAGTGACGGAATATTTGTGCTCGGGGTGGGTTTTTTTTCTTCAGACAAATTTCGATTTTTCAACTAGCCATTTTTGACAAGATTTTTTTTATATCATTCAAAAGGTATTGTATTCCTGAGCTTGAATTTGAAAAAAATATATATTTTAACTGTGATCATTTTTTGTAAAGTTATGGGGGTTTTAACAAAGCCATTTTGGCCAATTCAGGACAATTAATGCGCAATATATTTAGCGCTTTTAACGCATACGCAGGGATTCAATCCTTCGTAGAAATTGTTCCAAATTGGTTGAAGAAAGCTTATGTGCCATAAATGATTTGTTACTAGGAGCGAAGTTTATCACTTTGTATTATATGGCGTATGGGGGGATAATTCTCACAAACAATTTCAATTTTTTTTTCACAACTTTTATTTGATTTTTTTACATATAATTTTTTCATGCTATCACTGCTCCATATACCTGAAAGGGCAGTCGGAACATTCAGGGTTTCGCCCTGATACGGGCAGTCTTGTTTTACTTGTTATTGATTTCAGTTGTTTAAACTATTTCAGCCAGTCTTTACAAATAAAAATTAGCGAATTGGGCAAAAATTTTACATTTATAAGTTTTTTTTTTAAAAACTTTTTATCATTTTTCTACTCCACTTATGTTTAATTCAGGATTCTTTTTAATCATATTGAGTAAAAAAATACTCAAATTGAAAACTTGAAAGTCACCTGTTTGTTTTTTTTTTGAATTCGGAGCACTTTCAATGAGAGATGGTTATATATTCTTTTTTTATATATAAACTCAGCTATACTTTTGAAAATTTATATCATGCTTCGTGCTAGCAGTTCTCCTGAGTGATATAGGAGTTTTTATCCCACTCAGCTCATGAACGGAGGTTATTGTTGCGACCATTTGCCCAAGTGGGAATGAATTATGGCCTAGGGTGTGCATTTTCCTATGCATTTTCACTATTTCAATGAAAATTCTATTGGTAGAAATTTCTTTACTGATAGTTTTTGCAATTAAGACTCAAATCGACCTCGGTAAAATTTCTTGGACTCAAATCTTAGATAAAACTCTCTTTTTGACAATGATGAACATTTTTTACTTGAAACATAAGAACAATGAGTTGTAACGGTATAGTACGTTCTGTAATTGTGTCAACAAATTTTGAAATTTTGTCATTTTGTCAGCAAATTTTGTCATTTTGTCAGCTGAATTTCTACGAAAATCTTTTTTTCCCTCAATTTATTGCAACTTTTCTCTCAATTCTTCTTTATTGTTGATTAAGATAGTTACATTCTGTGTTAGTTTCAGAGCAACCAGCTACCCTTGTTTCGTTCTGTTATAGGAGTTGCCATTGCTTTGGCAAATCTTTACCTGCACTCCATGACTTTGACTCCAGTTGAAGCCCCCGAAGTGTTCGAGGCTGCCAAATTTCTCAAATTCAGACATCTCAAATATACGTAAGAGCATACACAATCATAAGCGAACGTGATAATCTACTGGACCGACAATTTAACACATGATTACTTACATTTTTTTGTGACCACTGAAAATTGAAGGGGACTTATGTTTAAGGGAGTTGGTTTTTTCCTCACAAAGACAGGTCGCACAAGTTATTTTCAGGTGAGGTCGAGTGGTATATGATGCTGAAGCGTTAGGGTTAATAGCCTGTGAAATATCAGGTTCAGTTGTGATTGGAGCTGTGGTCACACACAGGCGAAGCTTAGCTTTGCATCACTTGCCATACAACATAATCATAAAAAGGCATAGATCAAAAAAAATGTAAAACGTTGAAAAAACTAGGTGTACCAAAATTTTTGTATGTCTCGATGGAAGACATCTAGGGCCCTGCTAAAGCTCGAGGTACGTGTTTGAAGGTTATACTGATGCGTGTCAAAGTTTTATACTGATGCTGGAGTTTGAAGGTTATACTGATGCGGGTCAAAATGCGTAATTTCAAAAATTGGACTTTGCCCAAAACCTTAGTTTTTTCTCTTAAAAAATAATTGAGAGGAGTAAAAATGTTCGAAACTTTTGAATTTCACCAAAAACAACTTTTGTCTCACGAAGTAGCTGCCTCTGCAGGAAAAATTTGCGCAAACGCTTGTTCCGATTGAAATTTTCATCTCAGATATGATAGGTAGTTGTAAAGAAATTTCAAAAAATTTCTAAAAACGGACAAAAATCAAAAAATGACTTTTCGAAACCTATAAGAGCAGGTCGTGGTCGGTAGACTAGGGAAAATTCCCAAAATTGAGTTTCTGGATTGAAAACTTCAAGAATTGGCTCGGTAATTTTTGAGTAGAGTACAAAAACTTCCAGTAAACGGTCAAATATTCAAAACTTTTACTTGTCTGAAGGCCACAACTTTCTTCCTAAAAATTGGTCAAAAGAAATAATAAAGATAACTTTGCAACAGCCTGCTATGTCGATGAAACATATGATATGAGGTTTGGCAGGATAGTTATCGAGAAAAGTCCAAAAAACGGCCAAAAAAACAGGAAGTTGACTATTCCGAGAATCATAGTTTTTGTATTATAAAAATTGGGCGTAGCCGCTTATGCAGAAGAGATACACCCAACCTGTAATTTCAATTGAAATCAGAAACCCAGATTTGGCAGGGTGCTCCTCGAGAAATGTCATGAAGCTTCAAAAAACAGTAAAGAAATCAAAGTTTTGACTTTCCGAAGACCTCAATTTTCTGTATCAAAAAAATTTGGGCGTAGTTGCGTTTATAAAATTTAGAAAAATAATCGCTCAAAAATCAAAAAATTGATTTTTCCGAGGACGATAAATTTTTGTATTGAAAAAATGTGAAGAGCCGCCACTGCAGGGTGGTTAAAATTTGGCTAGTTTTTGAGAACGAAATGGAAAAGATTCAAAACGGCCAAAAAATCAATAATTTGACAATTCCGAGGGTCATAACTTTATCGTGTAAAAAAATTGGGCGTTGCCGCTTATGGAGGGCAGCTTTTGGATCCGTTTTTTAAATTAAAACCAAAATTTCAGATTTGGTAGGCTTGTTTTTGAGAAACCAAAAAAAAATCAAAAAATGTAGATCAAATATCCCCCCAGGGACTTTTAAAAGGCTGTAGACAAAAAAGTGAGACCAGTATGAAGCCACACAAGAATGTAGATGGTCTTTCTATAGATGCCCCTTTTTCGAAAATTGGAAGAAGGGTTTTTTGAGAGAAAAAAAATTAAAATTTTTGCAAAAGAGGATAAAATTTTCAAAGCGTCTCAAAAAAAACATAAAAAGTCCCATACCCTTTCATAATACCTGTTTTTATCAAACACGAGTTCTAGGAAAACATTCCAATTAAGACAATCTTCGAGCAGACACCATCTTTGAGCCGAAAAAAAACTGATTGTGTAGAAAAAAACTTTAGAAAGTTTCAAGTCCCCCTGAAACTACCCTGTAGTAACTAGTACCCACGCAGTAGTTGAATTTTGAATTAGGCATATTGATTCAACTGATTTTGTTAAACTAGTTGTTAACCCGAAAAAAAAGACTACATTCCGATTTGATAACGCTTGCTAATCGCAAGCGTAAAAAGTCCCAAATAATCCAGTGTCGAGAAAACTTATTCTGAAACTTTTTAAATTGGCATATATGATTGACACAATTTGTGGCTGCTTATTGAAGCTTGGTAACTCATTTTTTTGCAGATGCATAGAGATAATGATGTGCAACATCACAGTGGACAACGTGGGCACATTCTGTCAGTTGTCGGAGCTGCACAACATCAACCTTCTGAAGAATGCATGCATCCGTTGGTTGGCATACCATGCAGTGTCCGAGATGTCAGAGAGTCTAGAGCTGAAAAAGATATCTATCAAAATCATGCAGGAAGTCCTATCACACAAGCAGTACGTTGATAATTTCACTATTTTGAAAAACTATTGATTTTACTTTTAAAATATAGCAAACTAAACTGATCCACGCCTCTCTTAGAGTTACTCACTTTTTGATTACACTTACTATGTAAAATCATAGATAACATGTTTTGACAACATCAAATAAGGTACTAACCCAATTATGGCTAAAGAAAATATTTTTTTTTTGGTCGTTTCAGCCTATTTGTGAGCCATGAGTTCAACCTCTACACAATGCTGTGTTCATGGCTCTACCTGCAGGCCAACAAGACCACTCAGATGCCCCCATTTGGAACAATAGTCACCTACTTCAACAGGTAAGAACACATTTTCTGCAAAAGTTTGCAAAAATTGCCAAAATTAGTTATGCAAGAGTTAGTTAGTCAGTTCTCTTTTCAATTATGCAAAGTTGTTTATTTTCAAATAAATCTAAATGTAAACAAATACAGCCTTCTGTTAAATTTTGTGGTGACCCTAATGTATAAAAAAATGAAAATTTATTCACTTTTTTTCTCATTAACATTTTCAAAAAAAATATCTCCCTAAACTCATATGAGCATATTGATATTCATTTCACAGATGTTAATGCTTGTTCGCTGTTGTTTACGCGCCAAAAAACTTAATTTCTGCACCCCTTTAGTCTTCCAAAGTGGGTGTCGTTCCTGGGTCGGGATGAGACTGCCTCATCTCTCTACATGCCCCTGTTCACCCTACTCCGTCTCCATGCCCTCACTGACCCTGGACAACTGGAACTTCTGCAGAAGATGAATGTGCTGCCTCAGAACTGGCTGCTCAATCTAGTCACTATGAGCTACAGATCGGTCTGTTTTTTTTTCACATCCAAACTATGCTGCAATTTTTTTATCACAATTTTGGCGAAAACGCGAAAAAACCGAATGTTAAAGGCCATTCGCAAGTGAAAGTTAAAAGCCTAATTCATCTTTTGTCACACAACTTTGTTTCGACAGTTGTATCTGATTTATCTTTATGTTTACTTGAAATGATGATAAAAAAAACTGAAATTTTTTCGAGGCAGGCTTGTTATTTTTTGAGGCAAAGAGATTTAATTGCATAAAATCAAAAAAAATTGAAGCTCGCGTTATGCGTCAATTGCAGTTACAAGTGGGTGGTGACATGTCCCTTGTCATGGCCTTCGAGACGTCAGCTGCCAGGTATGGCCTAGTGGTCCATGACAACTTCACGAGACAGATAGAAGTGGTTAGTCTGCATGGGTTCTACTTCGAACTGTCTGCCACCCCTGAACAGCCTATAGAGAGCAGACTGAGTATGACAGATGGACAGGGTATAGGAAGGAGGGAGCAGGTGGCTCCTACTACATTCTACCTCCAAATTAAAGTAAAGATAAGAGGGGAAAATTATATAACATTTTTAGTTATCATTTAAAAATAGTTAAGAAAAAATCCAGAATTTTTTTTTTGAAATTGACGGCAATGGTGCTATGAAAACAGTCAAATGGAAGAACTTTTCGATGAATAGTTTCAAAATTTGTTTGATTAAAAGACCCAATATTCAGTTTTTTTTTCTCATAATTTAGATAGTCCTTTTTAAACGAATGAAAAGTTTTTTTTGAAACACTTTCTTGCCCTCTGCACTGACTGATTTTACTTTTTAGCGACTCAAACCATCTGATCCTTCGCTCTCACTGGGAAGCAAAGAGAAGTACACTTTCTCCATGCGACAAGACAGAGAGCTCATCTATGGAATCACAGGCCAGTGGTTCGACTCCCACTCGCGTCAATTCTGTGTGGCAGAGTCAACAATCAAACGACAGCGATTCGCGTTCTCGGCTAAAATGTCTAAAAGCGAGGTAAGTTTTTCATTTTTTTGTACATGTTGCTTGGACTTCAGTGAGGTATACTTATTCATATAACAAGAAACACGGCGGTAGCTTGAGAGAAAAAAACGCCTGCAAAATTAATGAGTCATCAATGAATTCTTTTTGTTTCAGATGCTGCAGATTACCCCAGGGGAACTGCCATTCAAAGTACAATTTGCTCTCCTCTTCCCACCTTCGTGATATGAAAACCAGGGGAAAAGTGATCCTTACTAGAAATAGTGTTCTATAAATAATACGACTTTGAAATAAATTCTCGAAACCAAGATAAATTTTAGAAGCTGTTTGAGTTCTTAAGAGAACTTGAAGTGATTTAGGTACGCAAGCTGGCAGGATCACTAAACCACTCTCACCACCCCAAACTTGCTCTTTTCTGATACATCTTTTCGGTCGATCAGCATTAAAACTTTTCTGACGGCGATTTTGGTGCCAATAACTACTAAAGTTGACAAAGGCCAGCGCCAAAAAAAAACAACTTTTTACACAAAATCTTACAAAAGAGCCTAATGACGCCGTTTTGACGCTTTTCGTGGCACCAATTTTAAAGCAAACATGGTTTTTATAATGTTTTGTGAAACCTGAAATTTTTTTGGAAAAATTACCTTCGATAAAATTCTAGATCCGCCACTGCTAAATGGTAAGCTTTGTTGAACTGTTAGAGACCTTATATATTTCTCGATGAAATGCTATATGACTTTGTACTTATTGATAGAAAAAACCCCAAAGTTTGCAGACGAAAGTTACACAAGAAAGCTCAACTGGCGATCTTTGAGAAATTTGAATTGGACCAGGCGGCATATCCGGTCGTTAGGGCTAGCAAAAAGATCACATGTTTTTGTGAGCAGCATCATAACAAGGTTTCATTAGTTTCAGATTTCTAATTATAACGAAGGAAAATTGCCACCAACAATCTATGACCTAAAGAATCCGACCGACTATTCAAATATCATAATATATTACTACAACCGATTGTGTAACACTGGAAAATTTAGTATCAAAAATCCTTTTTCAAAGTTTGTTGACGTTTTCAGTCATGTTTTGAGTATGGAAAAAACGCAAGCTGAAGCTCTAAAAACTATATATTCACAATTCATGAAACAATTTGAGTCAACCAGCCCGGACGCTTATCCCGAAGGTTAATTATTTCAGTTGACAAGATCGAATATAACCAGCACCCATTAAGCGATGACTCACTTGCAAGAGCACAAGTAGCAAACTGCAGCACATGATCAATTTGAACCCGCAATCAAATGATTGCTGGGCATCATCACTATCGGATCGTCACGATGCCAGAATTAAAATTAAAAACATAACTTAGGTCTAAGTATTTTTCCTTGATAAATCGTCTATATTAACTTTGCTTAATACATAGTTTGCACCACGAGTTAGCATGAAAGCTTGAATTTTCTACCAATTTAATTCAGAACTGAGAAAAAATTATCAATTTTTTTTCTAGTCTTGCAATCCAAGCCTGAATATTTTTTAATTGATAACGGCATTCGAATTCAAACGGCGCCTTTTATGAAACCCAATACTAAGTTTCTCCTAATTTTGAGTGAAAGCAAAAAAAAACGAAATTGTTTTAAAATTATTTAAAAAACACTTTATCATTGAACAATTTAATTTTTTTTGCTTTTTGCTAAGAAAAACTTTGGGAATTTTTTAATGTGGTTCAAATCACCACTGAAAAGGCTTAAATATGGCATATCACTCAAAACAGTCCGATAATTTTTTGTGTTACCTGATTTTGGGTGGTAAACAAAAAGACTAAAACACACACGAGTACAAAGTTTTTCACCATTTTCAATGGTCAAAACAACAAACTGTATTTACTTTTTTGAAATAGATGAATCAGTCTGAGAACAAAAAATATCAGAGAAAATAAAAAATACCCGTACCTAAAACTATACTGCAGGACTGATCCCTCGAGGATTGTAAAACACAGTAAAAATTCTAGTAAGACATGATTCAACCTTGCATCATCCCCTGATCTGTTTACTTTTCAAGCAAAATGCAAGTTACGCAACGATAAAAGATGAAAATTTGAAAAAGACTGCTCGTATTCAGGAGGCTAAACCCAGGTTGTTCTGACTGGCATTTAATGTTGATGAAAATAGTTTCGATTTACAAATTGTTAACAATTTGCAAAAAAGCAATTTTTTAAAATCAGTCAATTTTTTTTTTCAATTTTTTTCCGCACTCGCCATCGAAAGTACGAAAAGATATATGCTAACTCTCGTAAGGTCTGAAAAAAGCATTATGTTTGACTCGATGCAATTTGTCATGTAATAATTTACCAATTACATTTTATAATAAATTAAAATATTGCTAATTAGCTATCCCAGTTGAAGTTTTAGAGGTCAAAGTAGTCACTATTTTGAACCCCATAAATTAAGAACAAATTATCGCAAAATGAATTTTTTTAATTCTTAATTTTTGGACATCAAAATCTGAAAAAAAGTTCCCTGTACGTTATCTGAATCCTTTTTCTTTTTTGAGATACTTTTGAATGAGTCAATGGCGAATTGACTTTTCCTGGAGATTTAAAGGCTAATAAATTTTTGCAAAAATCGCTACACAGATTCAAAATAGTTTTTAAAGTACAGTAAAAACGTAGAAAAATATAGTAAAAGTAAAAAAAAAAACAGAAACCCTATCAAAGTTTTCTAAGTAAACAGGCGCATTTGTGCAGTGCATAAAGGAAAAGTGCAATTGATTGTTTTTTTTTCTAATCAAAACCCTGCTAAATAAGCAGCGCAATAGTTGTAAAATTAAGGTCAGTCTTCAATTTCAACAATTAACCTAAAATTTTCAAAAGTTTAGGAAACCTTCCCGTGAAATAGTGAAATAGTTGATACGGCACCTTTAATGAGTTATACGAGTGCTTTATTGTAGGTAAAGAATTTGTAATGAAAAAATCTGGGTTCACAGTTTTTCTAGCGGCTATTGAGAAAAATCAATCGAAAAAAATACAGGTATAAGGCTCCATTTGTATCATTCATCCATATTTAACTACTTGTTGAAGTAATTTAGTTGAAGGAAGTTCTTTATTGCGGCTCAAGGTAGTTTTTTTTGTCTAGAATTTTCATGTGGTACCCCTATTGCAGCTGAACTTGGCCAGACTGTGGTAGACTTGAAGCTAGAGGTCAAGTGAAAATTGGTCCTTACAAAAATTTATTACCACGGCATGGGATCGGTTGCACGATTTGGCGATCTCAAATTGAACGCCTTTCCGTTATGCTAAGTGCGTCTTTCCTGCGTGGTGATCAAGGCCGTACAAAATTGATACTGAGGCAGTAAATTTAGTTTTCAAAGTTTTTAGCGCCACTTTTGGGAGCCAAATCCATAAAAACAATTTTTTGGTTGCTGTATGAGAAAAATTGTAGTCAAAAGTGCCTAATTCACTCGCACGATCGAAGTTTTTGACATTCGTTCTCAGATATTCTCGTTTTTTACTCTGGTCGGAATGTTCTGTGCTACTTGTACAGCAACCGGCTATCCTTGTTTCCTTTTTTGTTTAGCTCGCAAAATCAACACCACGAACAATTATTGGAATAGGCGAAGTAATAGATCAAATTAAAGCCTTCTAATCATTGTTCACACAACATTAAAAGAAAATGACAATGTTTTCAGTGTCAGAAGAAAAACTGCTTTAGTTTTTTTTTTGGGTTTTAGTTCAATTTGGAGCGGGTGAAGCAAGCGAGCAAGCTTATCATAGAAAGATAACCTGTCAAATTTTTGTGCAGGCCCTGAAAATTTAGTTTTACTTCAGTAAAAAAAAGTTTTTTGAAATTGTTTTTGCGACATTTTGGGAATAAAAAATTTCCAGAACAAGTTTTTTGCCTTTTTCAGCATGACTGTCAAATTTGTCATGTTTTTTTTCTAGTTTTTTCCTTAAATATGTTCGGAACATTTTTTGCTACATGCACATCAACCGGCTATCTTTATAATTTGAGTTTCTAGGCTTCAGATAATTCGACTAAATCGAGAACGCTTTTTCTATTTGTTTCGATTCTGCAGAAATTATTGCAAATTTTGGAATAAAGTAATTTGAGTTTCTTTGCTTTAGTCAATTCGGCCAAACTGAGAACGTGATTTCTATTTGTTTCAACCCTGCGGAATTTGATGCTAATTCTGGAATAACTACCGTTTTTTACCGAAGAAAAACTACTAAACGACGTGTGATATCCTCTTACGATATGATATACGTTATCTCGACGTATTTCGACACTCAAAAAAAGAAGAACGTGGGTTTGAAATTGAATAGAGGAGGTTGTCATTGGTATTCAACGTACTAACGAACAGACAGTAGTCAATAAAGTGTTTTATATGCGCCTCGTCATGTGACTGAAACTTAATAGCTTGCAAGTGGTTTGTGCATTTGAGCTTTTGGCAGAGGTTACACTTTCAAAGTTAAGGTGACATTTTTGTCCTTTGCTTGCAACAAACTAACTTCCATCGAAAACGCCTGATTTAAGCTCACAAAAACGTGTTCTATTTGATACCGTTGCGTTTTGTCGTAGAGGTTAAAACAGAAACAGGTATCCGAAAACATGAAAACAAACCTTAATTTGGTCAAAGTTGCGTCAATATTTGTCAGAATTCAGTCGTTTTTGTTGACCGAGTATGATTTAAACTCGGTACTTAATCGAAAACAGTAAACTTCATTTTAAAGCTAAGCTCTCTACTGGAAAGACTGGTTTTCTCCATCAAAAAATTCTAATTCAACACTTAATCCAAAAAAACTGATCTCAAACTAGAAACACATCAATAAATCAGACTAAAAATCTTTAACATCCAAAATAAAAATAATCTAAAATGCATTTTAAAGTAGTTTTGATCTGGCTCGCTGCCAACATTCTCACAGTTTCTTGTATTGTGACGATGCCAGGGGTCTGTCCAAATATTCCGACAATGTCTTTCAACAAGGCTGATTTTGCTGGCGCCTGGTATATTCTGGGCCGAGACACGGATAACGATATGGAACCGTGTCAGGAAGCATTCTTCGCCCCACTGGACCAAAATGGTTGGTTGTCATTTATTAAACCTACTTAGCGTATACCTTATATGCAGAAAGTTTTTTTAAGGTTTAAACTTACAGCTTTTAAAGTTGATAATAAAGTAAGTTGTTGAAAAAACAGAGCTCAAATTCTGATGATAAAATTGATCTGCTCGAAAACATAAATGTAAAATATTTTTAAATACATTTTCGCTGCAGTTTGAAAAATACGATTTTGTCAATTTTCAGTGCAGTGTGCAAAATACTTTCCGATCAAATAAGATAAATGTCAAAGCTAATCATATTATCAACTTGTTTTTATTTCTAGAGGATGATTTCATGATGAAGGTCGCACAAGGATCTAGCAGTGACATCGAATCGTACAAAATAACCTCAAGAATTGGATCTCACTACATTGCACCAGTCCAAAACGAGAAAACTTTTGTCGCAACTGCCAACTTCGTTCCTCTAGCAAACAATGGACAAGTTGCAGCGATATATTTCTGCGAAGAGTTCGGCACATTCAAAAGCGAAAATCTCTGGATGCTTTCCAGAACTCAGACACCAAATGTCGATCAAGTTAACGACATCAAAGAGATCCTTGCAAGTAAAGGGATATCAATGGACTTGCAACAATCATCGAGAGAAACTTGTGGAGTTCCCAAAAAAGAACCCATGAAACACGAACTGAATGACCATCTCAGAACTCTGCCAGCTGATAGAAACTCTTTAAAGCCCGAACAAATCGCTTTCCTCCGGTGCGTGCAAGAGTTGGAAGCAATGGGTTTGCACAAGTTTATCAGCATTTGTTTCGATAAATCATAAATTAATGAAGTTGCATGTTATAGTGCATAAATATTTGAGTTTTTTGCAATTAAATTGAATTAAAAATTTTTGTAAAAAAAATCAGTTTTAGAAAAGAAGCTAAAAACAAGTAACCAATATTCTAGAGTTATCTAGCGATAAATAAAAAATGCTTTTGCAACTTATCAACAAAACTTTTTGAAGAACCGAATGTCTGCAGAACCAATATCTCCACTTTCGTACAATTTTTTCTTGAAAAATGTTTTCTTCATGCCCTCACGAAAAAATCTTTGACAGCAATTTTTGAACTCACGGTTTTGATATCCGAATAGGGCAGAAATGTATGTGAGATAACAATGAAATTTTGATTTTCAATGGAAATAAATTCTTTAATGCGATTGAAACAAAAAAACTTTATACAGAGGCAAAGTTGAGCTTCGCACCTTTTGCGATACAAAAAAACGTTATGTAATATGATATAAGAAAAAACTGACTATTTGAAAAACGCAACATCTTTCCTAGTTTTTAAAAATCATTAACTTTTTCAAGAGTATCCGCAATACACCGATTCTCTGGCATATTTTTAAAGTATAAAACTCGTTTTACAAACTCAATTTAGGCAAAGGAATCTTGTATGAAATTTTGCTAAAAAAATTATAATCAGACAAAATCATAATTTTAGACAATTTAAAATATAAAGCTCCCTCTTCTGACGAAAAAGTAAAGAAAAAACCAAACTAATAATACATTAATTTTTTAAGTATAGATCTAAAAAAAATTACAGGAAAAAAAAGGTTATTAAATAACGTTAAAATTAAAAGATCATAAAATTAAATACTGTAGAAAACAAAGCCCATAAAAAGATTAGATAAACAATAGTTCAAAAAATAAATTTTTCATGGGCGAAACACTTCAGTTGGCAAAAAAGAACTCCCTAGCCAGGTTCGAACCCCAGACTGTTGTTGTTCCAAACAGGCGCGTTACCTTTGTAAGCAAATCCAGTTCGAGCTGCAATTTCTGCCCAATTGGCACAAGGCAAGGCTCGCAGTTTGTCGCGGGAACTTGATAGCTAATAAGTTACTTGAATAGGTAATAATATAGTTACTGTAAACAAAACTTTATACTGGAACAAAATTTAATACTCGGTAAAAAACAAGTGCTTGCCGTTTTTGAGTGCCATATGCATACAAATTCATGAAGCAATTAGATCTAACTGAAGTGGGTTCTATTCGGTCCATTAAAACAAAAAAAAATAAGAAGCTTAAGGTTCATACTTGCCGATGACTGTCCGTCAAACCTAAAAAAAACAACATCTGGTTTTTAGTTTATTCCAGTTTAATAGCTAAATAGCTCTGTGAAATCTTACTAATGCAACTTGTCATCCTCTAAAAAGTACGATTCCCTGGAACACTTTTTGGTCCACTTGCATAAGTTATTTTTCACCGAAATTATTTTGAAACTAGACTATTTGAAAGAAAAGAAAGAAAGAAAGAAAGAAAGAAAGAAAGAAAGAAAGAAAGAAAGAAAGAATTTATTTCTCATTGTTACTGGTAAATTTGCATACTAGGAGAATTTAAATATGAAGCACCAGAAACAGTGAGGGGACAGTTAACAAACCCAATAGGGTTACAGAGCACTGCCCGTTGAAAAATTTGAAAAATTATTGACGACTGCTCGTATCAGGGCAAAGCCTTTTAAAGGTTATGGAACTGTAATAACATTCGAAAAATTAAATGAAACAAAACAAAATGAAAATTTTTTTCTTCTAAATTTTGAACTTTTAAATGAAATTAATCCCCCGTCACGCTATTTAAAGCACACAAGGATAGATTTCGTTTCTTGCAAAAAATCAATTAAGGCAAATAAGCTTCATTCAACCTATTTGGAACGATTTCTAAGACAGATTAACTCTCCGCTTACGCGTTAATAGCGCGAAATATATCGCGCGTTAATTGTCCCAAATTGGCCAAAATGGCAATTTTTAAACCCCCATAACTTTACGAAAAATGATCACAGGTGAAATATCTTTTCAAATTTGAGCTCAAGACAACAATATTTTTTGAACGATATTAAAAAATTCCGTCAAAAATGGTTAGTTAAAACGTCGAAGCTTGTCTGAAGAAAATAAAACCACCCCGAGCACAAATATTCCGTTACTTTCGTATCGAAAGTCGGAACAATAACCTTTTCCGTAAATAGTCAGGGCAACAAAACTTTTCTTTAATTCTTTCTTAGGCCAGACTATCAAGTACTTACAAAACTGCGGTCGAAGTTTATGGAGCGGAATTTTAACAATTTGTCAATTTATTTGTATACATTGGTCTGTGATTCAAAGAGAGTTATCTATATTGTCTCGTGGAGAAACGGTCAATGAATATAGAAATCCTGGATGGCTTTATTTGCTGAAAAACGAAATATATATGTGTTTTTGGCTCATGTTTGTGTTTTTTAATATAGACGCAGTTGATGTTTCAAAACATCTCAGCAATGTTTAGCTGACCAGTGATCAATTGCAATCTTTTGCCAAAAAATGAAATTTGCTTGAAAAAAAATCTGCAACTGAGAAAACTGTGACTGATTTTTTCCACTACACCAGATTATTATTGGGTCTACTACATTCAAATCCTTGTTCTCACTTCGAATGCATTTTTCAACAAACAATGTTTTTCAGCCTCCAAAGAGTAGTAAGCCGTTATTTTTGCTTGAAAATCACAGAAAACAAAACTGCTTGTATCAGGGCAAAACTCTGAAAGCTCTGACTCCCCTTTAACTGGCCTTGAATAGTTTTGATAAATGCACTATTGGCAAATTATGAAGTTATGGCTCATACCATTGAAATTGAATTGATCCAAATTGAGTCGTATATAAAATTAACAAGACTCTTTGCCAAGCTTTTAAAGATATTCAGAAAAGTGTTCATCTTATAAAAATTGGTTAAATTTCCAGAAAAATTTAGGTTTTTTTGTGAAAAGCACCCCCTCACACGGTTCAAAAAGCAAAATGGTATATTTGTTCAGAATTTCAAAGACAATGGAATATTTATGCTTGTGGTGGTTTTTTCATTCAGTTAATTTTCGGCGAGTTCAACAAATTTTTTTTATCCAATTGAAGATAATGACTCCCTAAAATCAAATGTAAAAAACGATATTTCACCTCCGATTCGTTTTGTAAAGTTATGGGAGTTTAAAATTTGCCAATTTGGCCAGGCTCTGGACTGGACTAATCTATCCGCGCTTTGAAGAATTTATGCATAATACTGAAAGCGTTACTCGAATTTTTTACGCGTAACTAATTATCCCGTAAAACAAAATCGTTCCAAATTGAATTGAGGATGGGTAATCAGTCGTATTATTTTCGTAAGACTCAAATTTTTACAATTGATCTTTGATATTGTCCAAAATTTACAGCTTTTCAAAATTTTCCCAAAAACTATTCGATATAAATTAAGAAGCAGTCGAACATTAAGGGTCAGTCGAGCAGTCCTGTTAGCTTATAGCAAAGTTGTGAATTTACCAAACAGCATACTTCAATTCAGTTTGGAACGGTTTATGAGGCAGGTTACATCTCCGCTTACGCATTATTATCACAAAATAAATCGCGCGTTATTTTCCTAAAATGGCCACATTGGGAAAATCTTTAAACCCCATAAAATTACAAAAATTGATCACAGATAAAGTATATTTTTCAATTTAATACCTCAGGAAAACATTAACTTTCACCTGAATTTTAAAAAAATATCAAAAAAAGCAAATCTAATAAACTCAAAGTTTATCAGGAGAAAAAAAAACACCCTGAGCACAAATATTCCGAGTCACTTTCTTCAAAAACCGGAACAAAAAGACCACTCACTTTACTTATCTGAATTCAATTTTGAACACGAAAAAATACTAAGTACTCATGCTAGAAAAGAAATACCTCGGCGACCCATTGCCATACCTCTTGACCACACGCTAAAAATTTTAATGAGGTGTAGTTAGAAAATGATCGTTTTGAGACAAAAAAAAGGATGAACTCAAAAAGGTTGCTGAAAGTTATCGAAGTTTGTTTACAGAGCCGCTACTACTCAACGCTTAATGCCGCTAATGTCCACTTTTTACAAAAAAATGAATTCTTTTATCGCCTCATTTAAATGAAACCGTTTCTCTCTTATATCGGCCTTTTTTGAATATTCGGTACATTTCTTCAAACCTCAACCTTGCAATTTAGTTTCAATAGCAACAATCAAATGTGTTCACTGAAATCTTGAAAAGGAGTCCGATCTGTTCACCAGAATAATATTTGTTCAGAATTATAACATTCCGGTCAAAGATGAAAGTTGAAATATCTTTCTGGTCAACGCAGTTCATATAATATTATGGTGAAAACAATCTATAGTCCAATTCAAACTATTCACCTTTACATATAAAATTCAGTACAAAAAAAATAAGTTAAATGCAACTAAAATGAAATAAACGAAGCTTGAACGAAATTATGTTTTAGTTTATTTTATACCCAATAAACTGGTTTTTGTTGACGTTGAAGACATTAAGAAAACTGTAAACTCTTATGTAAGTTTTTAGGAGAAACGTTGAAAAAAAACAAGAGAACTAGTAATAACTGCACAATACGAGAATTACTTCAAAGCCCAAAAAATTCAGTCAATTTTTTGCCCTTCTTGGAAATTTCACTGAGTTTTTTACTACTTTTTTTCGTGTTGATTCTCCCAAGTGGTTGGTGGAGTTGTTGATTCGCGGTTTTTAAACCTGTAAAAAATGCCACCTTTACAAAATACTGAACGTTTTTCTTAAAATCAACTAGGTAGAGTCACCGTCTCCCCAGGGCACAGTTTTAAGAAAAACTGTTTTTTTTTAATTGAAGTTTTAAACATCGAGAGTATCTGCAAAACATTTTTTCTTTCAGCAAACAATAAAACCAAACCGTTCTGTGGAAGAGCCACAGCAGTGCAATTCCGAATTCAAAATAAAGCAACAATCATAGTAACAGAGATTTGTGTGTAATTTGCATTGGGGTCCCTAGAATTTTTTTCGATGGCAATTTTTTCAAAAAAAACTCTAAAAAAGCTAATGCAAAAATCGATTTTAAAAAAGCTGAGACAAAATTTTGTGTGCTCCGAATCTTTTTTTTAAATCATGGTCAATAAGTAACATTCAGTCTCCAAAGTTAGATAACATTTTCTTAAATGTATTACAAATTGTTTTAAGACACATTACGAACAAGACTGCTCGTTTCAAAGCGAAGTCTTGCATATTCAGGTTCATTGAGTACATTTTCGTTGTTAAAAATGGAAGTGGTCGCAATGTTTTCAATTTTTACTGGTAACGTGCCCATGAAATTTAAAAAAAATTCGACAGCTAAGTGTTTTCGGGCCATGTTTATTACTGATTTTAACAATTTTGGGAAGAAATTGTTCCAGGTTTTTTTGGAAACTGTTTGTTCAAAACCCCTCAGTTTCAATTTTTTTTTCGATTTTGGGCTAATTGATTGGTGAGGAGTCGTTCAAACAACTTTTTTGAAGTGTCATATTTTACATACATGTATGGCAGTTTTTTAGACCAAATTTGATGATAATACAATTCCAATTTTTCAGATTACCAGACAAGTTAGGATTTATTAGATAGAAAAAGTTGAATAAACCACGAATCATATGACGGAATGGGCTTAAGCGGGACACAACAATTGAGAAAGTCAAACAATTAGCTCTAGCACCAAGAAGTAGTTAATAGAACTTGTTTACTAGTCCTTTAACGTCAAGTTTTTTAAAATTGTATTCCAAGTTTACCAAGTTTATCAAGTTTACGAATTGGGGTTTAAAAAATCACATTAAAGCCTTAAGTATGAAGAAGAGATCACAATGTTCTAAGAAAAAATAGTGCTGATCACCATGGACTAAGAAAAAATTTCAAAAAATCAATTAACTCATGCATTTCATCAATAAAACGAGATTTTGGGCACAAAAGTATGCAATAATTTCATGAAAGTTATCAATATAAACAAAATTTCAGGTGCAAATATATGCAATAAAATCATGAAAATCATCAAGCAAAACATAATTTTGGGGATTATATCTTTCTATCTTTTTTGCACGTTAAAAATTTACAAAAATTGAATTGTAATAAATTGGTTAGAAACCATCTTAAAAAGCCTAGCGATCTAAAACTGGTTTTCTTATTAAAAAAAATTTCCTTAAAAAAGCTCGGATGCAAACTCTACAAAATTGAGGGCTTCCAGTGCTAAACTTCAGCTCTAAGAACCCTCACTTAGAGAAAGATTCGTTTAAATGATCAGATTTGGTGGATAGATAACCAGATCTGGTGGATGGATGACAAGATCTTGTCGACGGATGACCAACTCTTGTCGACGGATGACCAGATTTTGTCGGCAGATGACATAATATGGTCTAGGGATGACCAGATATGGTTAACGGATGAACTAAGATTGCAGATGTGAGACCAAATCTGAATTTAAATTGAAAAAAAAAAAGATTCTTTTAGGAGTTAAATAAACTGAGGATGCTGAATATTTAAAATTGACTACTCTTAGTTTTAAAATTTAAAAAAATGAAAACAATCAAAACAGTATATTAGACTACAGTGTCAACAACATATTTATCGAATCAGAAATTACAGAACACAGAAAGAAGTTTTTAATTGTTGGAAAACAGTCCTGATTTTTGCGGCATCAAGTGTAGCGCTTTAAATCTGACATTTTGCCTTCGTGAACAGGGTGTAGTCCAGAGTGTAGTCATGAATAGTCCAGACTCCATATAGTCTTATCATCTAGATTTCCAATTTGGTTTCCTAAAACATACATGAACCAAAAAAAAAAAATTTGAAATGACCGTTTACGAGACACGCTTAAAAATTACGTTTAAAATAACTTTTAAAATTGAAGAAATCAAAAACTAATATTTGTGGCGCTTCTGTAACAAAAGTAACGCTTTTATTAAACCCTGATGTTTTATGGAAAAAATTTAATACTTCGCCAGATAAATGTGCGAAAATGTTGATAAATCAAATACAAATTTGTTGTATTGAACAAAATAAGCCCACTTTTCATTTTTGAATTGTTGCTTAAAATTCCATAAGTGTAAGGAGGGGGTTTTGCGGGGGGGGGGGGTGAGGGGTCTGATTGAGATTTGGGGGGGGGGGGGAGAGCTGTTTGGCACTGTAACTGAAGAAAACAAAATAAGTTTTACAGTTAAGATGATAACGAAATTTGGAATTTAAATGAGACTACGGGAAAAGAATGAAAGGGGTGGCGTCCCTCATGCTTGAAGGACCGAATGCTTGAAATTTATTTTAGCTTACTTTCAGTCAATCAGAATTGAGTATTCAAAATCTCAAAGTAAATCGTGAAAATCTCAAAGTAAGAAAATAAATCCAGGCCATTAATGTTTATACTGACCGAGTAGATAATTAGCAGATGAATTTTCAAGACTGAAAAATTCTTATGAACCTGAACTCATAAATTTTGATGTTTATCTGAATAGTATTGCGGTTGTAATCTGCAATTTGTATTATTTTGATTATTTTTCCATTGATTTAAATTATTTTCTGTTAATATTGATTTCGATTTTGTGAGAAAGGCATTTAGCCAATAGGAACGCTTAGCAATTTTGATTGGTTGAAACTTTTCAAGCATTCGGTCTTTCAAGCATGAGAACCCTCCCCAATGAAAAGTAATTTGTAAAATGTAGCAGCGGTACGCTGTTCAGTTTTGAAATGGCTTTAAGCTGTAATCAAACGTCAAAGGAAATGCAATGCGTGCCTTGAAATAATCAAACTGCTATGTACTGCTCTGCTGCTGATTTTACTCCTGCGCGTCTTATTCCAAATTCTGCTAAGTCTGCTTGCTTGCAAAAGTATTTTCTCAGCGTTCGTCGTGAGTCAAAATAATGTTTACAAGTTAGATCTGATCGTGTCGCGAGTAGATTTGGTTATACTAGAAGCGGGTTGCTCTTCCAAGAAGCAGATCTGGTCATACATGATGCAGATCTGGTCATGCATGCATGATGCAGATCTGATCATGCATTATGCAGATCTGGTCACGCTTACTGCAGATTTGGTCATTTGCAAGCTAGATCTGCGCATAAGAAGGTCAATCGTACGCAGTTTCACTCCTGTGCATTGATGTCACATGTCTGAACACAACTGATTGTAATTTAGGCATGCAATAAAAGTGAGCATGTCTAGAAAAACATTAAAACTTGAGTACGGGATCGATAATCTAGAAAAATAAACATCCAAAAATAAGCCAAACTAAAACTAAACGACAGAAATCATGAAAATTATCAATTAAATAAGTTTTTGGGCACAAAAGAATAGAGAAAAACATCAATATCAATAACATTTTGAGCATAAAAATAACAAAAAAATCTTCAAAATCATCAATAAAAACAAAGTTTTGGGAACAAAATACGCAATAAAATAATGAAAATTATCAAAATAAACAAAATTTTATGCACAAAAAAATTGCTATAAACTCAAAAAGTCATAAAAACTTTACTGTGTAATCATTGATTTTGCGAGATAGTATATGAAGGCAAAATTTGCTAGTACTTTTTTAATTAATCAAAATTCACGACAATTGGAGCAGGTGAACAAAAAATGAAACAATACAAGAAGGTGGGGTAAAGCAGTAGATTACCGGGAAGTTTAATAAGAAAATATAATAGTTATACCAATTGGTAAAATGTCGAGGGGCGAATCCAGGATTTTCGCGAGGTGGTCGGATCTTCAATTGTCGAAGAGTTAAATTGAGAGCTCTAGTACAGATAGGCACCAAAGTGCCATTAGTAAATTTAATTTCTTAAATAATTTTTAAAGAAACAAATTCGAGAGATTGTCAGAAAACACTTGCCCGTCAGTGTGTCATTTCGTGTAATTAACTCTGTTAAACGGAAAATTGTAGGCCAATTTTTGAAAAAAACTGAAAAAAAAGTATTTAGCTTTTTTTTCAACCCGAATCTTGACCCATAGGGCTTCACTAGTATACTACATTTCCTCTGAGAGGTATACTACATTTCCTCAGCCAAGTGCTTTTCCATGTACTACAGCACACGGAAAAGCACTTGGCTGAAAATTTACTTCTTTTCCGCTCCCTGGTAATAAATAATGAAGGTTTCTCGGAAGTTTATGACCAAACAATTTCAAACTTATTATTTTTTTTGCACGTGATAGATTTTTGATTTTTCTTCATGGCACAGACACAACTTTCATTTTAAAGTTTTTCTACTATCGAAATTGACACGCATAAATGAGGTATTTCAGTTCCTTCAAATAACCTCACCATTTACTGTGTGACAAAGCTGACGAGACAAACTGGCATAGAAACATCCACGCCTTGAACTAAAAACCTTTTCAGCCTTCAAATCTGCACTCCTTCATGAAGCGTATCGAAACTCAAGGTGCTCTTTCGAATGTGCGACAGCGCTCTTATTTTGTTCGAAATGCGACCATCGAGGAGCTACTGGTATCTAACTTGAAACCAGAAGTGAGGACTGCTATTGACCCTGTGTGCGACACTTTGGTCACAAGATCATTCGTTTTGAGTCAGAAAGAGACACAGGCATGACAGTTCTTACTTTTCCCCGTGAACA
The DNA here is from genome assembly GCF_963678635.1 of Symsagittifera roscoffensis. NCBI lineage: Eukaryota > Metazoa > Xenacoelomorpha > Acoela > Convolutidae > Symsagittifera > Symsagittifera roscoffensis. The sequence goes on along the minus strand of NC_087063.1, from coordinate 65,854,345 downwards.
TATGATTATCAACAAATTTATTCCCCTTCTATATTATGAACAGTCGCCCTCGGTTTTTATAGACTACTACAACAAAACATTTTTTTTTCGGGTTTCTGAAAAGATTACAAAAAATTATGGCTCTTTTCTACCCCCCTCCCACCTATGAATTTAAATTTTGAAACTACCTTAACATTGTTATTGTGCAATGAAACATCGCATGGTGAACAAACTGACAACTGCGAACAGATTTGTTCTTCATGTATTACATCGTAGTATTACGGGTTTAACCATAAAAAGACGTAATACAAGTTTTAAAAAAATGAAATTTTGAATGATGCGGGGAAACCGAAGAGCTTGATTTATAAACCATTCAAGTTATGTTCAAATTAGGGCATTTTTGCATACTAATTCGTAAAAAGTTAAGAGATAAACTTGGGAGAGGGGAGAAAAAAGTTATATGCAGGCGTTTGCAGATAAAATGAGACAACTCGTATCTGGAGACCAGGGCAGCAAATGGGTCATACATTCTTGGCAAGTTCAAGTAGTCGCAATGGACTTCGGCAACAACAAAAACACCCTTCTACCGACAGCACCTGGCAATTCAGATCTCGGAGATGATGAAGTTGTTAGCTTTCCGCCAGCTTGGACTGAAATAGTTAATTGTCTATGTGAACAGATGCGAGTTTTCGATATTGTATTTGATATGGCACAGTTACAGATTAGCAGTTGTCAGGATTCGGAGATGGGCAATGGAACTACTCATGTTGTGTTTCCGATCATCAAAATGTGCACGATGTGTCCGAAATTGAATTCGTTGCGAATTAGGGCTCTTTTTTACTTTTGACCCATGAATTTATATCGGGTAAACTCGATTCCCTTGTCCCTCACTTGTCACTATCACGAGTTCTCACTTTTCATTTTTATAACGTGGTAATAAGAGTCAGCTCTTTTTCCCAATTGTAAATTATCATAACAATCAGATAATACTAACAATTTTTTACAGTAAAAATTAGCGGGTGTGAGAAAAGTAAAAAGAGGTTTATCTTAGACTGAGTTTTTACTCTGAAGACTACGCGACTCCCAAGACTATAGTTCCCTAAAAACGCGACAATAGTTTTTGGAATAATTATTTGCAATGCATACGTCACATCCAGCGTGCTTCGGCTCTTTTTCCTTCTCCCCCCCCCCCCCCCACCTGCAAATTTTTACATGTAAGTTTGTTGACTACATTGTCCGATTGCTATGAAAATTTACATACAGACTAATAAGGCCACGACAAACATATTTGGTTTTCATACTAAACCTCGTAAAACCACTCGTTACACTAATATATTGTAGGTCGTGTGAGGTGGGGGGGGGGGAAGGAAAAAGAGTCCGTGCTTCCCTCCGAGCGCCTCCGCAGTAATTTTATCAGGGCACATTTAAATGTAAAATTAATAGAGAGCCTGCGGTAGAAAAAAAGCCCAAAAATAGGTGTGAGATGGTTCCTGGACTCCTCTCGGAGACACCTTATGACGTCATGTTTGACTCACCCGATGACCAGAGTATGATGTCATTCGGTCAAGTTCGCATAGATTTAAAAGAGATCATTTTGAAGGGATTGAGGTCCAGAGTGGCGATGGAACTAGTCAGAATAAATTCAGAACAACTCGAGAAGTTCCACTGGCAACAGTACGAGCACGACCCAAAAAGAGCAGACGTACAGGTACATTAGACACTTTAGAAGTCCCCTTTTTGTCTTTCTCTGACAGTCTGCTTCCAAAATAGTATCTAAAATGGGTTCTTGGCTCTTTTCCAGTTCCCCATCTTTGATTTTTTCTGAAAGTCAATATATTAAAGTCAATTTAAAGTGACTTTTCTTTATATAAACTGGCTCTTTTCCAGTTTCACCCCCCCCCCCCTTTCAAATTCAATACTGAAAAGTCTATTTAACATTGTCATAATGCAATGAAATTTGGCGTGGTGAACAAATCGACAATTCTCAACAGATTTGTTCTTCATACTTTACAGCGTAACATCGCGCATTTAGCCGTAATAACACGTAAAACAAACATAAAACTCGGTATTTTGAAAGGGGGGGAACTGGAAAAGAGCCTATAAACTGCATTAAAAAGTGTCAACGTGAACAAGTGAACAAATTTTGCAACATTTCTTACATCCAAAATGCCGTGTGAACAATTTTTGAACAGCTTAACTTTGTAATTTTCCGAGAGGGGTGGGGAACTGGAAAAGAGCCCTAGAGTGGCATTTTTTTCTACAACACATCCCCCCCCCCAACAAGTCAATTCTTCAAATCCCTCGATATATTTGAAATTCCATTTTGAAAAACCGTTTTAACGTTGTCATAGTTCAATGAAACTTGGCATGGTGAACAAATTAATTTTTATGAACAGATTTGCGCTCTTTTTCAGTCTCCCACCCTTTGTAAAATTACAATATAAAGTTGTTTAAAAATTGTTCGTTGGCAATATGCATGTAAGAAATGTTGTAATCACTTGTTCACACTGACACGTCTTAATGCAGTTTATAACATGAAACGTCATTTAAAATAGACTCCCCTTCCATATAGAAGTTTTCGAAATAAAAGCAAGGGAGTCTGGAAAAGAGCCCTGATTTGTTTTTCATACAGTCACGGGACAGAAAGTGCAGCTTTTTTTATTTCAATGCGCAAACGAACAGTTTTTGTCGTTTTCTCAGCAACTTTTTAAGATATAAGGTGCAAAAATTGACAAAAGCTAAATAAAATTATTTAAAAGAACTTAGCTGGGCCAAAAATTGAGAAATCTTGTTTCGAAAGCATTAATCAGCCAATATCTCATAACTAGTTTTAGAGATGTTCTTGCTGTGGAAACACCCTCGCAAACAATATGAATTAATGGGCTCAAAATAATTGCAGCTGATTAGCTTAATTTAACCCTTATCCCACCTAAAATCGACAAATAACATAATTGAAAAGGTTACTTGGCCCGGCGTCGAAAACAAAGTCAACAAAAGATATATTCCAATAAATTAATCGAGAAACTACTGCTAATCGGTAATTTTGTTGTTTGCAAATTTTGTCCAACTTTCTTGTGTAAGCTGCGAAAAACGTTTAATGTATACGTCGTCAAAATAGATTTGACTTTTTGCGACGCCGGGCGAAGGAATTTTTTCACTTTTCATAAGGCTCATCAGCTTCAAAAAGAACTATTTTGAGCCCATGATTTCACATTCCTTATACTGTTTGAGAGAAAGTTTCCACAGCAAGAACAACTCTAAAACTAGAAATGAGATACTAGCGGATTTATGCCTTCAAAACAAAATTTCTCATCAGGCTTTTAGCCAAAAAGCTAAAAAAAAAACAGTAGAATAACAACAAAAATATGAGCTTTTGAAATGTGTGGTGGACTGTGGGAGGTAGTGGAAAAGAGCTTAAATGGGCACTTTCCCACTTCACTGCACTATTCAACTTTTCTAACGTTTTAGTTGTTATACGTATTGTTGAAGCTAAACACGTAATTTTACAATGTAAAATATGCAGAACAAATAGGTTCATCCTTGTTAGTTTGCTCACAATGCCAAGTTCCATAAAATTTTGACACTGCTCAAGTAGTTTTTTAAAATTGAAGTTGAAAGGTGGGCGGGGTAGTGGAGGAGAGCCCGAAAATGTTGGTTATAAATCATACTGTCGCATACCAAAAAGAACAAAAGCATAGATTTCATCAATTTTTCAAACTCCTGTATTAAGTGAGAAAACCGGTATCCAAAAACAAAGCAAAGCCAACCATCACTACAAAGTTATATCGACTAGAAAAGTCAATTTTTGTTCCGACTTTCGATACGAAAGTAACGGAATATTTGTGCTCGGGTTGGATTTTTTGTTTTCTTCAGACAAATTTCGACTTTTTAACTAGCCATTTTTGACGGAATTTTTTTTATATCATTCGAAAGCTATTGTTGTCCTCCTGAGCTTATATTTCAAAAGATATTTCACCTGTGATCATTTTTCGTGAAGTTATGAGGGTTTAAAGGTTGCCATTTTGACCAATTTGGGACAATTAACGCGCGATATAATTCGCGCTATTAACGCGTAAGCGGAGATTTAATCCGTCTTAGAAATCGTTCCAAATTAGTTCGAAGAAGCTTATTTGCCATAATTGATTTGTTACAAGGATCAAAATTTATTCTTTTGTACTTTATATGGCGTGTGGGGGGATGATTTTCATAAAAAATTTCAAATTTTAGAATTTTTTTTTCCATTTTTATTACAATTTATTAAACATTAAAAGGCAGTCGGATCATTCAGGGCTTCACCCTGATACGAGCAGTCTTGTTTAGCTTTCTAATGTTTCATATGTGCAATCATTTGAAGTTATCCGTTGTCAAAAACAAGAACTGGTAGAAGGCGACAAATGGTAGTATTTTAGGAAAAGCGACTACTTGCATCAACCGACATTTATTACCAACAAAAACGGTTTAATATTCGGTATGAGTGCAAAAAAAATCAATGAAAGGCGCGTTATTAGCTGCTTTGATGAAGCAAGCCCAATTCCCTGAATTTAGGGCCAGCTTGCCTCACCGAAAACAAAAAAGAATTTTTAATTATTGCTCGCGCAAAAATTGTTCGAAAGGCTTCATAGTGGCCTTTTCAGAATCCACAACAATCTGCAATAGCACCAAAGACTGATTAATATCTGCCAATTGTCGGATTGCGTAAATATGTTGAGCCTTGCTTTTGTTTGGCAATTAAGAGAAGAATTGTAATATAAAAATCAGATCAGCAATCATCTTGATCAAAATTTCAAATGGTTCTGATATGTTAAAAAAAGTTTTTTGCAACAAAAAGAGAGCCTGGTTGTAGAAAACAGCATTCTCGAGTTTTAAATAATTTCACTCAAGATCAAAAATCGAAGCAAAAACGTGGCAAAAAACGATGCGACAAAAAAAATAACTGAATTCAAAACAATTGTACGCAAAAGCTTTCGCCGTTCGAAATGTTGAACTTTACCAGGTGTATGACATGTTTTGGGCCATAAAAGTTTACTCAATTCAGCTACTCACAATTTCTTGACGATGGGTTCATCAAATTTATGCGACAAGAAGTATTCACACAATACGAATTTTGCCGAAACATTTCTTCAAAAGGAAAACACTTTTTAATAGTTTCAATTTTTTCATTCTTGATAGCATTAAGTCAACGCAAAAGCCGCTGAGCGAAAACTTCTTAGCCTTTTATCTACACGACTTGCTTAAGTTTCAGTACTAATGCTGCAACTTCAAAAAAATATCGTTGAAAACTCACTTACGCATTTTAAAAGTCTGAACTTTTTTGTCAAACGCTTTCGTCTACATGGGAAGTTTTGAAACTGTCATTCAAAAACTTTTTTAAAACAAATACAAACTAATTTTGTTATTTTCGCATTTTAAAATTGTACGTTGCTATGATTCCCATAGTAGTCTGTTGGAGCAATTCGACGGGGGGGTGTAGACCCTAATGTTTTAAGGTAGGCTATAGACTATCTGGTCTAGGCTATAGACAGGCAAACTTGACATATTTGTCTAAAAAAACTTTTGTTTACGTCCACTACCTCGCTTTAATAAACAAGAATAAAATTAGTTAATATACTTCAGCGTCCTCACTCACCACGGAGGGTAAAATCTGTTGTTGCAAATTTGACATACTTGTCTGAGAAAAAATTTTGTTTATGTCCACTACCTTGCTTTAATAAACAATTATGAAAATTTGACTGCTAAAAAATCGAATGTTTTTTAAACCTTACCATCTGAAGCTTGCCATCAAGAAAACTATCACATCATTTTACATAGGATTTTAAACCTTCCCGTTTGGGATCTTAAACATTGCTGTATCGGGCGCTAAAAATTACCATCTTACCATCTGAAACCTTTAACCTATCTTAATGCATTGGGGAATCTATTCTTTATGTTAATACATAGGGTGTAGACCGCATAGTCTATAGCCTATCTTAATACATGAGAGTATATTACAGTTATATTAGTATTTTACAAGAGAGTATACACCCCCCCCCCCCCACCTCCCGGCTGAACTGCTCCAACATATACTACTCCCGCTCTACAAAATAGTTCCATACTAAACACGACTCGTGTTATACTATATACTATTCATACTATACATGACTCGAACTCTAACACTTAAAAGCTAATTGGCCTTGTTAACTCCATCCATGTGCGACTCAAAACTTAACACTTGAACGAGACCAGTTAAAGAGGGGAGCGGTGGTGAAGTGGTTACGTCTCCGCCTCTCAATCGAAAGGTCGGATGTTCGAGGCCCACCATGATCCGTGCTCGTTGCTTGAGGGTGAAGCAACATTACCCAGCCCAGCAAAATATCCAAAAAAATGGCATGTAGTTCTTAAACCGGGGTACAATAGCCATTCGCCGTGATGAGCTGTACAGCTCTTGTTTTGGTCCTTTCCCCCGTGGATAAATTGTCTTAATCTAGAAGAGCAGTTGGAACATTCAGGGCTTTGCCCTCATACGAGCAGTCCTGTTGTTTTATTTGTGCAACCTAAATAAAAATGATGTTTCGTTTCGCTGCAATCAAAAATCACATTACTGAAATAATGATACGTTGTCAAATTTCATGGTTTAGATTTGAGACAAAAAAATTGGACTGCCCTCTAGCAGCAAAGCCATGCGAAAGACAATTTCAGATATGACACTTCTGACAGCAGCTGAAAAAAGATCACTTTTTCCCCTGGGCTGCACAGGTTTTCAAGTTACTCAAAAACAATATTTACACGAAAGCGAAGAAAAAAAATAGCAACAAAAATGCAAGAAAGTAGCAATAAAAAGGCAACATTGCAAAAAAAATGTCTACAGAAAATCACATTCCAAAAGGAAACAAATACTGTGAAAAATTGGAGTCTATATAGGAATTTTTGTGAAAGTTTGCCTCTAATCAAATTGGAATGATCATTTGATCTCGTTGAAATTTGTCTCAAGTAGATCTCTTTGATTCAGAAAAATAAAACAAAAAATAATTTTTTTTTATATATGAATCAACAAAACTTTGCTCTAAAAGTAAATTCGATAGGAAAAAAGTGGGTTTGGCGTTGTAACATTACGCTCTCAAGCTCGATCGAGTAAATATTGGGCGAGCTCCGTGGCGACCTTAGCTTAGTAAGTCTGTCAGCACTTTCGAAATCTACTGAAAAGATATCCCGAGAAATTGGGAATCCCGAGAATGTTTTTCTTCAAACTCAGTCCACTTGTTTATTGATTTTACATCATGTTGCATTCGGCCTCCTCCTCAGCATATCCTGCATAGTGCTTTTAGTTACAATCCATGGTATTCCTACAGGCATGTATTTTGAATCATCATATTTTTAGAGGGGTTCAGCTGATGATTTTAAATTCAACACTTCAATATTTTTAAGCTTTGAATTCAAACAATTTAGTTCACGTTAAAAACTCTAGGAATAACAAACACATCGTATCTCCTCCTACATCGAAAATGAAGCAACATCAGAGCATCAAATCGATGCTCAGAAGAAAACAGCTCTGTCTATCACCAAAAATGCTCATCAGCTCATTCTGCTTATTTGTCAGGTTCTCATGAGGTATCTTTGCCAGCTGAAAGGTCTCAAGGAACTGGAGATATTCGCCAGTAACCTCTGCGAGGATGAGGATGAGCTGTTTCATGTATCACACGAGGCACTTGAGAAACTGGATAAGATCAGAGTGTACATGTTCACTATGGACCCACAAGCCATACACTCACTCAGCTCAATAGTCATGACTAAAGTGAGACCCCATCTTCTCGGTGGTTTAAAATATGCAGTCTTTAGTCATTTATTTGTTAAATCAAGTCACTTCAGATTAATGCTCACACGAGTTCGATAACACTTAACAATATGCTAGACTGACTTCCAATATATGTCAAAATTTGGCACGCCGAGAGAAATTGAAAACAGCAACCTCGGAAAATATGTTTTGATTTTAACTTTTTCTTCCAGACAACATGGTTTACTTTTCTCAAGGTGGACAAGCTGAAGGACATCACAGTATGGTGTGAGGATGAGATCCCAGTTGACAGGGCAGAGTTAGTGCTCCTCTTCATGAGTTTCATAGCATCCTGTCAGCCTAATCTGAAGAAACTCTGTCTCGGTCTGCCCCTCAAGAACAAAGACATAGTGCACCCAGTGAAGTCTATTCTGGACTGCTGCGGACGTCTAGAGTCTTTCATCTTTAAGGCAAGCACGCCACCTTTATCTTTGATTAGTAAAATTAACTTTGCAGTCAATAACTTGATATGAATTCTCTATATTCTAGAGTCAATGAATACACTTATATAGGTCGTGTGGACTTTTGAGTTTTACAGTGAAAATACTATTAAGTTGTCACACAATTAATTTCCTATGCGGTCGGTAAATTACGCTTTCTATTACCAAAATATCAAAAGGCGCAAAAAAAACCCAAATGGCTTGTTTCATAAATGTATGTTTAATTTCAAAAGTCCATGGGGAGGGAAAATGAAATGAGCGATATATACAGCCGGAGAAAACTATCGTAAATATAAAAGTTTTAGGACAAAACCTATATTTTGCTTTAGGTGCACAGAGAAGAAGATATAGCTCCACTCGAAGATCTCAAGGCCAAACACAAACACTTTATGCCCATTAGAATTGACAGCTCACACTTGCAAAGTGTGGACCAATCAGTAAGAGGCTGGTATGAAGTGAAATGCGTGATGACCAAAGAGAAAGATGAGTCCAAGGAAAAGGAATCCAAGAGACATAGCAGCAAAAAAGACCTTCACAGTAAGAGCAGCAGCAAAAAAGAACTCCATAGTAAAAGTAGCAAAAAAGATGTCACAGGCAAAAAGTAAATTTCAATCAAGCGAAGGAGGGCAAAGCAAACATACGAAATACATTCAAAAATTCATCTTTTTCAAGTATTCAATTTTAACTGTACATAATTTATTAATTTGGGAAAGGCTTGAATTTAAGTTATTTTTCAACAGTTCTGCGTCAACCTCAGCCGGCCATTCAGTCTCGTTTATTCTATTTTTCACTTTCTCCGTACAAATGATAATTTTCTCCAATAAAAGTTTGGGACTGGTAGAAATACTCTCGTCCACACCATTATCTTTCGCGCGCCTTCTCTGCTTTTCTGACTGGATACTGATGGTCAAACAGAAAACAGCCAGCGCTTCCGCAACCATTTTAAGTTCCATCAAATTATCCACATTTATCTGATGATTTGCAAGTATAAAAGAGTCCGTGGCCATTCTTTCGACGGAGCTTATGATCGATTTTGATATTACTGCAAACTTCGGAGTTTGTGATCTGCTATCGGCATCTCCGTTGGTCATATTAGTATTATTAATGTCATCTACAGAATCCAAAAGCTCGCCGTAGAAATTTTTCAAGTCCAATTTGACAAACAGATGCAGTGGGCACGTGAAAGGACTAAAAGGGTGACCTTGCATCTTCTTGTAAAATTCGTGATCTCTCAGTTTACCCCAAATCGCAATACTATCTGAAGCTGCAAGTTTAAAATCTGAGGTTAGCTTTGAAATTGAGAGAGAACTACATTTAGGAGTCGATTTCTGCTTGTTATTGTATGAGCACATAAGCAGTGATATTGTGGACACCAATGTATATCGAACTTTCAACCAAGCTAGTTCCAGATCGTAAGATAGTTTCTTGATTTGCTCACTTGCCCAGTCGATCTCGGCCGGTTCCCAGCTGTAGTTAAGGTCGAAGTCTCTATCGTCTTCCCAGGCATCCCACTCGCTTAGTACTTGTGTGTAGTCTCCGAGGAATTCGCTTGATTCTTCTCGCCTACTTTCTAGGGTCTTAGCTGAGTCTAAAAAAATCAAACTGGTTAACGAATAGCAGTACTTCATAATATCGCAAACCCAGTTTTTTGAAAGTGATACAAAACCCCTAAAGTTAAGCTCGCCAGGAAAACACTATTGAAAGCTTAAAAACGCACGTACAGACACTTATATTCTATTTATAACTTGAATAAATTCATAAATCCTATCGCAATTGATCGTATTGCTAATCATCTATAAAATACAAGAAAAAAATTTCAAGCAAAGTTTTCAACAGACTTGAAAAACATTTTGGTAATTTTGCCCACAGATCGAGCCGCGGCTGAAAATGCTTTGGACATATTTCTTTCGATTTAGCGTAAGAAAAACGATACAATCGCAAGATCTACCGCACTCAGTGAGTAGTTCCAACACATCGTGCATTTTTTTGAATCGATGATTGTCACCTATTTCTATTATATCCAGCATCATATCTTCCACGATACACTTGATGAAGGCGAACGACTTCAGGAGACTCTGTTTCCACTGCAGCATGTCCACCACTTTCCTGTATACTCCATTCCTATACCCCTGGATCAGATACTCCGGCACCTGGCGCACACTACTCTGGATATACCTAATCAATGCAGGGTGCATCAGTCTTGCTTCTTCATGGGCGCCGCAGCCAGCGAGTCGGTTACTCACAACCCAGCATGTGGTTTGCAGCAGGAACTGTTTGATTTGCATGCGGTCCATCAGCTCAGCACTCACTTGCATGAGACCCATCTGCTGGTAGATTCTCAACATCACCATCAGTAGTTGAGAATCAACAGGAGAGTCCAAGAGTGCCTCTTTCAGTCGATCTACAGCTGTCCATAAGTACTTTTGCTCCCGTGACTCGCTCAACATGTAGGCGTCTATCAAGTAGTGTGATGCCAGAATCATAAACTTGGAGCTGTATTGCGGCTCTGTTGACTGAAGTTCTTGGCCTGAACAGAGACTCCATTATTGAATTCTCAGTATTTTCATACACAATCACAATATTATAAACAAATGTCAAATGAAATGTGTAATAAATCGAGCGATTCTGAAATAAAACTAAAATTAAATAAAATTTGGGAATGCAAAAATTATCAACGAAATTCAAGTCCAATTAAAAGCACAGTTTCAAATATCTATGTTCTAATTCATAGAAAATTAACTAACCTAGTGGAAGGTACTTCCTATAGAGTTTTGTCAGTGTCTCACTCCTTGAAACACACTGTTCTTCAGTCAAACTACCCCTCTCCCTCGCCAGCTTTCTCTCCACTTCACACACCGACATCAAACTATACATATCCCCCAAACTGAGTGGAACCTCGTCTCCTTTCCCACTTTCTAGTTCTCTCATTTTCGATGCCACTTCTCCAACTAGGCAATCACATACGTCAGCTGAGAGACACTGTCGCACGTAGTTGAAGAAAGGCGATTTGTGACCGAAAGACTGGTAGAAAGAAACAACCAAACTGGACATACTCGGAAGTTGAGGCTCACCCGAGTAACTAAGCTCCTCTTCGTCCATCTTTTTTCTCAGATGAAGTAGTGCAAAATGGTGACCAATACACTTCACATTCTTTTCTCTCTCAGCTATCAAAAATTCAACCAAGGATCCTAAGTGGAACAATTCGACCTCCTCAGGATCCGATCCTTCTTCCTTCGTCTGTTTTTTTGTTTCAACATAAGCCTTCATTAACTTGTCGAAAAAGATCCAATCGGCTGAGGATTGCATGGAAGAAATAGCGTCTCGGCAAATCGGAATGAGCTCATCATACGATCCTAGTTCATCCATATATTCAACCTGTCGTCTCAGCCTCAACACTGGAAGTTCCTTGTCATACACAGAAACGTGTGTAGTGAAAACATTCAAGGCACTTGCATAGTCTTTCAATTCTTCCAGAATCATTAGAAGAAGGTCGACTTGTTCCAGTTTTGTAGCACCAATTTTCGAGGAGTCACTTAAACTCTTCTCCATCATTTTTCTAGCCAGCGGTAGTTGAACTTTGACTCCATTTTCTTTGTCTTTCTGTCCTTGTTGAAAAACTGCCATGACTGCCCAGAAGTAGAATGGTTTAGCAGTTATCGGTAAATGATACGTAGCGGATGCAGTCGATAGTTTATTCAACTGTAATGCTCTTAGTTGTTGCATCTTGAAGTTGTCCGTTCGCACGTGGGCCATCACAAGACATGTTAGCAGGTCCTCGTTCTTCGGGTTCTTCTCAACTGCCTTGGCGTAGAGGTCTTCGATATCTGCGTACTTGTGCATATCTCGCAGACATAATGAGAACACGCTTAGAGATCCATCATCTTCAGGACCTTCTTTGACTAAAACAAATAAAGCAACTATTAGCCCACGGTTTATCGAATTTACTTACTGAAGACATTAATATTCGAACAAACTAATATTCCGAGGACACAGCTCCCTGCTTCGTTTTGCGCATCCTTATTTAAATCGAAAAAATACGCTCGCTACATACTAAAGAGAACAAGGATAGCCAGTTGCTGTGCAAGTAGCACAGAATGTGCCGATCATAATTTTAAAAACTAAGTTTTTTAAAATTGATTTCTTTTTTTTGTGACGATTAAAAAAAGACAAAAACATCATAACTTTTTTCTCTTTTTTAATAAAAATTTCATTGAATTTTTTTATTCTCAAGATGGCGCTAAAATAACTTTGAAAACTTGTTTTAATAAATGTTTCATGGGGAAAAATCATGGCTTATTTACTACTAATCTGCAACTATCCTTCTATAATAAGCTTGCTCCCTCGCTGTACTCGCTCGAAATAGGACGAAAAAATCAAAAAATTCGAACCTTTTTTCTCAACACTGGGAAATAATAGGACATTTTTTACTGTCGTTTGAATCGCGACTGAAAGCGCTGTAATATGATATATCACGCAACCCAGTCCGATGACGATTTGTGGTTCCTGATTTTGCGTAGAAAATTTTTTTTAAAAACAAAAAAAAAAAACGAAAACACCCGAATACAAAGTTCCTCCCCATGTTCAATGGTCGGAACAAAAATGTTTTGTCACTAGTAGAGGGACCCTTTTTCTAAAAAAAAAAACAAGAAACTGCTGAGACAAATAGCCTGTAGCCCAGAAAATGCATAAAGGCATCTCATCAAGGTTCGCAAGTCGGAGCTTTCAATCATCGATATGCGGTCTTAATTAAAGAAATCTTAGGTCTACGAAAAAAAAAACATTTTTAGTTCATTGCTCAATTTACTCAATGCGTCGGCGTATTCAGTGGCTTCTTGCTGTCTTCCAGGCATACGCCACAGACACAGACACTTCAGAGCCTTCGCCTGGTGCGCTGCAGCCACACAACTTCCACTATTTCCACCTGCCCCTTTATTATTCTGCTGTGCATTAGTCGGTTTAGCGTTGGTGTTCTTTTTCAGGAACTTATCTAGTTGGCATATGGCTTGCTTGTAGTTTCCCTCGTCCACCAGATCAAAAATGGGCTTCAGTTTCCGCTCGTCCTTCACACTGACCGCCGGCTGCGGCACATCCTTGTCCCTCTCCCTTTTCCCGCCTCCACTGCTCATCAATTAAATATCTGAAAAACTGAAGACGGTTTTACTGATGCCGGTGGCTAAGGCGCAGCAATGATAGAAAATAACAGCCAGGGGTATTAATAAAGGCGAACTTCTTGAATCCTGGAAGTTGTCATAGCTCAAAATAATTAGGCTCGCAACGATCAAAATTATAACCTAGTATTTCATTTTACCTCGAACTGATAAAAAGTAGCGGGTAGGGTGTAAAATGGACACCCCATTTGATGTAGAGACGACGCCGAGCTTCGCGGTAACTCCGACACACCTTACACAAAGCATTACAAGCTAGCAAATAGAAAAAGACGGATGCCACTAAGTAGCAACAATTATTTGAGGTCCGTTGAGACAAAATTGCCCCAAACATCTTTGTTATAAAAAAGTTTAAAGACCCCAAATTGCTGCGCCCAAGGAGGAAACACGAAAACGTATAAAACAAACTTTGTGCTCTTTAAAACGACATATCATGAGGCAACTAGGTCGATATAACATATGAAGAAATTATACCAAACTTATAGCTCAATAACCTGCATCCAAAGGCAGATCTAAATATTTCTCGAAGGAGGGGGGTTCAAAAACTTCTTTTTAGGTCGACCAAATTGATTTATTCAGCTCTCCCAAATCACTTTAAAAACACAATTTGGACTAAATTTTCTGCGCCGCAAGAAATTTTTTAAATAAACAGGCCAAAAAGCACTTTTATGCACTCTTTAGTTTTTACCAAAAACATTGCATTTTTTTCGGCGCGCACTCCCCTTCAAAAATAGTATCTATTGGCACCTAAGGCACCTTGAAAAAAAATAAGTATCGGTCAGCCAAAATTGAATATCCTAAAATAGTACCTTTGGGTCGGCAGTGGGTCCAATCCTTGAGGTGGGTAGGGGGTGGTGATAGATATTTTGGCGTTTGCTACCCCGCCCCTCGAAATTCGCCCCTACCTGCGTCTATACAAACGCTAGACAGTAAAAACAACGAAAAGCAAAGTTCATGATTTGGAAAGTAAGCCGACAAAATAAGCAGACCGACAGTTCAAAAAAGGTAGCCAGACAATTCATATTTTCCCAGAAAAAATTTCAAATTAGAGATATCAGCAAGGATAGCCGCTTACTGTGCAAGTAGCACCGAATGTTCCGATCATAGTCTTATTAAAATACAAAAAAAATATATATATATTTTTTCAAATTAGTGTAGTTTTTTTCTGCGTGGTGTGATTAAAAAAATCTGCCCAAAAAAAAACAAAACGTGGGCACATTTGACAGTCAAAGTTAATTAGGCCAAATGGAAAAGAGTTTTCTAGAAAATGACAGGAAAAACGAAAAAAAAAACCGCTTGCAAAACCTTTTTTTCAACAATTTTTCCAGAATATTGTTGAAATTTGAAGTTTTTGATTTCCAAATTGGAGTGTAAAAACTCCAAAAACTAAATCTATTTAAGTAAACAAAGTTTTCACGGCTTAAACTAAGCATAAACAACCTATTGTAAGTCTGCACGCTCACCTTATTAGCTTGAGATAAGACCAAAAATCAAAAACTTCAAACTGGTTTTTCTCGACAGTCAAAACTTTTTAATGTCGTTCGAATCACGAATGAAATAGCTTTAATATGAAATATCACTCGGCTCATTTCGATAATTTGCGTCACCTGATTTTTCGTGGAAAAAAAACTAAAATACACCCGAATTTAAAGTTCCTCCGCCTTTTTCAAATCATCGGAACAAAAACAAGGTCCAGCCGGGATTCGAACCGCAGGCCATTGGCACGCACTTTACCACTAGACCAAATAAGACGTCGAAGCTGTTGAGGTCTCATAATACAGCATGGCCAATTTCTTACAGATTTGTAAGAAAAATTGTTATCAAGAAAACGTTTAGCTCCCAATTACAAGTCATTTGCTCTCACAAGTAAAAAGAACTTGCAAACAACTGAAATTAAATAATCAAAAGTTTCTACAACTAGCAAAACTTTGACAACAGATTTTTTTTTACACCTTATCAACCTAAATTTGTTCCACTTAAAAAATTCGAGGAATCTTTTGAGAAAATTGAAAACCCGAGGTTCATCCTATAAACTTGCGCAACACTTATAATCAAGGCCACTCCAAACTCAAGACAAACACCGCAAACAATTTGTTTTCATCAAGATTCACTAAAACAAAAAATTCTCAGAAAACACTATCTTTATTTATTTGTTGAAGTTTTTGACTTCTTGCGGGTCTGCTTTCCCTTGCTCTTCACTTTTGACTTACGCAGCTTTTGTTTTAACTTCGGAGACAGTTCTGTTTGAGACTGCGTAGTGGTACTACTTGGTTCAGTAGTCAACTCTTGAATCAAAGATTGACTGACTGGCGCTGTTTTCGGACATTTATTGATAGTTTCATTAATACCCTCGTCGCTATCTGAACTTTGGGAGCTGTCTGGAACCAAAGAAATTTTCTAAACAAAAACAATACTGAATTAAATCATCTGTTGAATCGAAATCTAATGCTGCAATAATTCTACAATAAAAAAATCTGGATGAACTTCACTTATTCGAGTAAAAAAATTGACTCACAGCAGCCCCGAAGTAGAAGCCACGGCAAACATTATACAGATATTTTACTCGTTTAAGTCTATCTGTAAATATTGAAGAAGTTCTAGATTTAAGTCTTCAATTGATGGTTCACGAGAAATAAAATTACCATTTCAACGAAGTCCTTCGACTTTCGTCCTTCTGGCGCTTCTGTTGTCTCCTTTTCCACTTCTTCGTCTTCACTCGATTCATCTTCGCTTGGCAAATCCAAATCCAACTCAACTGCTCTATCAGCATCTGTGGATTTGTTGTCAGCTGGCGCCGCATGCAGACGATCATTTGCTTCCTTCAGTAAAGGCAGGAAATTCTTTACTCGATCTAACACTGAAGAAAAGAAATTCACTGATAACATTTTTTTTTCAAATATTCCGAAATAAAATGAAAGCGTTGTGCTAATATTAGAAAAATTTATTTTATGCTGCCTTATTTTTTTTGTATCCTTCAAATTTAACAAGATTATTCTTAGCTGACTGGCATTTAAACTTCTGAAGTCACTTTTGAGGCTAATTTATGCAGCATTGAATGTGAAGTTTGCGCCGGAAAAATCCAACTTTTATGACAAAACATATAAATAATATACAATTGGCGTTGTGCTTATAATTTTGTCGAGAAACTGTCTTTTGAGCATTTCACTGGACGCTTGAAACGCAATTTGGTTGACATAAAACAATCAACTAAAAAATTTTACATTTGTAAGCAGGAACTACTTGCTAACTTGCGTTATTGCGAAAACTATTAATTTCTTCTGGAACTGGAGCTTTTGGAGCACAGATATTCAAGCACTGCGGATAATCCATTGTTATCCAAAAAAACCTGAAAAATCCATCAATACAATTGACAAATTCTACACAAACACATCGTTAACATATCAGAGGAACGAATGTATCAACCAGCTGTTCTTCTATTAATCCGACCACCGAGAGTGATTAACTTTCTTTTTTGTGTTTGTTTCAGTTTATTGTAACTTTTACCACGAGAAACGAGGTACCACAAATAGTCATCAGAATGGGTCACACGCAGAGGTAAAAGAGCGATAGCAACTATTGTTTTCAGAACTGATTAGCGTTAGTTTGCGGTAAAAACGAAGATACACGTTGTCGAAAAAACCGCTTATCCACTAACGATTTGAAGAAAAAAAAAATGTTTGCCTTTTTGCGTTCGTCCGTGTTTTTTTTAGTCAAATTTGACAAAAATTAGTTGAAAAACTCACAAAATTATAGCATTTCAATTACTTCGAATGCGACTACCCTGAGGGGTCAGATCTCACTCCCAAAATTCAATTTTTCTTTTGGGAGGTCCGGTTCATGACCGTATTTAGCGGTAGGGTAGCGAGGTTCATATTAGCAGAAAGAGATTTGGCGGTTTTTTCATGAGCCTCTGGTCGAGTAATATATCGAATTAAAGCCATTTCACTCTTGATTCGATCGACGCTCAAAATGTCTTAAAAGTTCTGGGTCAAGACAAACCGGTTTGCAAATTTTACTTTTTAGACGAATTAGAATAGAGAAAAGCCTGTGAGTAGCTATTTAAATATGAAAAGCTTTTAAATCATCAATGAACAATAAAATTCACAGCTGTGGAAAATTAAGTTCTGAAGCTTCAGATTCAGTTTCTCTGGCGCCAGTTTTTATTCTGTTATTTATTTTTTTTACGATAGCTGCAGCCATTCTCATTTGTTTCAAGCTTTTTTTGGTTCCTCTTACCCACAATGCGTATAAAGAACCACTGTTCTACTTACACAGCCAGCATCCAGCTACTCTAGTTAAACCTGGACTTCATAAGATTCATTCACAGAATTGATTGGTAGGAAAAATAAAAAGTAAAAACATTTTCCTTGTTTTACTAAGAATTGGCTAGGAAAAATAGGATAGTTTACAATTAAGAGCAAAGCTGAAAAAAGCTCGATAGGATGCTATTGGGCCATTTGCCGCAGTGGCATTCAAAATTATAGAAACAAGTCAATTAGTAAAAATTGGAAAACAAAAATGAGCAAGGAAAAGTAAGGTAAAAAACCAAAAATCAGCGGGGCCAACAGCATCAATGAGGTCAATAAATCCAAGAAAAAGTGAAAAAGATTTTTATAGTTTCGTATTGTGACAGAACACTCAGATAGTAATTACTAATACTTTAAACCATAAACTTGGAAATGCGTCCCCGAAATATTTAAATTGAATCTTTGAAGCACAGAAGTAGGAAAACCAGCTCTAAATTGATCTTTCAATTTTGAAAAAAAAGCTAACTCTGAATACCAATTTTCAACAAGTTTGATCAGACCAAGATAAGGGAAAATATACTATTATAGATTCAGAACAAATCTTTTGAAAATAGATCGAAAGTAAGGCGACATAATTTGCTCGAATATCCTAAGGCCAAAAAAATTCGGCAAGATTTGTTGAAACTTTGGTTTTTGCAAATGCTCCCAATATCATTGAATAAGTCAAAAACCTATTAGAACAGTACCTATTAGAACAGTACTATGCTGATGATATGATGAAATTTCCGAAAACAAAACAGCCTGGCAACTATGCCGACAGATATTTATTCCTAGCCCAAACAAATCAAATTAAAACAAGGATAGCCGGCTGCTGTGTAAGTAGCACAGAATGTTCCGACCATATTCATAAACAAAAAACAGAATATACTTTTGTCGTAATAAACACTCATTTTTAAACAAGTCGGTAGTTTTTATACGCTTTAAGCCTTGAAGCTTTAAACAACGCTTCTCAAGATTGAAATTTTCAAGTGTCATAGGAAGTAGCTACTACACTTACATATGTTGTGTTTTTTTTGTATTTTTTGCAGGAAAAAGTCTAAAAACACTGTTCACGCTAAAATTTAATATTTCGCGGCTTGAGTTTCGATTTCGTTTCGATTCTAATTCCTTTTCTAGTGAGGCAGGCAAATTACTCTCAAATTACGAAAGTGCAAATGACGCGAAAGACCTGAATCACATCTAGTTTCAAAAATGGAACAAACAATTATTCTGTTTTCAAAAATTGGATTAATTTGATCAAAATTAGCCCAAGTATAACAGATTTTGGAACGTGCTTTAAGGTGATATTTTACATTTTTTCTTCGAAACTCAAAAATTTGAAAAATAAAAAGCACGCCGAACTAGAGAATCTGGATCAATGGGCTATTTTCTATTCCACTGTGAAAACGATGAATATAATTCGCCTTGGGAAACAAACTTCATTCAGTTTTATCCCGCCATTTCAAGTTTTGCTATAGAAGGACGTTAACTTGCCTTAGTTTCAGCAAACGAATTGGAACTGAATCTATAAAATAAAACAATAGCCAACGGAGTTGGAAAACAGTAATGTAAGCAAGGAAACAAAAAACTAACTTGATTCCTAAAATGCATATATACCTAAGTGAATTCATAAATGCTTTAATATGTATGAATGCACATCTGTAGTTATTAGGGCATTTTGAGACATTTTCCTGAAATAAAAAAAAACATATTCAAAACCTATATAGAAATCTTAATTATGTTCATTACTCTTAAATAAAAGTCACAACCGAAAAAACTTCAACGTAAACTATTTTTCAAAGAAAAAAAGAAAACTACCTAAATAAGTGTCTTCACTTCGTTTACAGGCGCTTTTTATCCATCGGACCAAAACAAATGAAGTAAAATTTGAACTGAAAATTTTATATTTCAGTCTTTTCAAAGATTGGCGATTAGCGCTCGTCGATTGATTGGCGTGAACAAGCCCAACCAAGAAAACTTCACGTTAATTTTTTTCAGAACTGGTATTATTTTTTTGTTGTATCGAATGCAACAAGAGTGCACTAAATCTACGCTAGCCTTGCTCTCAAAAAATTAATCAGACCCTGAACATCCAAGTGAAAACTATATCAAACGATATCTGTCAAAAATGAAACCTTCGTGCAACATTATTAATACAACTAAGCTAAAAGATATCACTCATGAAGTTGATTAAAAATTACAAAAACCTTTTTCATCAATGCACCTTTCAGATGCCAACTTTCTAGTCTCAACTGTCTGTTTAGATAAAAATCCGACATCAAAAAATATATTCCCAAGAACACAACAGCACCTCGAATCGAATGCAGCTAAAAAACTTATACTGCAGAAATATTCTTCACAGAAGAAAAAGAAAGTTCAGAGTATGCAGTCAAATCTTCGAATAATTTTTCAGAGAAATTTTTATAGCAAATCTCTATCACTTGAGATACATAACTCGCTCGCAAAAAAACCTGATAATTCACACGAAGACCAGAGTTTGATATAAACCAGTTGAATCTGCGCTATAATATATAAGTTCGGTATTTCTATTTTTTGCGTCTTCAAAATTTCGATTTTTTTTTTCATAAACGCATTCCTAAAAACTATACATGGCGAGTGATGTTTTCACTTGGCATAACAATTCAATTATCGTTTAAATTGTATAGCTTATGTTTCTAGCTCGATGTTTCCGGTCAATTTATATTCACTTGAGATTATTTATAAAGAAATACAGCACCAGTTGATTAAATTAAGCAATCATTTAAAACTAATTTAAAACTATAATCAGCGACAAACGACTAAGAAGGTAAGAAAACTAAGAACTCTATTGCATTTGTTATGATTGAATATAAAAAGCAGCCACAGATCAAACAATCTTCACTTAACTGCACATCATCTCGCTCCACGACATCATCTGTCGACCATAGAAAGCGCCAACACGCGTTGCATAGCATCATCTTCACTTTCCTCGTAGTCCTTAAACAATCCTAGTTACCAACACATTGGCGCCTTTACGAAAAATGAATCAGCCCCTGCATTTCGACAGCATTTTACCTAGCGTCCGTCTACTATCCTCTTTTTAATTTGCTATCGTTCTATACTTTGAGAAGACGCTTAGTGCCAACAACGATTATCATTTGAAAAAAAATGCACTTCGTTCTGTCTTACAATGCACACTACACTGTTTGAGTTTTAAAAACTTAATACGGCTACAGGCGATGCGCTTTTATGCTTAAAATCAATTTGATGTATGTTGGACGAATACTCACAACAAAAGTGTCATAAGTAAATGGGTGTCGTAGACGCAAATGACCATAGAAATCGTGAGTAGTTTTGTTCGGATTTCCCCAGGGCATGGAAACACAAACAGGACATACGACTCCTGCATTCTCCGACGAGTTCCTGTGATTCATTTCCACGTGACTTAACAGGCCTGACACGTCCAAGTTTGATTGTCCGCAGATCGGGCAGGTAAATGTACTGCGATTAGGAGCGGCAGATTTCGCTGTCCTGGTCAAAATAATTTGTTGTTAAGCAACCAGACCAACCTTGCAATGAAAGTATCATAATGTTACAACAAACAAATGGATCAAACTTGAACATAGTTTCAGAGCATTATTCCGTGGATAAGAAATATGGTTCCCATCACTTATGGGAAATTTTATTGCTCAACTTAATTACCAAAAAACCGCTGAAATGGGCTCGCTCGATTGTGATTCTCTAGTTAACTATTCCAGTCTTGAATCAGAACTCTGCACTGATATTCAAGAAAAACTAAGCAAACCGTTTTTTTAGTTTAATATTCCCATTTTTAGACCAATTTAAGGCTGTGTAGTGAATGCACATTCAATTAAAAATTTTACAATCAAGTGAACAAAATCATGGGATTATCGGCTTGATCTTCAATTAGGTTAATGACCTTGGCTTAAGCCCTGTGTATATGAATGCATTTACACTTATTCGGAACTTCTGAAAGAGGACTTCTGAAGAGTTTAAATTGAAAACTTACTGCGCTGAAGCCACTGCAACTTGTGATATAAAGTCTTTCAATTTTGAACACTTGGCTGTGTGGCTCCTCATCGAACTGCCTGATACCTACAAAAAAAGATGGCCAGAAGACTAAAGACGCAAAGCGCATTGAAAGGGCTAAAGGTTGGAGCTATGTAGAATGACTCCCGAAAAACAGAAGGTTATTGCTTCAAAAGTGCCATCAAATAAATGAGCACTTTCATTCGCAACTTGGGATGGAACAAAAGTAGAGTTCGTAGTAAGACACTACTCTCCGCTTGCCTAACGCATTAAATTATAAGGCTACGCTCGCTTTAACAATATTCTGTAAAGCCATCTAGAAAAGTCAATATAGTAATAGACGCCAATAAGCTTTAGACGCCAATAAGACTGCACCCCGCACTCAAACTGAAGCACAAAGTGACAGAATTCGCGTCTACAAAGTAATCAATCTCAACATATTCATTGAACTGATGGGCGTGCCACAATCGGGGTTGGGAAGTTATTTAACATTCAATTTAACTTACAGTGTTTTTTATATTTTCTAACAGTGATGTTCGCTATTTCTTAGAAATATGGGCATTTCTTAGAAAAACACTCCGCGTGTAACTGTTTTTCAGATTGAATAGCATTCAAAAACTACAAGCCAAGTGGGTGGGGGGATGATATGAATTTTTATGTGAGCTGAATTTTTTCAACTCGGAATTTTCGGTTTGTTTTCGGGACTCTTTGACGCGATGTATTCACGTGTGGGAAGCTCAGAGCCCAAATTGGCGTCGAGAAAGCAGGAAAATTGGCATTTCTCTTCAAGAAACTAAATGCTTCTTAATGTATTGCATTATTTAACAATTTCACATAAATAGCAGATTTTTTTTCGATAGTTAACTGTTAGTTTTATATTTTCGAAATTAACATACAATTTGCCAACCCTGGCCACAATTCAATTTGGAAGCTATCTGAGCCGCATTTGCTGCAAGTTAAAAGAAATGTTGAAAATTTACGCGCATTTATTATCCCGCATAACATCAAGAATCACAGGTGAAGAATATCCTGTATTTGAGCTCAGAGTAACAATAATGCTATATGAAAATTCCGCTAACAATGGTGAAATCAAAAATCGAATAGGGTCTGAATTAAAAAGGCCCAAACATAAATATTCCGTTACTTTCTTCGAAAGACAGTGCAAAAAACTGCATAAAAAAGAGTAATCTCATCAATTAGCTCCGCTACCACCAATATTTAGGTTAAACCAAACTGTCCGCCTGCAACCAAAATCTACGCAAATTCTCTTAATTCTGACAATGTAGTGCGAAGATGCTACGGTCTAACTGGTTTTTTCTCAAAGCAAAATCAGTTTCAAAGCCAAAAAGAAATTTTACATTAAATAGTGATTAAAAATAGACTGAATTTCATTCTAAGATAATCATTATATCGAAAAAAAAATTAAAGAACATAAGTTTCACACCTACCTAACCACCCCGCCTCAAAAAACTCAAAACTCTTCTAGTTTCTAGAACCTTTTATGTTTGACAATTTTCTGCCGAAGTTACACCAATTGATTAAAACTGGATCAATAGGAATTCTTTTATTCCATTGAGAAAAATATCCATTTCAAAAATTACAAGCCAATCACCATTTTAGCGTCCTTTGAATTACTAGTGATGGAGATCGAAATTTGCTTTTCAATTGACAACCCTGGAATTTGCTACAAAATACTACCCTGGAAATTAAAATAACTGTCAATATTTATCAAACATTAATTTCAAAATTTGCGAAAAAATAATCTGCCAAAAAAAAGAGAAAACCACTTAAGAGAACAGCTGTTATGCAGTGGCAACCATTCAACGAAATTTAAATCTAATTCCACTGCGTGCTTTTCCGCAAATTGCGTTGGTGAATACCCAAGCGAAAAAAAATTAACAAGGATAACCATAGTCTGAAAAATACAAAAAAAAGGTTTTTTTTTAATCAAATTGGGGTCTTTTTTTTGTACGTGGTGGGATGAGAGGATTTGAACGAAAAATTAGATCTTAGCAATATTCGACAGTCATTGTGACAGGCAAAATTTTAGAAAAATGGCTTTTTTTGCTCAATTCAATATTATTTACTAAACAGCAACTAAGACGGTAAAATTTGGGTAGCTCATGTTTTCTTTTGCAAAAATTTTTCTTTCAAATTGATGGTGGCGGTGCATTGGTGATTGTCTATGGGGTTACGCTGATGGGCCGCCTCCAATCGATAATTCCATTCGACCTGCCGTCATTTGTCCCCCTCTCGACAGCATTGCCTGCGCGTTCGACCGCATTAATAGGCAGCTGAGCCGTGTATATGGCGTTCTTCATCTCCGGCGTGCTGGTGGCTGTTTGCATGGCCACGCGAGATGCCAGGCGGTCTAGAAATGCAATGGCCTCACTTCCACATTCACCGTAGCAAGTGACTATCATAGACATGCACTCCCAGCCAATTTTCCGGCACTTCACGTTATAATTCCTGTACTTTCTTGATACCGCGGACGCTGCTGATGAATCCCTAATTGTGATCGCTCAGTCAATGTTGGTTTCGTTGAGCTGATTCACAAATGTGATGTCCAGGGCTGCATCCTTTCCGAGATTCCACGTTGGCACGATCACGTCTGCAGGGCGCATTTGGTCGCGAAACCCTGCATCCCTTTCTAGAATGGAATTCAGTAGTGCTCTCCGAAAGTAGTCTACACTAGAGTTGCGTACTCTAAACGTCTGGGCCCCGTTTGCATGTCAAGGCGTGCTGGTCGAGCGTCTCGTTTGTGCAATGGGGGCACGTTGAATTGGATGGGAAAATTTCCATACCGAGACGCAATTGGTGAGAACGTTAAACTCGTTCGGTGATAAGGCTAAGCCCAGCGTTTCTGAGGGTTGCCCGCAATGTGAGGTTCAGTCAAGGATTTTAACATCACCTTTTCATTCAGTATGAAAGCACGTTTCTTATAATTCGTGAAAACTGCTCGTCAATCAAGTCGGTAATGGTTTCTGGCGAATGAGCTCAGAAGTCGAACTGAGGGGTTCATGGTCCCCTATTTTGCTGTTGAAAATTTCAAGTCTGCTTTCCATTTTCTGAGCGTCCGATGTGGCACCTATCGAGAATATGTGCGAGGCATGAATGCAGGGCTGCAGTGAAATTCCAGCGACCGCTGGCCGAATCGCATGGGCAGTTGTGCTTGTGTCCATGCCCGATGCGCTGTTTTCATGACCACACTCTCTTCGAAGCATTACCTGACACTGCCATCCAATTTCTTCAAGGCAGGCGCTGAGACGTCTGAAGGGACGCAACTTGCAAGGTGGCTGAGTTTGCAGATTGAAGCGCAAGTTCGGAGCAATGTGGTTGAGTTCGGAGCAACTTGTGGGGCCCTAACTCGGGCAACTTTGACAACAGTTCGTTGGCTCCCTACGCTTTCTCCGCAATGGCGATCCGGCAAACTCAACGCTACCTATCGGTGCCCCTAACATTTGTAAATTCGGTTCATAGTACTTTTTCTCGATTGCTTCGGGGAAGCACGACAGGTCTGATCTGCTGTATAGTTCACATTTACTGAGATTAACCGAGAGGCCGGTGATTGCGGGGGCGTTGGTCAGGATCTCTATGACCTTCCCTATTTCTGATCTTTTGCCACAGAAAACACCATCGTCGAGATACCAACAATGCAGGAGCAGTTCGCTTGCGGCGTCTATGTCGTTGAACAAAGAGTGTAGGGCAAGAGCGAAAATGAAGGGCCCTTGTGGATCACCCTGATGGACCACGAGCTCTGAAAAGAGGCTGCCCATTATGTGCCATACTTACGATGCTCTGCATAGCAGAAATTTACCCATGCGAGGAGTTCCGGGAAGTGACGTTTGCATTCGTTCTTTACCAGTTGCCTGTCCATGGTGTTGACATCGTAGTACATCTAAACTTTGAAAACAACGAAGTCTTCGTCCAGTCCGTACTTTTCTATCGCTTTTCATAGCCGGTGTGTGATCTTCTCGACCGCTCCTGGACAAGCCACTCCAAATTGAAGAGGCTCGAAGAACCTGGCAGCTTTGATTTTTAGTTTGGTGCATGCGCATTGGCTCGTTAGCCGTCAGAGGTTTTCTCACGATGCGATTGGGCGGATGTCGTCGTTCCGTTTCGTCAGTGTCGTCAAAGACGCTCCTGCGATGAACAGGGATACCTGTGTTGTAGCTGTTCTTGAAGGAGGATGTTCACGACATCTCGTAGCTAAGTTGCATTCATGACCACGACTTGAGCTTCAATGAGATGCTGGCCTCTCAATCCGGATGGGCCACACGCCGTTTCTTTAGGAAGGTCCTGATTGCTCCAGTTATGTTGAACCCCGACTCCAATGATTTTTCGTCAATTTCCGGCTTCGGCGCTTGAGGATGTTTGGAGTTGAGCTGGTCATTGGTTTGTTTTGGTTTCAGGGGTTTGGCCTTCTCCGCTGTATCTTTGGCGACTGCATATAATGCAAGGTGCTCTCCTTTTTCCATCTGTCACAAAATTTATGGATGGTAGTTTCTGCTCTTTCTTAGCTCTTTTGCTCGACGGTAGCACGCACTTAGGAAGCATCATAAAATTTGTCCATGCGTCTTCGTCGTTCACAGAGATGACATGAGCAAGGACATCATGGAGTACTTTTCCGAACTTTTGACGAGCTCGTTTCGGGATGTGCTTTAATGTTGCCAGCATTAAGGTCAAAACTTCATCTAAAGCTGGCATTTCAGTTGTGCTGGTCGAGGTGGCTTGCCCTATTTCGTGACTGTTTGTGGCACTGCATCTCCGACTATGTGATTCGCGGTGTACGCATGAAACAAGTTTGCGCCACGCACATATTAACTTGCGCTGTGAAGTCAACCAGGCTTCGGATACTTCACCAAGAAATATGCATTCGCTGTGTTTTTCCATGTGTGCCAATTCGCGTGTCGGAGCGATGACTGTTTTGAATGATGATATCGGGCACTTGATGCCACGGCATGATTCAGCAGATCCGTCCATGCATCCATTAAGTTCTTCCACCGGGTTCGGCGCGGCATCATTTTGCGATAGAGAGAAGAGAGAGCTGATGAGCGCAGGTGGTGCTGCCCGACAGCGTCAGCGGTTTAGAGATAGCCAGCTCGTTATTTGTTTCGATGTCGCGTACATTGAGGGTTTCAAGCACTTGGGTCATCCCACTGGTGCTGCTTTCAGAAAATTTTGATGCCGCTGCTGAGCAGGTTTTGCACGTGAAGTCTGGGGTCCATGAGTGGATGTTGCACAGACCACTGCATTTCAGGTGAATCCATCCACAGATACCGCACCACACTGAGACTTGTCTCCCGCGAAATCTCGCTGCACACTGGCTGCAGTGTCTGGTTAGTTGGGTAAACTTGAGGTCGCTACTTGTTGGTTCATCGTGGGTGTCCTTTCAGCTGCTAACGCGACCGTCCAAAGGACCACGTAGAGGGTGGATCTTCACTGGAAATCTCCAAAAATGACTTGAAAAATATTTTGAAAAAAAAATCAATTTTTTTTTAACATTTTTTCAAATTTTGAAGTTAATAATTTCAAATGGCGCAAAAAATCTCTCTAAGTTTTCCTTAAAATAAGTTAAAATAAGTTTTCGCTGCCTAAATTAAGCATAGAATATGATATTGATAACTTGCCGCAGAAATTTAGACTGAAAACCAATAATTTCAAACCGGTTTTTCTCGAATCTAGAAAAAAAAATTTGTAAACTTTTTAATGTGTTTCGAATCACGACTGAAAGGGCTTTAATATGATATATAACTCAACTCAGTCCGACAACTATTTGTGATTCCTGATATTGCGTGAAAAAACTATAACACACCCGAATATAAAGTTCCTGTAATGTTGTTGCAAGCTCGTATGCTGCAAATACGGGCTTCTGGCACGGTTTGATTGTCCGTGTTCTTGATTTATTTGACGGTGCTTGGTTGCCGTCAATCGTTTATCTTCAGTACTCTGGTTCAGTTGAAACAGATTGATTTGTTGATTTCGACTCGTCCTGTGACCAACATGCACTTTGCTTCTCCCGGGGTGCCCCTTAGTAGGAGGAGAGTCCCCCAATTTAAGTTCAAGGCCTGAATATTGTAATAATGTCTTCACTACTTGCTAGTGGCATTACCTGTTTGTGCAAGTGGTTAAAGTTTGGTGTGTTATCGGCTCAATTTGAAGACCCTTATTTCTCTGGCTGGTACCCCATAGGTGACCTAGTCATCATAAGAGCCATGCTGTTAGCTGAGGTTTAAGAACCCAGCAGCTTTGATGGGGTCTTACCCTTAACAAACAATTAGAAGGTCTGTCGGATTTTGTTGACAGTTGAACAGATGTTTGGTATCGTGAGGCACAGTTTTGCATAGTGGGCATTTATTTGTCCTTTGAGGATCTTATTTTATTGATCCATCAATACATTCTTTTGATGTTGTTTCGTTTAAAATTTCCCACATGTGTTAGTGATGTGTGGTGAGAAATTGGGCATGCTATCGAATGTAACCACTTAAATTTTTGGCTTGGTCCTCAGGGGGTGGGGGATAGTTTGACCACTACTTGATAGCTGAGGGTAAAAACTCACCTCTTTCCTCCAAGTTGTACAGATTATTGACGATGATTTGTCTGCGGACAGTGTACATTTTCTTGAGGTTAGCTATTCCTCCAATTCTAATAGGTACGGTGAGGCTTAAGATTTCAGTTATTTGATGTCACTGTTGGATATTTGTATAGTGATATCGTCAGCATAGGTTATAATAATTATGTTAGTGGGGGGCTTTGGAAGAGCATGGGCGAGAGTACACCGCCTTGAGGTGCACCTTGCTTGAGGTGCACAGTGGTTAAAGTTTGGTGTGTTATCGGCTCAATTTGAAGACCCTTATTGCTCTGGCTGGTACCCCATAGGTGACCTAGTCATCATAAGAGCCATGCTGTTAGCTGAGGTTTAAGAACCCAGCAGCTTTGATGGGGTCTTACCCTTAACAAACAATTAGTAGGTCTGTCGGATTTTGTTGACAGTTGAACAAATGTTTGGTATCGTGAGGCACAGTTTTGCATAGTGGGCATTCTTTTGTCCTTTGAGGATCTTATTTTATTGATCCATCAATACATTCTTTTGATGTTGTTTCGTTTAAAGTTTCCCACATGTGTTAGTGATGTGTGGTGAGAAATTGGGCATGCTATCGAATGTAACCACTTAAATTTTTGGCTTGGTCCTCAGGGGGTGGGGGATAGTTTGACCACTACTTGATAGCTGAGGGTAAAAACTCACCTCTTTCCTCCAAGTTGTACAGATTATTGACGATGATTTGTCTGCGGACAGTGTACATTTTCTTGAGGTTAGCTATTCCTCCAATTCTAATAGGTACGGTGAGGCTTAAGATTTCAGTTATTTGACGTCACTGTTGGATATTTGTGTAGTGATATCGTCAGCATAGGTTATAATAATTATGTTAGTGGGGGGCTTTGGAAGAGCATGGGCGAGAGTACACCGCCTTGAGGTGCACCTTGCTTGAGGTGCACAGTGGTTAAAGTTTGGTGTGTTATCGGCTCAATTTGAAGACCCTTATTGCTCTGGCTGGTACCCCATAGGTGACCTAGTCATCATAAGAGCCATGCTGTTAGCTGAGGTTTAAGAACCCAGCAGCTTTGATGGGGTCTTACCTTTAACAAACAATTAGTAGGTCTGTCGGATTTTGTTGACAATTGAACAGATGTTTGGTATCGTGAGGCACAGTTTTGCATAGTGGGCATTCATTTGTCCTTTGAGGATCTTATTTTATTGATCCATCAATACATTGTTTTGATGTTGTTTCGTTTAAAATTTCCCACATGTGTTAGTGATGTGTGGTGAGAAATTGGGCATGCTATCGAATGTAACCACTGAAATTTTTGGCTTGGTCCTCAGGGGGTGGGGGATAGTTTGACCACTACTTGATAGCTGAGGGTAAAAACTCACCTCTTTCCTCCAAGTTGTACAGATTATTGACGATGATTTGTCTGCGGACAGTGTACATTTTCTTGAGGTTAGCTATTCCTCCAATTCTAATAGGTACGGTGAGGCTTAAGATTTCAGTTATTTGACGTCACTGTTGGATATTTGTATAGTGATATCGTCAGCATAGGTTATAATAATTATGTTAGTGGGGGGCTTTGGAAGAGCATGGGCGAGAGTACACCGCCTTGAGGTGCACCTTGCTTGAGGTGCACAGTGGTTAAAGTTTGGTGTGTTATCGGCTCAATTTGAAGACCCTTATTGCTCTGGCTGGTACCCCATAGGTGACCTAGTCATCATAAGAGCCATGCTGTTAGCTGAGGTTTAAGAACCCAGCAGCTTTGATGGGGTCTTACCCTTAACAAACAATTAGTAGGTCTGTCGGATTTTGTTGACAGTTGAACAGATGTTTGGTATCGTGAGGCACAGTTTTGCATAGTGGGCATTCATTTGTCCTTTGAGGATCTTATTTTATTGATCCATCAAAACATTGTTTTGATGTTGTTTCGTTTAAAATTTCCCACATGTGTTAGTGATGTGTGGTGAGAAATTGGGCATGCTATCGAATGTAACCACTTAAATTTTTGGCTTGGTCCTCAGGGGGTGGGGGATAGTTTGACCACTACTTGATAGCTGAGGGTAAAAACTCACCTCTTTCCTCCAAGTTGTACAGATTATTGACGATGATTTGTCTGCGGACAGTGTACATTTTCTTGAGGTTAGCTATTCCTCCAATTCTAATAGGTACGGTGAGGCTTAAGATTTCAGTTATTTGACGTCACTGTTGGATATTTGTATAGTGATATCGTCAGCATAGGTTATAAAAATTATGTTAGTGGGGGGCTTTGGAAGAGCATGGGCGAGAGTACACCGCCTTGAGTTGCACCTTGCTTGAGGTGCACAGTGGTTAAAGTTTGGTGTGTTATCGGCTCAATTTGAAGACCCTTATTGCTCTGGCTGGTACCCCATAGGTGACCTAGTCATCATAAGAGCCATGCTGTTAGCTGAGGTTTAAGAACCCAGCAGCTTTGATGGGGTCTTACCTTTAACAAACAATTAGTAGGTCTGTCGGATTTTGTTGACAGTTGAACAGATGTTTGGTATCGTGAGGCACAGTTTTGCATAGTGGGCATTCATTTGTCCTTTGAGGATCTTATTTTATTGATCCATCAATACATTGTTTTGATGTTGTTTCGTTTAAAATTTCCCACATGTGTTAGTGATGTGTGGTGAGAAATTGGGCATGCTATCGAATGTAACCACTGAAATTTTTGGCTTGGTCCTCAGGGGGTGGGGGATAGTTTGACCACTACTTGATAGCTGAGGGTAAAAACTCACCTCTTTCCTCCAAGTTGTACAGATTATTGACGATGATTTGTCTGCGGACAGTGTACATTTTCTTGAGGTTAGCTATTCCTCCAATTCTAATAGGTACGGTGAGGCTTAAGATTTCAGTTATTTGACGTCACTGTTGGATATTTGTATAGTGATATCGTCAGCATAGGTTATAATAATTATGTTAGTGGGGGGCTTTGGAAGAGCATGGGCGAGAGTACACCGCCTTGAGGTGCACCTTGCTTGAGGTGCACAGTGGTTAAAGTTTGGTGTGTTATCGGCTCAATTTGAAGACCCTTATTGCTCTGGCTGGTACCCCATAGGTGACCTAGTCATCATAAGAGCCATGCTGTTAGCTGAGGTTTAAGAACCCAGCAGCTTTGATGGGGTCTTACCCTTAACAAACAATTAGTAGGTCTGTCGGATTTTGTTGACAGTTGAACAGATGTTTGGTATCGTGAGGCACAGTTTTGCATAGTGGGCATTCATTTGTCCTTTGAGGATCTTATTTTATTGATCCATCAAAACATTGTTTTGATGTTGTTTCGTTTAAAATTTCCCACATGTGTTAGTGATGTGTGGTGAGAAATTGGGCATGCTATCGACTGTAACCACTTAAATTTTTGGCTTGGTCCTCAGGGGGTGGGGGATAGTTTGAACACTACTTGATAGCTGAGGGTAAAAACTCACCTCTTTCCTCCAAGTTGTACAGATTATTGACGATGATTTGTCTGCGGACAGTGTACATTTTCTTGAGGTTAGCTATTCCTCCAATTCTAATAGGTACGGTGAGGCTTAAGATTTCAGTTATTTGACGTCACTGTTGGATATTTGTATAGTGATATCGTCAGCATAGGTTATAATAATTATGTTAGTGGGGGGCTTTGGAAGAGCATGGGCGAGAGTACACCGCCTTGAGGTGCACAGTGGTTAAAGTTTGGTGTGTTATCGGCTCAATTTGAAGACCCTTATTGCTCTGGCTGGTACCCCATAGGTGACCTAGTCATCATAAGAGCCATGCTGTTAGCTGAGGTTTAAGAACCCAGCAGCTTTGATGGGGTCTTACCTTTAACAAACAATTAGTAGGTCTGTCGGATTTTGTTGACAGTTGAACAAATGTTTGGTATCGTGAGGCACAGTGTTGCATAGTGGGCATTCATTTGTCCTTTGAGGATCTTATTTTATTGATCCATCAATACATTCTTTTGATGTTGTTTCGTTTAAAATTTCCCACATGTGTTAGTGATGTGTGGTGAGAAATTGGGCATGCTATCGAATGTAACCACTTAAATTGTTGGCTTGGTCCTCAGGGGGTGGGGGATAGTTTGACCACTACTTGATAGCTGAGGGTAAAAACTCACCTCTTTCCTCCAAGTTGTACAGATTATTGACGATGATTTGTCTGCGGACAGTGTACATTTTCTTGAGGTTAGCTATTCCTCCAATTCTAATAGGTACGGTGAGGCTTAAGATTTCAGTTATTTGACGTCACTGTTGGATATTTGTATAGTGATTTGGTCAGCATAGGTTATAATAATTATGTTAGTGGGGGGCTTTGGAAGAGCATGGGCGAGAGTACACCGCCTTGAGGTGCACCTTGCTTGACTTAACGCAGTTTTGATTAGGAGTTCCGGAACTCCAAAAAAGGTGAACCGCCTTTATAGATAAGCTGATATCCATCTCTGGTGTTGTTCAAGATGTTGGCCTCGAATATGTCTTTTAGAAGCGTTTTATGGTCTACCGTGTCGAAAGCCGCAGTTAAATCTAACGCTACCAAGAGAGTGCGGTTACAAGGTTTTGTTTATTCGGCCATACTCGGATGTTATCGCAGATGCAATTTATTGCAGCGATGAATGATCTGCAACTTCTGAAGCCATGTTGATGGTCTCCCAAGAGAACGCTGCTAAAATCATAGAGCAGTATGTGTTCGGCCAGTTTGGCTACAGAAAGGGGCGATTGGCCGATAGTTTTTAGATTTCTGAGCCAGTTTGTTGGGTTTTAGCAATAGAAATACTTTTCTAACTTTCCATATTTGGGGATGATACCGCTGCTAATTGAGAGTTTCATTACCTGGGTGATATAGTTCAGTCCCAGAGGCCCGAGATGGTGAAAAGGAAAAGATGTATTGAGGCTTATTTATTTGATCCGAGAGCTTTGCTTTTCTTCGATGTTTTCATTGCAAATTGAAACTCCATTGTTGATGTTTTGGTTTCATTAAATGACAAGTTTTTTTGATTTTTCTCACATTACTACGTTTTTCTTTGTTAACCTTATTGGTGTGTGCGGTGAACTGTAGATTGGATTTTTTGGCGCATGTTTGGGGTTCGTATATTGGTTCGTTACACTCAGCAAATTTAATGGCTAGGTTTTTCTTGGTTCTGCAGTTACCATCAAGTGATTTTACTGTTTTCCACAACTTGCTGATGTTACCTGAGTGTGTTAGCCCATTCACAATCTCTGTCCATTTTTGCTTGTTGTGCTCTTGCACAAGTTTGTCAATCAGCAGTTCATTTATGATATTTCGTGGTTGCCAGAATTGTCAGTTGTAGCTGGTCCCGTTTTACTGATAGCTTGGTTGCTTCTGTTGGCGTGTTGGGTTTCAGTTTTGTGATTTGAAACCCTAAATACAACGTTCCTCCCCATTTTCAATGGTCGGAACAACAATTTGTAGTTTGCAAAAAAATTCTACTTAGCAAAAACTGTCTATTACTATTCAATGTTTTAACTGTTCATTGTGTTTATTTTTTGAGGAACATTTCAAGAATTATTTCAACGACGCATTTCTCATCGACTGTCTTTACGAAAATTGAAAATTTTCCACCAAAGCTTTGAAAGAAAAACCGTGAGACCAACAGAAGAAATTTTCAGCCTGATCAACCATCTGAAAGTGTATGCTCGACGTCAGTAAAGTGATAGCAAAACGTGCAAAACTTAAAATCAAAATGTTAGTTGTTCTTGATCAGCCATATGTAACAACCCCTATCATCTCTCATAAATTTATAAATGAGAGCTTTGTTGTACCAATTAACAATACTTAGTGTACCAAAAAATGAATAAATAAGAGTGAAACCCTGGCAAGCATGGGCGCATATTTACCATTTCTCTGTCGCCATTCTATGAGCACGGTTTTTAACGAGAAAAGTCAAATACCCGGTTGCCAAATCTTTTCTTTGCTAATCGCAACGGTAAATATAAGCAACAAAAATCAAGACGATTCATGAATTCATACGACTTGAACGCCATACGACTTGAACAAGAAAACAAAATCTAGGTTTTGAATCAGCGAATTCGTTGAACTGGTATTAAAACCTGTTAGATAACTTTTTATCTTTTACACCACGCGGTTTTACTGAAAAATTATTCATCTAGAAACTCTTCGAGTTTACAGTATCGTCTATAATCAATTTGATAAAACTGGATCTCAAGGCAATATTTCTATTCCGATGGAAAACGTGAACATTGGAAACCCAGTTCAATTTTAAAAACCAAATTCCATTTTTCACGCCGTTGCATACTCCACCTTAGGTGATTGATGTTGTAAAAAATTTGATGAGCAGATTAAATTTGATCCTTTTGTTAACAAAACTTCATATTAATAAAATGTGACGTCCAATTAAACACGGTTGCTCTCGTCTAGTACTCACTGTTTTGTCACATGCTTCGCATTTGATACTTGTTGCAGAAAGCATCTTCTCCATTGTTTTATTACGATGCACCATCCTCGGCTGAAAGGCCTGTTTGCATATCGGACAAGATCCCACAGCTGCACCTTTTATGCAA
Source organism: Symsagittifera roscoffensis (assembly GCF_963678635.1). Lineage (NCBI taxonomy): Eukaryota > Metazoa > Xenacoelomorpha > Acoela > Convolutidae > Symsagittifera > Symsagittifera roscoffensis. The sequence goes on along the minus strand of NC_087063.1, from coordinate 65,819,555 downwards.
ACTTCTAGACATTCTTTGTCGAACCTTCGAAAAAAAAAGCGAACGTAGTATCGCCTTTTCGGCACAATCATTTTAAAAGCAACTTTTAACAACTTACGTATGGTGACAATTTGTTATTTCGACTGGTTTAGAAAAAATATCAAGGCAAACTGGACACTTCAGTTCATCAATATCGATCTTCGCTCCGGACACAGCCATTTAGAAAGTCTGAAGTGTCAATTAAGCAACTCAAAAAAAACATCACAAGAAAAATAATAAAAAAATCTTTAAAAAAAATGGCAAGAGCCACCTGAAATGCATGTCAACAACAATTTTTATTTGAAGCAGTTTAATTGACTGTTTTGAACAATTTTTGTGATAAAATTGTTGTGAATAATTGTTGTGATTTTTTAAAAAAACATTTTTTAAAAATTACAAAAGGGGCCCTTCCGTTTAGTTACGGTAAGTGCACAAGCTAGATAGGGTCATCCCAGCGATATTAAATAGATATAACTGATGATGTCAGTTCGAAAAAAAGGTAAATTATCAAAGGGGGCCCTTCCGTTTAGGTACGGTCGAGCACAAGCTTCGAGCACAAAAATTTTAACGTTGACCTTGTTTTAATCAGTCTGATGTAAGCCCGTATGTAGTCTAATAGAAAGGGAAATAAGTACGTTTGGAAATAGGTAAATAGGTACGATGAAAACCAGTTTTTACAAGCAGTTCTCCCGGCAGCCAAAGGTGGTTTGGGCGTCTCTTCCGCTCGTCTACTCGCTTTCTTAGCCTCAGCAGGAGCAAAAAATGCCTTGAGCGAAATCTTTGGTTTGGAGCATGTGGATGGAACCTATGATGATGCGCTTAAACGGTGGTTTGAACTTGGAAAAATTGAAATGGCTCCGGAAAATGAAGTCCAAAAAAAATGGACAGAACCAATTTTTGACAGCGAAATTGCAAACTTGATTTTACGACTCTGTAACATTCGTCCAAATACTAGTGACGGAGCGTAGAAAAAATACCTATAGACGACTGGCTGGCGTCAGTTACCTAAACTCTACTCGTTTTTCACCCTCTCGACCTAGCCAGTTGCTTTTCTGGTCTATCTAGGTCTAAGTAAAAAGTTATCATTTGTAGGCCATCAGTCAAACGACTTTTAATCAGCTTCCGATTATATGCGAATACAACCACATAGCTGGGTCTCGGATCCTCAGACTACATGATTGCTATTGTGACATTCGACCAGAATGTGAAAAATGCAATCTCTGCAGAATTCGAAATTTTAGCAGCGAGCCTTCCGGATTGGTGATTATTAAGAATTAAGAACGTTATTGGAACGATTGGCCAAACGGTGAGGGCTAGAATATTCTGGTATTTTAAAATTTTAAAAATTCGAATGCTGACGTCATATTTCTGAGAAACGTCAGAAACGGCTATTTTGGCAGAAAAGCCAGAAGACAACACAACAACATTAGTTGCGCGGACGATAAGTACGAAAATTGTGAGAAAAAACAATAGCAGATTGCAGGAACAGCAGTGAACACTCCGAGTTGCAACTATTGTGTCGCTACAATAGTTGCAAGGCCGTTTCAGACAACGGTGAAGGGTGGAGGACAGCCTTCCGGATTAAGAAGAAGTCAAGATTAGCGAGCTTGATTCAGTGGATTCAAGAATCCGGAAGGGTTTCGGGACTGAAACTTTTAGCCTGTTATATAGACTTTTAGCTTCTTGTCATGTCCTGATTTGAATTTAATTAACATCTAGATTCATTTTGATAAGGATGAGAAGCTAGGAGTTGGGGGAAAGGGTTGATCCATCTTCGATGGAGATGATGATTTTTATCTACTGAACAAAAACAATAGTAATATAATGAATAGTAGTAGCCCTGTTTCTAGGAGTGACCTCGTGGTCTGGGGATACTGAGACCCAGCCATGAGCTCACTATTTCTGCATGTAATCTAGTTAATTTGGGTGTTTTGACCGAAGCCGAAAGTAGTAACGTTTTTGTCGACCCGATTATGGAAAAGACCACCGAAAGTACTGGCTTGGTAGAGACGGTGAAAAGCATGCAAAGCTCTGTTTAGACGTTAGCCAGTCGTCTTAAGACTTAGTTTTGTCTTCCGTCGATATGTATCTTCCGGGCGAATGTTACATAGATGTTTTTATGGCGCTCCTGGGTGTTATTCTTTTTTAACATCATGACCGGCAGAACCGTTAACGAGCACTCCGCGCCGAGCGGATGCTCACATTAACGCCCTTAATAGGCCTAAACCGCCGGGGCGGAAGGGTAGTTCGGAACGCGGAAGCCCTCCGGATTACCGTGAATAGCTTTTTAACTTAGTTATGACCAAAAATTCACGAACCAGGAAGGGTGGGGGGATCGGCCATTCCCTCGTTCCATGAGAGGTCTGTGACCAAAAACACTTAAAGATATATATAAAACCAAACAAAAAGCAGTATAGTACCCAAGAAAAACAAAAAGCATAAAAAATAACCGAAAAAGACAAAAATAGTAAAAAAAAGTAAAAAATCAGTAGAAGTCATCCCCCAGACAAGATGTGATCCGACCCCCCCGTTTGTTGTTGATAGATATATTGTTGTTACAGGCATTTATATCAGTCAGGATTGTTACGATCAGTTTTGTAGCCCGTTTGTGAGGCTTGTACTGTAGGGTTATTTGAGCATTTAAGCACGTTAATGATAAGTTGCGCTCAATCCGGAAGGGTCAGCTGATTTGCGCTCAATTCGGAAGGGCCTTGGGAGAAGACTGATCCGGCAACCAGTACAAGGAGCAACAAGAAGGGGCTCAAGGACAACAACAATCGACTGTTGGGTATCGTTAACAAGTTTTGTATCCCTTTTGGTACAAAAAGTAAGATAGTAATCTGTGGGGGGCTCGACAGTGCTGCACTGTAGTGACCCTTCACCGAACTGCGAATATCCGAGTTAAGCACCTTAATTCGGATATTAAACAAACCCGGAGGGGTATTGTATTACTAATATTATTAATTATATAGCCTATATTAATAGTCTTATATCGTTTTTCAGTCAAAAACAACGAAAACAGACCGGTTTTTAGGGTCAAAATAGCGATATTTTGATCCACCCACAAGTCGCGATTTATGAGATATCGATATTTTTTAAAACGGAAAAAGCGCTAAAGTAGTGTGTTACATCGTAACTTCACTACCAAATAGATAGAACCGGTTAAGTCTAGTTCGAAAGTGGTTGGAACTATTTTGGAACCAAAAACCGAATTTTCGTGATTTTTGAGAAAACGAAACACTATAAATTCAGAAAATTTTTTGAAATTTTTGAGTTAGAACAGTAAAAATAGTTGTTTGGACAACGTCCACTAGTGAATCTACAAGTTTTAAAAGCCGCTTCCCCAAAAGCCTTCCGGATTGCAGAGAAATCGAACTTAACGTGTTTGATTTGCTGAATTCATCAATCCGTAGGGGTACAGGTAGCATAGTTTTTCGCAAATTTTTTCAACTAAAGCGTTTTAGATCGAGTCTTTTGCATTGAACTAGAAGAGTATAGGCCTTCTGAGCTCGGATAAATAATTTTTAGGTCGAAAGGACCAGATTTGCGGAAAAAGTTAGGCGGAACCTATAAGAGAGAAAGTTTTCGAGTTTAAAACGTTTTAGTTAATAACTTTGGGACTACTGGGCATATTGAGTTGATCTTGGTACCCATAGATCAGAAATTAGCTGAGCTTACTGATAGGGACAAAAGTTTTTCGGAAAAAAAAGCGTGAAAATTTTTTGAGATTGTTTTTAGCAAATTCCTCAATTTGGAAGGGTACACCCTTCACGTTTTACAAAATTTTTTTAGAAAAGCCCAAATACCCCTACCAAAAGGTAATAGCGGTTGAATAAAGTAACTTTAGGCTGTTCTAGACGAAAAGGGAAGGCTAAAGGCACAGCAAAACCTTAATCGAGCCGAAGTTAGGCGAGCGATAAGACCGTTAGTGTGAATTGTCAAATAAGAGGCTTAACTTCAATCCGGAAGGGTCTAGGAAAGTAGTACATACCCTTCCTAGTTAATTGAAAGAGCAAAAATGCATCGGAGAACGTATCCGGAGGGGTATAGGTTGAAAGAAGGAAAACTCCGAAAAGCTACTTTTACAAAACCGGAGGGCTTCCAATCCGGAGGGGTCAAAGATTTTTCAAGTTAGGAGGGGTCCGAATCCGGAGGGGTCTTATAGTTGCTAATTCGGAGGGGTCCAAATCCGGAGGGGTCTTGTGTTAACGAACTCGGAGGGGTCCCAATCCGGAAGGGTCTAGATTTTGTTAGTCCGGAAGGGTCCTATTTGTGCCAATCCGGAGGGGTATTATTTTATTAGAGGACTTAGGTAGACGGAAGAAAGACTAAAGTGAGAGGTATTAGGTTATTAGCACACAGGCTAGGTATCAGTGACTGCACTGGTATTTTGCCTTTCAATAAGAACCAGACCAAAACAAAACAGGTCCGAACTCGGATATTCGCGACACTAAGTCTATATTAAAAAGAGCGTGACTCATTGGTGTGGATTGCAACATAATAAGTTTTTGTGAAAAGTGACTGCCCTGAGGATTTTAGTAGGTCTAGCTCGGGCAGTCCGAAGGCAGATAGGTAACATAGTACTCGGTGGGTGCAATAGACGCCCACTTGAGAAAATTACTGCCTTCAAAGTTTTGTCTGTTTGGTGCAGCACCGAGCAGGGAAAGCTTTTTCTTTAAAAGACAGGTTCGACTATTGTACTGCGACAGACTAAGAGTACATTACACATACGTTTTTTTTCATAGAGACATTCATATTCTGTCATTATATATTTTTTGTTTTTGATTTTCAATCAACATAAACTGTGCTTGATTGGGTAGTGAGTACACTATCTTTTAAATTGACTGATAACATCATATTGTGCTAGTTTTCAAATCTTACGACCGATAATCGGTTAGTGTGAATACATTTTATACAAACTGTACTCTGATAACATACAGGGATTCGTGGTCACTATCTAAAAGAATCTTGTGAAATTTATTGTGTTGTGTCATTATTATTGTTAATAAAACTACAAGGTCTCCAGCAATCGAGTTAAGTGTATAGGCATTAAAAAGTGACAAATAGAGAATGAGTCTAGACAAGTCAAGGATACCAAAACGAGGTAATAGCTCTAGGAAATTCATACCTGAAAAGCAAAGAAAAACGATGACCGATCCTTTTGTGGATTGGATCAAGCGATCCCGGTCCGACAAAGGGGAGACGGTTTCAGGCAGAATGGTTGAAACGAGAAGTCAGAAGACCTCAGAAGAGCGAAAAAAACTGTTAGAAGTGGAGGTCAATACGGACCATACCATGAACGACAACCAGGAAAAAAATGGACTGGAAGGGAGAGGCAGAAGGCTGGCGAGTGAATCTACTCCGGTAGAACAAGGCCATGATTTTGCCACTTCCACCGGGACGCTGGATCGAGAAGAGATGTCGGAACTGTCCGACATCTCAACTGAAGTAGCGGCAACAAGAAGATCTCCGACAGACAACACTATGATGGCAGGCGCTGAACTGGGAAACAAACAACGTCATCATCGTTCTCAGAAAGAATGAAGAACACCTTCGGAAACATCTTTCCATTCACCATGGGAGGAGGCGCAGGAAACGAAGTTGAATCCCAGGAGGAAGAGGATGAACAGGAGCAAGGGGACTTTGGATCTCAGGTCAGCCTCAACAGTTTGATCCAGGAGAACGAGGCATACGTCGGAAGAGAGACTGGAACCATGGACAAATTTGGTGTAGTGACAACGATAAGCAAAGAGGCAAACACACCGGGCCAGTCAAGAGACTTCGCGATTATGACAAATTCAGAGCTGCAAACTGGGGAGAGTAGAAACAGAGGGCTAGACAACGCATTGGCGGATCCTGAGAAGGATAATGAAAAGACGTCGAGACAGAGAGTCAAGGCCCGGATCTCGACCAGCACGAAGCTACCTGGGACCGACAGGGTTGCACCGCCGCTAGTAACGCCACTCGTGAATAACGGGGCAGCACTAGAAGAAGCCTTAAACAGCATAGTGGACAGTTTAGGAGAACAAAACGAGCAGATGTCAATAAGGATGAGTAAACTAGAAAGGGCAGTTCACATTGAAAGAGAGAGTCTGCGGGAAGAAAGAAACCGCAACAGACAAGAAGTTGGCAGGAGCGAAAAACGCTTGAAAGAAAGAACGGACGTACATATGGCAAAGAATTTGTCGCGAATGACAAGAGAGGCGGAACAGTGAGAGTTACGCTTAAGAGACGACATGGAGAGGTTAAGAATTCAGCAAGAGCAGTCTCTTGGGACTCTTGACACAAAGATAGACGCGATGATGGAGAGGCGAACTCAGGCCATCATGGATAGGTTGGACGGGCTACTAAGCAACAAGAGTGGACCAAAAGAAGGAGAACCGAACTCGGGAGGTCCCAGCAGGGAACCGAGGGTGAACTTCAATGAACATCAAAAGAGGAAGACGTACGGATCCACTAGAGGCAGGGGCAGTTCATCAGGCTATGCCGCAAGGGGTAATGGAGCATGGGGACCGAGCAGTAGAGCAAGTTCAACGGGGAACAGACAAACCTCTAACGAACGACCAACGCAAGGCACACATGCGACTGCTGGGAGAAGTGATTCCGGCAACAGGGGGCATGCAAGCCCGAGGAGGAGTCATGTGGGCCAAGCGGGAAACACTCACGGTGATTCGGATTGCAGGGATGCACCGCATACAGTGCCTTTGACGAGGTGTGAGGACACTCAGGCGGGACACTCAAGGGATGCTACGGCAATGGCCACAGCATTTGAACCCCTAAACAGGTCTTTGGAGACATTCCTGACAAGGTTATCCAGAACCAATGAACGCAGTGAGAAGTCCAGAAGAGTGTTTAAGAAACCAAGATGCTACAAAGACGAATCTGATGGCTGTATTGATACCTGGATAGAGGTAATGAAGCTGCATTTCGAGGAAGAGGACTTGTCGGAGAGACAGGAATGCAGCGCGCTCACCAGCAACTTAGAAGGGACAGCCCTGAACTGTGTAATGGCCAAGAAGCAATATCAACGTGACACTGCTGAGAAAATCTTCGAAATCTTGTTAAACCGTTTTGGATCAGGGGTGCAGGGGCACCAGGCGATGATGCGCTTCGAGAAACGGAGGCAACGAGAAGATGAAACGATAGACAAGTTTCTCGATGATTTGGAAATGCTGAGGAGTCGCAGCCAACCGGACGAGTCAAACCGAAGGATAAACCGAAGGATAAAGGTAGCCTCAAAATTCATCGATGGTGCGAAGAATGATGAACTTCGTACGATGCTAGCAACGCATTACACACCACTATCAACTAATGCGCCAACACTGGAGGAGTTGAGGCTCAAATCAAAAGAGTATCTTTTGTTGAAACCTCCTTCGAGATCTGGATATTACAAGAACAATTATTGCAATTTTAACAACGGACCAGCAAACCAAGGGAACAATTGGTACAAACCGAGGGATGACATGGACAAGAGACGCTCTTGTGCTAATTGCAGTTCAACGGAACATCATGTGTTAGCATGCCCAGCTTACAAACAAGGCATGAAAGCAATAGGCTTTAGCCTCGAGGACGAAGATGCGTCAGAATTGGACCATGAGGATTTCATGAGAGGAGTAATTGCAAAATTCGGCCCGAGGTGTTTCTTTTGCAACTTGGAAGGTCATTTTAAATCAGATTGTCCGCAATTCTGGGATGCAGTGGCAGACATTAAGCATCCAAGACATGAAGAAGCTTTGTCAGGAGTGAAAGCCAGCAAGGCTCGACTTTTGAGTGAAGCGGAGGCACGCAGAAAGGATAAACCTCAAGAGCTGGCGGCAAAGAAAATGCAAGCGGTAACAGAGGAGACACGTGAGCCGGAACCAGCAACTGCGGCTGATGACTTCAAGATCGATTATAAGGCAGCCGCAAGGGATGCTCTAAATAGAGTACAACAGGAATTGGTGACGAAAGAGATCGAACAAAAAGTGAAACTTGAACTGGAAAATGAGAAGCTTCAGGAGCAACTGAATACCTTCGAAGCAACGAAGTTCGAAGAAACGAAAGCACCAAGCAGTTTAAACATGAAACTTAAAGTGATCTCTGGTAAGAGGTTCGGCATGGTGCCGCAAGGAAACAAGATAGAGTCGATAATCTCAGTGGCTGGACACCAGGTAATAAGAAATCTGAGTGAACCATCCGAGTTCACTTTGATGCATTTGGACACATATGCAGATTATCTGAGGCAGGTGGAGCCACGCACCGAGTCGAGAGCTGTGCGAGCACTACTAACGACGGGTGGCCCTCGCATGAAGAAACTTCATGGACGCTACCTGGAGGTCTATGGACCGTATCAAATAATGCTGAACGTGGATGGAATCAGTATCTACACCAGGACTTATGTAACAACAGATGATGACCAAATGGGGCACATCTATTTGGGTGAGGAGGAACTCAAAGTCCGCAGGATAGGCCATGACGCCATGATGGAACAAGACGCGGTACACATTGGATATGAAGCAGATGTGACAGCACATCTGCTCGACACCAACGGAACAAAAATCGGAGTCACAGGGCTTCTGGACACAGGAGAGGTAGTGAGTGTGATGCCGATAAAAACTTGGGAAAGAATGGGCTTCACGCGGGAAGATCTAAATCCAACGAATCTCCGACTGGCCGCAGCCAATCGAGGAGCTATCTACGTAGCCGGAAGAACACCAATAACGGTCTTCCACATGGGAGGACGAGATCTTTGGATGAGCTTCCTAATGGTAGAGAATTTGGACGACGCCGACCAATTCATCTTGGGCAGAGAATATTTCAGGAATTTTGACGTGATGATTGACTTGAACAACGGTCTGATAAGGATTAGAAACCCGGACCGGAAGTATGTTAAGAGACCAATTAATAGGATAATAACAGACGAAAACAAGGTACCAATTTTTTAGATAGAAAAGTAAAAACTACAGCCAGGACAAGCTGTGGTGGCAATTTTTAGAATGAGAAACTTGAATTCGTTAAGTGATAGTAAACAGGTTTGCTTATTACCGAATCCAAATAGTCAGAGCTGGGTGATTTTAGGCCGGAGCTTCTCGGTAATGGGAAACGGACTGTGTGTCAGTGTGTGATTGAACACACTGGACACCACGGTTTCAATCCAGCGTGGAAAGAAGCTTGGTTACGCTTTGCCGATGAGGACCGACTATGAGGAGACACAAAACTTGAAGAAACATAGTGTGAAAGACTGTCCTTATCATGCCAATAAAGATACAATTTTAAAGAGGATTAATGAATTAAAATCTATTCATAAATTGTTTTCAATGAAATTCGAAACGGACGACGGCTTATCAAGCTGCTCGAATTTTCCGGAACGCCCCTCGTCATATGAATTAGAATCTAACAAACTGATTTTGCCAGAGATAGAACATTCAAAAGGGAAAATAGGTGAGGGAGATTTCGAAAAATTGCGGGACCTCTTAAATCAGAACGCAGATGTATTTTCAAAACATAAGGCGGATATCGGTTGCTGTAATTTCGTCGAACACGAAGTCGAACTTGAAGAGGGCGCCGTTCCCCATAGGGAAGGCGCAAGACAAATGAAGCCACACAAATCGGAAGCGTGCCGAGCGGAAATAGAAATATTGCTTGAATACGACATGATAGAACCCTCGAAATCGCCATGGGCTTGCGGGGTAGTAATGGCGAAAAAGAAAGGGGGCAGCTTAGATTTTGTTGCGACTTTCGTTACTTGAACGCGGTAACGATAAAAGATGCGTACCCGATACCGCGAATAGAAGAGAGCCTATCTAAACTTGGTGATGCCAAGTTCTTCACCACATTGGACTTAGGTTCTGCCTTCTGGCAGGTCCCTCTGCGAAAGAAGGACAGAGAGAAAACCGGATTCGCGTGCGAATTGGGATTGTACCAGTGGAAGAGGATGCCCTTCGGCTTGTGCAATGCAACGGCCACTTTTCAAAGACTGATGGCTCAGGCTTTGACGAAAGTGACCAAGAAGTATCCGATGCAGAAGCTGATGCGCAACAAAGGGAAAAAGTTCGAATGGAACGATGAGGCACAGGTTGCCTTCGAGAACATAAAGCGGGAACTGTGCGAAGCGCCAGTGCTGGGCATGCCTACAGAAAAGGGCATGTATGTTCTCGACACAGACGCATCGGTGGTGGCCATCTCAGGAATCTTGCATCAAGAGCAAGAATGGAACGGAAGAACAGTTCTCCGTCCCATTGCATACGGCAGCAAGGTCTTGAGTGACACATAGATGAAATATGGCGCACCAAAAGCAGAAAAGTACCGTGCATATTTGGGGAGCGCTCCCTTCAAGTTACGCGTGGACAACAGAGCGTTATCCTGGTTGAAGACCTACTCGATGGATCAGAGTTATATTGGTAGAAGGATAGTAATATTGGATGGCTACCATACGATAATCGAACATAGGGTGCGTGATAAACACCAGAATGCTGACAGCCTCAGCAAGAAAACTGAGTTCTATGAAAGATTGGAGCAGAAGCAGGCCAATCAGGCGGAAATAAAGGAGGGATTCTCGTTTCTGGACAAAGAAACTTATGAAGCGCTTCCCTTAACGAGATGGTTGGGTAAGTCTGGACATCCAATTCCAGGGCATCCTGAGTTACCTGTAGAGAAAGCAGCCGGGTAAAGATCCTATCCAAGGAGGACTCGGTCCCCTTGGATCTGTTGCTGCGCTCAAATCTGGTCCAGCAAGAACTCTCTCGCATGAACATAAACAGCCTCTCATTATTGGATAAAACGGTGCAAGTCACACCGCAAGTGATGCGGATGCTGGGTGGATTGTTAGAAAGAGAATTGACCAGAGATGACCCCGAGTGGACAGCGGCAGTGGCATCAATAACAGTCAGTGAGAAAGTGAAGATCATGCCGTCCAGACGACAGCACGAAGAGAACGAGAGGGATTGTAGGACAATAGTTCAGCAACTAGTATCCTCAATACCCCAAGAGATTTTAACCAGTACTTCTTACGGACAGAAAGAACAGGGGAGCAGCAAGCGAAAGAAAACCGTCACCTTTGTGGACCGGGATAAAGAGGGAGAAGAGGTAGAACAAAATCTGCTGCAAGACTATTTGTCCGGGGAGAAGGATGATGAGAGGAACCAGCGATCACAAGATCAACACCCGGGACAAAAAAATTTGTCCGGGGAGTCTGAGATAGACGAGAAAATTCCTGATGAGAAACAGGACCTAGAGAACAAGGTTTTGTCCGGGGAGTTCAGATGGATGCGAAGAAGGCTCAGACATGATCTGGAGGAGCGTGCAGTCTCCAGCACAACCTCTTCGACGGATGATAATTCAGGAAACTCAGGAATGGACACCTATTCAGACAGGAATTCGAGCTCGGGATCAGAACTGTCAGAACTGGCGATACACACGCTACTAGTGGAAACTCGGGTAAGGGACCTGGACAGAGAGGTGTACCAGGATCCTGACAGTGATCGCTACCTAATACCAAGCGAAAGAGTCTTTGACAACGCAGCGGATGACTTGGAGACGATAGCGGTATCGAAACGGTCGATAAGCCTGTTGCCGCAGAAAGAGGTAGTCAGGACTGATCTTCAGCCGTTTGAACAAGAAACACAACCGTTGGCGAAGATTTGGTGCGTTAAGATGGAAGAAGACACACATCAGCCCAACGAGCTGAATAGTCAGATGAGGGTCATGAAGACGTACTTGAAGGCGAGATACAGACTCTCGGACCTTCTAAGGGCGCAGAGAAATGATCGCATGACAAGCAACCTGAAAAGGTGGATCGAGAATGGTTCGCCGGATAAAGGGGACCTCGAGGAAGATAGTTATCGCATCCTGAGACAATACTTCATGCAGAAGGAAGGGAGGTTATATTTGAACAAGGACGGGATTGTGGCTTGCAAAAGAAAGGAGGAAGACAGAGTCCTATACAAGTATAACGCGATAGTGTTACCGCAACTCTATCAGACAGAACTATTATTCAGGTCACATGATCAAATGGGCCATCAGGGGATCGACAAAGTATATCAAAGGATCCTGAAGCGCTTTGAGTGGCCTGGGATAAAAAAGGCATGCGAGAAATGGGTAACAGCATGTCTGTCATGCCAACAGGTCAAGGATCCAAGGAAGTTGCGATTTTCTTTACAATCGATCGAGTCGTCTGAATTCAACGAGGTGGTGCAAATAGATCACCAAAAGATATGCATGACAGACAATGGTTACAATCAGGTGCTGGTCATGATAGATCATTTTACGAAGTATGCAGAGGCCGTGCCCTGCATGACTGCCTCGGCGGAAGAGACATGCGACCACCTGATCAATACGTGGATAGTGAGACATGGTTGTCCGATGACGTTTCAATCGGATAATGGAACAGCTTTCGTAGGAGAGCTTACGAAAGAGCTAATGAGACGCTCACAGGTCGCTCAGGCTCACTCCACGACATACCACCCTCAAACGAATGGCTTAGTGGAAAGACAGAATAGGACGTTAGTGTCGACGCTGAGAGTATATTGTTCCAGGTACATGACCGATTGGGACAGATACCTTCCACAGGTGATGGGAGCATATAACAGCACGCAACACTCCACCACTGGAGTCAGTCCACACATGATGCTAACTGGACACGAAAAGTCTTTACCCTTAACCTTCTTCTACCCAGAATATGAGGGAAAGAAAACGTCCCCACAGGTCTACGTGAGGGATGTGATCAGACGACAACAGGAGTTGAACGATTTGTGTAGACGAAATACTCAGCAGGCACAGGCAACGCAGAGGAAAAGATTCGACAAGAAAGCAGCTGGTGCAAAGGCTTACTCGGTGGGAGACTACGTATGGGTATTCCAGAACGTTTTACCACCGAAAGGGACGAAAAAGCTCCTAAAAAGTGGAGGGGACCCTTCATGATTACAGAGGTGCACCAGGAGGGACGCTTTTATAGACTGAGTACTGGCCGAGCCGCCCACTACGAGAACATTAAGCCTCACAATCCATCGACAGAAGACTGGTGTATACCTGCAGACATGGAAGAAGGGGATTATCTAATGATGGATCCTGCTTGTGAGGTCAACGAAAAGGGCACCAGGGAGAAGAACGATGGAAACGAAGTCGTAGAGGAAGGTACGGATACACCGCTGGACCTGGATCCAAACGAGCAGATCGAAGCGGACGATGAAACCTTACCCTACGCAGAGGAAGATTGGCAGGATCCTGAACAGATAGAGGTTCCCAAGAACTTGGAACCGGATCTTCCGTTCACGATACAGACTCGTCAGAAGGACGGGAAGAGACCAAGAAAGAAATACAATCCTTACGGTGACGACTTCGTAGTGGACAGGATAGCTGGGTGGATTGTTAGAAAGAGAAGTGACCAGAGATGACCCCGAGTGGACAGCGGCAGTGGCATTGCTAACAGTCAGTGAGAAAGTGAAGATCATGCCGTCCAGACGACAGCACGAAGAGAACGAGAGGGATTGTAGGACAATAGTTCAGCAACTAGTATCCTCAATACCCCAAGAGATTTTAACCAGTACTTCTTACGGACAGAAAGAACAGGGGAGCAGCAAGCGAAAGAAAACCGTCACCTTTGTGGACCGGGATAAAGAGGGAGAAGAGGTAGAACAAAATCTGCTGCAAGACTATTTGTCCGGGGAGAAGGATGATGAGAGGAACCAGCGATCACAAGATCAACACCCGGGACAAGAAAATTTGTCCGGGGAGTCTGAGATAGACGAGAAAATTCCTGATGAGAAACAGGATCTAGAGAACAAGGTTTTGTCCGGGGAGTTCAGATGGATGCGAAGAAGGCTCAGACATGATCTGGAGGAGCGTGCAGTCTCCAGCACAACCTCTTCGACGGATGATAATTCAGGAAACTCAGGAATGGACACCTATTCAGACAGGAATTCGAGCTCGGGATCAGAACTGTCAGAACTGGCGATACACACGCTACTAGTGGAAACTCGGGTAAGGGACCTGGACAGAGAGGTGTGCCAGGATCCTGACAGTGATCGCTACCTAATACCAAGCGAAAGAGTCTTTGACAACGCAGCGGATGACTTGGAGACGATAGCGGTATCGAAACGGTCGTTAAGCCTGTTGCCGCAGAAAGAGGTAGTCAGGACTGATCTTCAGCCGTTTGAACAAGAAACGCAACCGTTGGCGAAGATTTGGTGCGTTAAGATGGAAGAAGACACACATCAGCCCAACGAGCTGAATAGTCAGAAGAGGGTCATGAAGACGTACTTGAAGGCGAGATACAGACTCTCGGACCTTCTAAGGGCGCAGAGAAATGATCGCATGACAAGCAACCTGAAAAGGTGGATCGAGAATGGTTCGCCGGATAAAGGGGACCTCGAGGAAGATAGTTATCGCATCCTGAGACAATACTTCATGCAGAAGGAAGGGAGGTTATATTTGAACAAGGACGGGATTGTGGCTTGCAAAAGAAAGGAGGAAGACAGAGTCCTATACAAGTATAACGCGATAGTGTTACCGCAACTCTATCAGACAGAACTATTATTCAGGTCACATGATCAAATGGGCCATCAGGGGATCGACAAAGAATATCAAAGGATCCTGAAGCGCTTTGAGTTGCCTGGGATAAAAAAGGCATGCGAGAAATGGGTAACAGCATGTCTGTCATGCCAACAGGTCAAGGATCCAAGGAAGTTGCGATTTTCTTTACAATCGATCGAGTCGTCTGAATTCAACGAGGTGGTGCAAATAGATCACCAAAAGATATGCATGACAGACAATGGTTACAATCAGGTGCTGGTCATGATAGATCATTTTACGAAGTATGCAGAGGCCGTGCCCTGCATAACTGCCTCGGCGGAAGAGACATGCGACCACCTGATCAATACGTGGATAGCGAGACATGGTTGTCCGATGACGTTTCAATCGGATAATGGAACAGCTTTCGTAGGAGAGCTTACGAAAGAGCTAATGAGACGCTCACAGGTCGCTCAGGCTCACTCCACGACATACCACCCTCAAACGAATGGCTTAGTGGAAAGACAGAATAGGACGTTAGTGTCGACGCTGAGAGTATATTGTTCCAGGTACATGACCGATTGGGACAGATACCTTCCACGGGTGATGGGAGCATATAACAGCACGCAACACTCCACCACTGGAGTCAGTCCATACATGATGCTAACTGGACACGAAAAGTCTTTACCCTTAACCTTCTTCTACCCAGAATATGAGGGAAAGAAAACGTCCCCACAGGTCTACGTGAGGGATGTGATCAGACGACAACAGGAGTTGAACGATTTGTGTAGACGAAATACTCAGCAGGCACAGGCAACGCAGAGGAAAAGATTCGACAAGAAAGCAGCTGGTGCAAAGGCTTACTCGGTGGGAGACTACGTATGGGTATTCCAGAACGTTTTACCACCGAAAGGAACGAAAAAGCTCCTAAAAAGTGGAGACCACCCTTCATGATTACAGAGGTGCACCAGGAGGGACGCTTTTATAGACTGAGTACTGGCCGAGCCGCCCACTACGAGAACATCAAGCCACACAATCCATCGACAGAAGACTGGTATATACCTGCAGACATGGAAGAAGGGGATTATCTAATGATGAATCCTGCTTGTGAGGTCAATGAAAAGGGCACCAGGGAGAAGAACGATGGAAACGAAGTCGTAGAGGAAGGTACGGATACACCGCTGGACCTGGATCCAAACGAGCAGATCGAAGCGGACGATGAAACCTTACCCTACGCAGAGGAAGATTGGCAGGATCCTGCACAGATAGAGGTTCCCAAGAACTTGGAACCGGATCTTCCGTTCACGATACAGACTCGTCAGAAGGACGGGGAGAGACCAAGAAAGAAATACAATCCTTACGGTGACGACTTCGTAGTGGACAGGATAGATCTGAAGAAGATAGTGGAGGAAGTAGTGGGTCTAGAGGAAATAACTGTGTCACAAGACATTGACATAGTCGATGATCACGACGATGAGTGGGTTGACGACTGGTCAAAACCCGAGGTAGAATTCGATGACGAGCAACAGCAGTCAAATGAACAAGACTTGACGAACCTGCGTGTCTTAGAGTGGCTGAATGAAATGACCTCGGATCCAGAGGAGACCAGTGTCGCGATTCAAGACGTAGATCGTGGAAGCATGAAATACATCAAGACCGAACGAGATGATCCTTCCTGGGCTGCCCAGGAAGGACGACTACTCATTCCAGCTTCTAATCTCGACTTGATACCCGGTATGCGATCGACGGGGACGTCGATGGATATTTTTGTCCGGGGAGTGGGGGTAGGACTTACCCACACTGAAAACTTGATAATAAAAAAATTAAGAATAGCAAGAGAAACAGGAGACTTAGAAGCAGAAACAGGCGAAGAGCCTAAGAAACCTGACATAGGCAGGGTAGTTGAGTCATATTTTAACTAACCAAATGAATATTCAAGTAACATAATACTAACAGACAGTGATTTCATACTCACAAACAGAACATGTGCGATAGCAATCACCGCAGACATGAGTTTTAGGACAGCGTTAGCGGCAGATTTTAAGAGAGAATACAAAAACGTGGAATTCCTTTGGAAGCAAAGACCAGGGATAGGGGGAGTAGCAGCCTTACCTCCGGCGGCGTCGCAGATACCGGGAAAATACTTGTGCTTCTTGGTAACGAGGGCGACGAAGAAGCAGCACGTGGACCCAGAGAACCTAGTCTTGTCCTTGACGAGGCTGAGGGAATTCCTTGTCGAAATGGACGTGAAGGAGCTCTCTCTTCCAGTGTACGATCCGAACAGAGGAAGACTGCATCCTCGGGAATTGTACACGCTTGTACACGTGATATTCTCTGATACGAATATACAAGTATACCTATATAAGAAATATTACTTAAGTATAGGCTGAGTGATGTGCGAGAGGGTGCTAGGCCAAAGACTAAGTTGTATGTAATATGTGATATGTGTGTTATGTTATGTTATGTTATGTTATGTGTTAGGTTATTAAGATCATGGGTAAGTAGGGGTTAGTGACCATGAACAACTAAATGACGATCTTGGGAATAGATCCAAAGTTTGGACTGTCCAATCTTAGGTCGAATTCCAAAATTTTAGAAACCAATTGATTTTAATAAATTTTAGGATTAATATCTTTTTATCTGAACTGTTTTTAAGCAAATTTTAACGATATATGTTAAGGTGAAACAGACAAGTGTGATATTTGTGACTTCTTTTCTAGATCCTGATTGATCATTTAATAACTCACTTGAGTCAAATATCGAATCGAATCAAATCAAACTTGAAAGAATAGAATGGAGGGAGTCGTCAGGCGGAATAACATCTTGAGGAACCTCGCAAGTCGGAACGCCGGAAGAATGATCCTCATGGACATCGAACATGAGTTGAGAGCCATGGATCAGGCCAGACTGACCACGAACGGCATCCACTTCGACAGTATCGAAGGACAAGCTTGGTTGAATCGAGTCTTCCAAGAGCGGTTGGACGAGCTGGAAGCAGAACTCTTTGACACAGGAGTGCTGAAGGAAGAAGGAGCAGTGAGTGATGCGGTGATTACCACCTTTGTGCCTCCTAGCCTGGAAACACGCTTGGGTACGGTCCCGGCCGTCACGAACTACAGGCAACAAAGCTCCAGCGAACCAGGTCAAAGAACAGACGTACAGGATCGATTGGGAGAAGCACCGATGAGGAGGACCATTCATCCTAGGAGAAGAATAGGACCTGTCAACCCAATCGAAGAGACAGCAGGCACATCTAGATTGGACACTAGATCGGAGACGACAAGTACCAGTCGAGAGGAGAGACCGAGCAGAGGCTCATTGATGTGGTCGAGACCCATACCGTCTCCCTGGCATATATACAAAGACGAACTAATGAAGCTGGATCTTCAGAGAGTAAGCTTCATCGAAGATGCAAGGAGGATGCTGAATGGAGCGATGCTATCCGTCAGCAGATTGTACTCGATAACCGGCGTAGACTGGTTGATAGCCGCTAGCATAAATTTCAGCTCCACGACGGCCTTAAGATTTGCTGACTTGGAGGGACTGCCCTCTAACAACACGATGGGACCAGTGAATGCGAGACCGTTGCAAGATGTGAGATTGAACCATGATGAGGGGAATCGTGAAGAGAGACCAGGAAGATTCCTGACGACGAGAGCGCCGATTGGACAACACGTGAAGATATTCAGGCAGCTGACGACACCACCTGGTCATGTGAAGGAAAGAGTGTACCCAAAACTAGTGAACCAAGATGGTGATGCCCAGAGATATGGCGGATTGACAGCGATAAAGAAAGATGAAACCATCTTCGCCGCCTATGACAAAGCAGAGATGAGGAAGGCCAAGATTATGGTAGTAGCGAATTCAGAGTTGGTGTACACTTCCAAGTCTTTGTTTTGGCCGGACGTCATAATGTTGGCAGCGGTCGACCTGGACTTACTGCAATCAGTATATTTGGCTATAGGGGTACAAAGGCAGACGGACATGAACCCAATTACGATTGTGTTTGCTGGCATCAATGACCATCTACACAGTAGAGGTTTTCTGAGCAGACTCAGAGATCCTACAACAGCATAAAAGACATCCTGGAGTCGATGGGTGAAGTGGTGGATGCGACGAAGGAGGGGTCATTCAATAAAGTGGCATTGAGAGTAGTATTCGCGTTGTCTCCGGGATATGCACATCTCCCGGATGGACTGAAATTCGTGTATGCAAATGTGGCCTTACTCTCGGAAGGAAAATATGATGTGATCATATCAGCCCCGAATTGCCTGATAGAAATGGAGAACCTGAGGCCACTTAAGGCTGAACTGCCTGCAGTATGGTCAGATATCTCAAACGCGATGAGAGGATTCAAGGACCACGCGCTACACATGTTAGTGTTGGACGAAGTGCTGGGGTTGGAACTGTCCAATTTCAGTCGACAACTCAAACTGAAACCGGGAATAGACGACGACCATCGAGTGACCACGGCAATGTCCAACGACTTATGGTTCCGAGCAATGGAAGTGGCAGGTGAAGACACAAGAAGGAAAAATTCACTAGAGACGAGAGCTCATCTGGAGGCGATGGTTCTGAGAACCAAGCCGGAAGCCAACCAGTGGCTACACCTGAACCCTAGAGTGGCGGCATTGGGTGCAGATGCTTTTGAGCAAGGCCCCGTGATGATCACGAAGATACATGTCTACTTGTTGAAGGAGGTGAACCTGGCGGAAAATGCCGGAGAAAAGACTGCTGAGTTTGTAAACAGAATGTGTCAGATTACTCTGGAAACCTTCTGGACCCAGGAAGTGAAAGGACAGGAGGGCTTTGAAAGGACAGACAGCATGCTAGAAGGGTTGGGAGCCGGATGGACCGCGTCCTTCTTGGCAAAAGTTTACCCGAAAGTCTCGCACTATTTGATAAAAGAATTCCTCCAAGCAGTAGTGAGAGCATCGATAGTGGAACTAATAGCCTTGTTCGTGACATTCGGAGCGGAGAGTTTCGTGAAAGGACCGGCGATGCTGCTCACCGATGGAATTCAGAACCTGCGGCTAGACGGACTTCTGACATTGATTGCAATTACCCACGGAAACTTGGGAGGACTAATGGAACTGGCACGTTGTCCAGAGCAGATGAAAGAGAGAGTGAGGAACTTGGATATGAAGAAATCCTCGGACTCGTGGAACAAGATAAGAGACCTGAGACACACTTTTATCCAGTATCTCTTGCAACAAAATTGCTTTGGAACGGGAGAAGACGAGACGATTGAGAGAGAGGAGGATGTAAGACGACATGTTGGAGGCATGCCGCTGTTAACTGATCTGAGCTTGGCCATGAGAACCGATCCCTTGGCGCTGATCAGAGGAGTCACGGAGTTCGTGACAGTGATCTATGGACCAGCAGTCACATTTGAGTTCCCTGACGTTAAAGTGGAAGCATATAGGAGGTCGGTGCTGCACCTGAACCTCATATCGGCAGTGGACGGTAGTACACCGAACTGGTGTGAGCAGCACACATTACGGGAGCTCATGAGTGAAGATCGGTTATTTGCGAAAATATCGGAGCCAGAGATGACAGTCATCAATTTTGACGATCACTTCCGTAATCGCATGGGAGAAGTAGAAAGAGGACACATCGAGGTGTTTCCAAAGCTTTGGAATCTGAGACCCTATGATAAAACGAAAGGTGAAATAACCAGAGTGCCTCGTCTCACTGCAGCATATCACAAAGTGAGAGAAGGGACGAAGGACTGGGGCGATTACAAGAAGCTGCCGGAGGCAATCCCTGAATTCCCTCTGATAAGAAGGATGTTGCTCGGAGCAGTCTCCGTGGTACAAACTCCTAGGTTGAGAGCATTCGAAACCAAGGAAAGGAGAGTAGGGAATTTCGTGGGAACGATGGATCCATACTTCGTAGGAAGAAATGCCGCCGTGTTACAATACACACGATTTGCATACACGGATCAAGCGACGAGAAGGCGAATAAGCAACGCCGCGACTCCCAAGCCTGGAAGATTTGATGAGGAATGGAAGGGATTAGGCTTAGCTCCGATGAGGATGAGAGGCAGGACCGAATTGCCTGAAGCCTCATTAATCCTGACTAGTGTAAAACAGGAGATGAAAGTGGGAGGAATACTGCAGACGAGAACCTTCCTAGCACCCTTCGGCTGCGAAGAAATCAAAGTGGTCCATGGAGAAGAGGAAGATAAATCGGCCGGTACACTGCTCATACCGAGATTCCAGAAAGAAGCCGACAATGACGAACAAGGACCATCGAGCCCGAACAAAGATAAATCAGAAGGAAATGATGGACAGGGTGGGAGCCGTCAAACCGAAGAACCCATACAACAAGATCAAGCTGGTGGGGAAGACGACAGGGCATCTACAGGATGAACATCCAGCCTGGATTTCAATATCTTCAGTGATCTTGAGAACAATGCGGATACGTTGGAAACGACTGAGCCAGCGGATGATGGCATCTCGACACTGGAGCCTCCGTCAGCCTTTATGGAAATGAAACGGAATTTGCCGGAGAGCAGCTCTCCTGGCAATTCAAGAATTAACGACCAGAGAATCCTCATGGAATCACCTCGGAGGAGAAGAATAGAGGCCTCAGCCAGAGTACCTTTCTTGGGAACGCTGCCCGAAGAAGAATGGGAAGTACATCACCGCGACCACGAGAGTAGGACGGGATGCAAACTGGACAGAGTGGCGTTTATGGAAGAAGTCTGGACCGTGGTTCAAAGCTATGGGACCCAGTCTATTCTAAAAACGGGTCTCAACCAACCCTTGATGAGAGAAGTGCTTGACAAGCTTGATGAGTGTGAAGGGAGACTGAGTGAGTTGTTGATCGACTCAGCCACTGATGAGAGTGAAGCGAATTCTCCCATCAAGATGACACCGCAGGACGATGAAGGAGAGGTGGTGTATCTGTCAAGAACCAGGAGAGGGACGATGCGATCAAAAATGGTGATTGATAAAATCAATGCAATGAAAATGAAGTTAGGCAGCAGAGTGATGCCGAGGAGAGTTGGAAAGACGAAAGTGGATTCAGAAATATCGATGAAAGCTGGTAACTCAGCGAAAAGGAAACGAGTTGAGGAGGTCATGGATTTGGGGCAAGGTGATTATCAATTGTCTGGCACAGATAGAATGTTAACTGATATAGCGATGGTGCCACCCATTCTCATGGCGGGGATAAAGTCAACCGGTTATAAATCCAAAAGGAGTGACCGCACTCTGACTGGAGCAACCTTAGAAATGGAAATACTCAGCCAATGTGGAGACAGCAAAATGAAAGACTTCAAGCCATCTCCCATGAATCATTGAAAGGGAAGTGTCGCAGGACAACTAACACCAGTGGAATACAACCGACTGACAGTGTCGGAGACTGTGTCGATAGATGAACCCACCGGTGGATACATGGAGATGTTACAATACCGAAACTCGGCTAGAGGGTATGTAATGGCCCTGGAAGACGAAAAAGCCATGGAGGGTTATCTGGAAACGATGTTGCAAGGCACCACCCTCAAGCAGAAGGCGTACGGGACTTTGGCGTCGTCTGACATACAGGCGGAAAGGATCGAGCAGTTAGTGAGCCTTCCATGGAAAGCGGTAGTGTTGAGGTATTTCGAAGAATAAATGAGGACTACGCCAAGAATACATGCTCTCGTGGCAGTACCTTACGTAAGAACAGAGTTACAACTCAGGTTCGCCTGGTGCATGATGGGACTGACTCGCGAAGAATATGACTCAGAAGAAAGGAAGAGATCAAAAGAGGAAAAGGTTTTCCTTATGACGAACCTGAGGGATCTGATAGTCCAGGAGGGAGCAGCAGTAGCGTGTGCGAAGCGGAGAGACGCTCTCTGTTTCATTCGATTCCTGATAGAGCAGATTTCAGTACCTGCATTAAACACTTGTGTTAAAATTATGAGGGAAGGCGATGAGCGAACGAAAGCCTTATTCTTGCTAGCACTGCTGGATATGCAGCAAAGTAAACCGATGAGGGTGAACATGAAAGAACCTGAGGAGTTGGAACCCATGAAAAAGATAGACGAAATCAGGAGATTCTCAAACAAGAAGCTGAGACTCACTAAAGAATCTATGGGAGCATTGCCGAAATCCAGTGAATACTGTGGACCGATCAAGAAGAAATCGTATGGCTACGTATCCGGGATCATAGGGATCGCGTACAATCCTTTCCTGAGTGAAGACATACGCGATTGCTTCTTCGATTATGAGCAGGCGGTGTTGCTAAGATTCTGGACGTCCAGAATTGTAACGATTAAGAGCGTTAACAATCCACAGGCCAAATTGGGACTGGTCTGGGAAGAAGAGGTGACTGCACCTTCAGTACCAAAATCCGACAAAAGAGTGGAGTTTGGGTTGGGATTCTCAGATGAATTACTGAGAACGAGCTTGATGACAGTGTGGGAATTGATGAGGCCATCATGGTGTCCTAGTCCCAACGCTGACTCAATATTACGGGCGACACAAGACGTACAGAGGGAACTGAATGCAGACTGTAACCTGCATGACCTCAACATCATATATAATGTGATGATAACAGCCTCTAAGAGCAACGGAGAAGATAAAGTGGAGTTGCCTGGCTGGGGACCAGAAGACTGGGTCAAACCTGGTAGCTGTCTGGCGGAAGTCTGTGGACTGGAGGGTCACGTTTGTGGAGGTCTGGACTGTGTGAGGACCCTGGAGAAACAACACAAGCAATTGACGGTATTGTTTGGAAATGTAGTGATGAAAGCTAGAACAGAAACGGAACTGATAGCAGATTGCCATGGAGGAACCGATGTGAATCTAGTGACTGCACTAGGATTCTACAGCATGTTTGGTTCTTTAGAGTCACTATTGAATCTGGAACAGAAACATGAGATGGTCACAGCCATCAGTGTAGAAGTATTCCCAGGAGTTCTGCAGACTGAGCAGAAATACATAGGAAAATGGAGGGAAGCAATCGAGACGGAAATGAACATCAGACACAGCGAGACTTATTGTAGACCATCAGGAGCACGATATTTGGTGGGTTCAACATTGGCTCCAATGTGCAAGAGCAGATACCCTGTACATTTCGTAGCTGTGGACGTGAAGAGTACAAGAACGATTGTGGATCAAGCCTTCTCAATGCCGAAGTGTGTGAGACTGTCGAGAATGTCCGAGAAGTCTTACGAGTTACTATGTAAGATGTTCTCAGCAGTTCCAGAGAGAACCAAAGAAGAATTGGAGTCGATACTAGGAAAGAAGTTCATGGGATATGTGAGTGGGAACTTCAGTGACTTTGAGAGACAGAAACAGAGAGGATCAACTGTCACAGATTACAATGCAGTAGATGAGAATGATGAAGTCCACCGAGTGATGATGGAAGTGGAACCATTGCTGGAAGCTTCGGGAAAACGTAATTGGAGGAGCATCATGTTGACGCATGACGAGTTTCCTTGCCACTGCTTGCTGCAGACCTGGTGGTATCCCAAGCGTAGTAATCTGATGTTGATCTGGGACTCTGGAGAGCTGCTCTCCATGGGTTTACAGGAATCATCACAGCCCGTAACAACAGTGATAGTGGGAGTTATGATGGCGATACGATGGCTGGAAGCTCATGTGAGAGAAAATAACAGACAGGAGGCACCGACGAGAGAACAATTGCGGAAATTAGATTGTCTAAAAGATTTAGATCTTTTTGAGACAATGTGCAAAGTTCTAAACATTCCGATGGAAGTGAAGAAGATATGGGCAAGAAAACGATTGATGCCATGGTTCAGAGCTAACATGACTGCATGGTTGTACGAGTATGCGAAAAAGCATATGTCGAAGCATGGCAGAGTGTACAGTGAGTATCAGCTGGACATTGGAGCAGGGGCTTTCAAGCGAGCTCTCGTGACTCATCGAAATGCAGTGACTACCGCTGTGAAAAGAATTTCCAGGACGAGTGAACGTAGTGGAAAGGAGAAAACAGAGATGCTGAAAGAAGATTTGGAGAGAAACGTGACAATGTGTCTCCACAACAGCTTCTGCAGGAAAAGAGAATCTAACGTGGATCCCCTACCTTGCTGCAAACAGAGGGTAGAAGAGCAGAAGTGTTGGAGGACGGCTTCCAGCAGCGTCAGGATAGCTAACGACGTGTTGCAGGATACAGAAACTGAGAGTGCATTATCGCAGGAGGAGGAAATGGAACATTGACGAATGGCCGAAAAACTATATGCAAAAAGAGACGAAATTAGAAGAATTTAGAAGTTTTAGAAGTAGTATGTGACAGAATGTGAAAAATGCAATCTCTGCAGAATTCGAATTTTTAGCAGCGAGCCTTCCGGATTGGTGATTATTAAGAATTAAGAACGTTATTGGAACGATTGGCCAAACGGTGAGGGCTAGAATATTCTGGTATTTTAAAATTTTAAAAATTCGAATGCTGATGTCATATTTCTGAGAAACGTCAGAAACGGCCATTTTGGCAGAAAAGCTAGAAGACAACACAACAACATTAGTTGCGCGGACGATAAGTACGAAAATTGTGAGAAAAAACAATAGCAGATTGCAGGAACAGCAGTGAACACTCCGAGTTGCAACTATTGTGTCGCTACAATAGTTGCAAGGCCGTTGCAGACAACGGTGAAGGGTGGAGGACAGCCTTCCGGATTAAGAAGAAACCAAGATTAGCGAGCTTGATTCAGTGGATTCAAGAATCCGGAAGGGTTTCGGGACTGAAACTTTTAGCCTGTTATATAGACTTTTAGCTTCTTGTCATGTCCTGATTTGAATTTAATTAACATCTAGATTCATTTTGATAAGGATGAGAAGCTAGGAGTTGGGGGAAAGGGTTGATCCATCTTCGATGGAGATGATGATTTTTATCTACTGAACAAAAACAATAGTAATATAATAAATAGTAGTAGCCCTGTTTCTAGGAGTGCCCTCGTGGTCTGGGGATACTGAGACCCAGCCATGAGCTCACTATTTCTGCATGTAATCTAGTTAATTTGGTTGTTTTGACCGAAGCCGAAAGTAGTAACGTTTTTGTCGACCCGATTATGGAAAAGACCACCGAAAGTACTGGCTTGGTAGAGACGGTGAAAAGCATGCAAAGCTCTGTTTAGACGTTAGCCAGTCGTCTTAAGACTTAGTTTTGTCTTCCGTCGATATGTATCTTCCGGTCGAATGTTACATATTAAAAACACGGCTCGAATATCCTATTTTACTATGTTTTTGGTGACAGTTCTATTTTAAATCCTTTGGAGATGGATTGACCCTTTCCTCTTTCTAGCTACTCATATTCTAAAATATCAATCAATACCGGTGTTAATTCAAATTTTTATGGCATCAGAGCAGCTACAAAGTTAAGTTACTACAGTCTTTCAACATATGACAGTCACTGGGGGACCAAGCCTCCGCTTCCGTGTTCTCCTCGAGATAACGTTGTTATCACTCCAAATTCGTGGCACGGGAGGGTACTACTCTTTTCTCCTTCCCCACTGAAGCCATTTTTCCGTCTGTCGTCTCTAATTAGCTGTCTTATCGTGCGTGATTGTCACAATGAGACGCTTCGCTTTTTCTATATCTTCTACCAACTGTCTCTTGCTATTTCAGATGTTGTTCTGTTTTCTTCTGTTTTTCGGCTCAAAATAGCAGTTCTAGCTTTCGAACTTTTGAAAATTAAAACTTCCAGAACATTTTGACCACCTTTTTTAATACTAAATGATCGTTAAGGCCTCTAATTCTATTTTCGTGTTGAGCCAGAAGCTTACGCTGTGTCAATCCGGCGGAATGGCACATACTCCTCGGACAATCCCCATTAATTTCCCCACTGATCGCATACCACCGGGTTATTGTCAAGTAGTGTTCTAGTTCTCTATAATCAACCTAACAAGTCGCATCAGAAAATGAAATTTAACTACTCCACCTCGACTCACTA